>NC_064632.1:275152156-275461002 GCF_023864275.1 Schistocerca cancellata | reverse complement strand
ATAGGATCCGCAAGAGATTTTTCTGTCCAGGTATAAAACACGGTGCCCCAAGGTCGTAATTACAGATCGAGGGAAAGTTTTACAACCTTGTAAGGTTCAAAGTAGCGCCTGAGGAGCTTCTCAGAGAGACCAACCTGCCGAACAGGAGTGAAGATCCAGACGTGGTCACCAGGCTGGTAAACAACAGGGCGGTGGCTCGCGCCATACCTTTGGCGATCGTTCCTTGAGTCTGCAGCGTGCGGAGTCGAGCTAACTGCCGAGCTTCCTTAGCTCTGGTTAACACCTGGCCGATGTAGTCGTGACCACGTCATCGGGATGTAACGGAAACACAGTGTCCATCGTTGTCGTCTCCTCACGCCCAGGAAAAATGGCGTAAATCGTGTAGTGTCTTGTTTGGCGGTGTTGAAGGCAAACGTCACGAAAGGTAGCACCTCATCCCAGTTGCTCTGCTCAACATTGACAGCATGTCGGCCATGGTCTTATTAAGGCGTTCAGTAAGCCCGTTAGTTTGCGGATGGTAGGCAGTCCTCATGTGACGAGTAGTGTTGCACCGACGGTTTATCTCTGTCACAAGATTCGATTGAAAAACTTTCCCTCGATCCGTAATTAACGATCTTGGGGCACCGTGTTTTAATACAACGTCTTCCACGATGAATGCTTCGGGTGTTTTCACGGCTTTTCTATTGGCGTAGCGTGTCAGATAATATGCAAACAATAATCCATCTATTGCCACTAGCAGAAGTTGGAAATCGTCCGCGGAGGTCAATCCCAACACGCTGGAAAGGCTTTTCGGCTGCTGGAATTGGTATGAGTCGGCCAGGTAGTTTCTGAAGAACTGCCTTTCTCCTCTGGCACTGTCGACAATGCGACACATAGTGACGGACACTCCTAAATAAACATGACCAGAAAAATCTCTTGCGGATCCTACCGTATGTCTTAATGACGTAACAATGAGACGCTGTCCTCGTAAGGAGAAAGTAATGTAGCAGAAGAAGATGAGTAGCACAGTCACTGTCGTGTACTGCCGAATGTAGGTCGTGAGTTCAACTCTTACCTCAAGTGTAAAATTTCAGTTTCTATATTCGGTTCCAGGGCATTCTAGAAGTATCTACAAATGTCAAGAATCATTGTACTGGAATGTTCTGTAACTGTATATACACTGTATGTGTTCTGGCCGGAGGCAGTTCGCTCTGCGTATTTGTATGTGCAAGTGCCGAATAAACTTTCATTAAGTGAAGTGAGTGTTCGTCATTCATCTAATTACACATTCTTCTACATGACAATATAAACAAATGGATGACGATAAGGAAAAGAGTTGGAAGTATCATGTGGAAAATATGGTTCCCACAAACTAGCTAAAATATGTAAACATATGACGATAGTAAAAAGTGCACTCAACATAGCTATGTGCGCAAATTACCCGACAATAATTTTTTTTCCATGGATCAGTTGCTTTCTGCCGTAGGTTATTACGTTATTAGATTATTACATAACCAGTGAAGCAGGGTTACCCGTTGTTACCTATTTAATGTCAACGTCCCATTTCTCGCAGTAGTTTTGTTTTATTTTAACTGTCAATCGTCAGTGCATTATCATAAAAGTGTAATAATTTTAGCGTGTGTACTGACATTTATTTATAACCCGACGTCGGGTAGGCCGATGACTTTGGGTCATACTTTCAACAGCTTAACATTTTCCGTATTAAATCCCGAGGAGAGCTTTGTATGTTGTATGAGTAGCCCCTAAAAGGGAATACAATCATTAATTTTGATGCTAATCATGTACACATATTCCGTAATATGGCTCTTTCTACATCATTTCTATAAAGAAAAATAGTTGGAATTATCTAAGGAACATGTAATTAATTAACGAATTAAGCAACCATGTCCTAACTGTCAAGTTTGTTGACATTTCGAACCAGGAGACACGCGATCTGTTGTAAATTTGTTATCTGTGTTAGGGATTGAAAATCCATGCAGTCAAGATTGCACATGAAGTCTTCTTTATTTGGATTAATTACTATTTTCGGCTATCAATCCAGCCATTTTTAGTTGTAAGAAATAAAACAGATTATTTCTCATATTAGTAACTTACAGCAGCAAACAGAGCTGCATATGCTGACGTATGGAACCTATGATCTTCAAAGAGCAGTGCTTGTGAGGCACCTTTTTGTAAATTGATTGCGTTTCCGGACCAAAGTTTGTGGGCGCTATCTTTAAAAATCAATACAGTGTCGTCTGTCGTATTGATACGTAACCACATCAGTGTGCTTGGCGCTATTTCTGATTCCGTAAAATAGTTTCTGTCACGTTTCAAAGCTCACCACGGAACCAGTTGATTCAATAGTTCATAGGGGATTTTTCTATATGATTACTGGCGCCAAAAACTCATGCAATTATCTGTGTTCCCATAAACGTAAGCTTCTTGGTCATTGTCAGAGAGAACGCGGAAACACTGTGTGGGTGAGGCGAACTTTGACGAGATCTCAGACACAGTGTACGTAGCCACTTATAGTGCCGGCGGTCATTTCACAGCTCATTTTCTTAACAGTAGCATTTTACATACTTGTGCTAATACTGACTCACTGACTCATAGCCGGCCGCGGTGGTCTCGCGGTTCTAGGCGCTCAGTCCGGAACCGCGCGACTGCTACGGTCGCAGGTTCGAATCCTGCCTTGGCCATGGATGTGTGTGATGTCCTTAGGTTAGTTAGGTTTAAGTAGTTCTAAGTTCTAGGGGACTGATGACCGCAGATGTTAAGTCCCATAGTGCTCAGAGCCATTCGAACTGACTCATATTGATAGGCTATCATCATATAGGGGATCTGTATTCTTATTCAGTTGCGTAATTTCATTTGTGTTTGACAAAATAGCCTCTTAAAATGTGGGGTGTGGAGGAATGGTCAGAAATGAGGGATAAGATAGAATCGATCACTGCAAGCAAAAAAAAAGTTAACATGGTATTTAAATTGCATACATTAAAACATGAGCTCCCGCTCTACTTAACTACTGTGAAACACATCTCTTTTACTGAACAAACTCCTATACCTTTTAAGATATGCATTTTAGAGCCCATCTGTACTGGAATTTTTTGCAAGGAATGATTGTCCCTGCCGTAACCTTGAAAATCTAGCATTAGTTCTGAGACACTCCATACTTGTGTGCGTTGTACAGGTGGTCGCACACAGGATATATTACCCCACCACTGCATTACTGCACTTGCCCTCACGTGGCCACTACGGAAACTTGTGGTGACCAAGGAAAACGCATCGCACTGTGGATGATTTCAAGATACATTAAATGTATTCGCAATTGCGAATGTGGACAACAATCAGCTGCACAATGGAAAGGCGACACTTGAAATTTGTGCCGGGCCGATATCTGAACCCGGATTTCCCGCTTGTCACGAGCGGTCCCCTTACTACACACATCAAAAAAAGTTTTGCATTACCTCGGTCCCGAGAGTTCTAGATCCTGTACAGAAAATTGGAATAGAGTTTAACATAAACATCAATTCCGCCCTTTTTATTAGTCATGAAAACCACACATTGCATTGTACCACCATACAGCGAGACCTTCAGAGGTGGTGGTCGAGGCTGCTGTACACACCGGTACCTCTAATACCCTGTAGCACGTCCTCTTGCATTGATTCATGCCTGTATTCGTCGTGGCATACCATCCAAAAGTACATCAAGGCAGTGTTGGTCCAGATTGTCCCACTGGCACTGTTGGTCCAGATTGTCCCACTACTCAACGGAGATTCGGCGTAGATCCTTCAGAGTGGATGGTGGATCACGTCGTCCATAAACAGCCCTTTTCAATCTATAACAGGCATGTTCGATAATGTTCATGTCTGGGGAACATGGTGGCCACTCCAGTCGAGCGATGTCGTTATCCTGAAGGAAGTCATTCAAAAGATATGTGCACGATGGGGCCGTTAATTGTCCTCCATGTAGACGAATGCCTCGCCAATATGCTGCCGATATGGTTGCACTGTCCATCGTAGGATGGCATTCACGTATCGTACAGCTGTTACTGCGCATTCCATGACCACCAGCGGTGTACGACGGCTCCAAATAATGCCACCCCAAAACAGCAGGAAACCCCCACCTTGCTGCACTCACTGGAGAGTGTGTCCAAGGTGTCCAGCCTGACCGGGTTGCCTCCAAACACCGACGATTGTCTAGTCGAAGGCATGTGTGACACTCATCGGTGATCAGAAAGTGATGCCAATCCTGAGCGGTCCATTCGGTATGTTGTTGGGCCCATCTGTACCGCGCTGCACGGTCTCGTGGTTGCAAAGACGGACCTCGCCATTGACGTCGGGCATCCAGTATCTCACTAATACCAATATTGACTTTCGAAGATTTACACTTCAGTTTATATGTGTGGTTTTTTCATCAGTTTCTGAGCAACTTCATAGCCCCACAGAATGAAACCTGTGAAGTAAACAAACATTTGCACAAGTACTGTCAAAAATAACAGTTAGATTGTCAGAAGTGATACGTTAATGCCTTTACATTTTTTAACAGTAAGTCCCTGATCTAATCTAGAGTTACAGCTTGTTGAGTAATTTACACTTTCTGTTATACATGAACATATTTTCCCCTCTATGAAGGTTACACTTACAGCACACAAGCAATATTTACCTTCTACTGTCCCTGAAGAATTGTAACACCCACCTCACTATGAAGGCTATCCAATTTTAGCTTATGAAAAATTTTCATTTCTTAACTGCATGATAACATTACACTTACCTAGATAAAAGAAAGGTGATCCACAGTGGTAGTCAAACAGTAGTTGTTAGTATTACAGAAAAAGTGACTGCTCTGAATAATGAATCAAAGTTCAACCAGAAAAAAATAACCCTGTTGTTATTGCTACAAAGTTATAACCAGCAAAATTTTATTGTAGTTTTCAGTCAAAAGTTTGTAATATATTCTAGACAAATGCAACAAGCTGTTTCATGAAACTTCAAGATTTTTTATTCAAAGTTTACAAATGAAAAGCATTCTAATTTTAAACCAGATTTACTAAAGTGTTGCCTTAGCATTTCTTTGTGAAGAGTAAAATTGTAACTACCTGCTACATGATGCAATCTGATTTTCATACAACATGAAATTATGGCCCTTAATAGTAGTACAGTATGATTTTCTGGCAGTAAATTGTCTCTAGCATGGACATTTAATACTTCAAATATACTGAAGTGCTGTATTTTTACCAGTACTTTAATTTTCACTACAAGTTTAATATTGCCTCTAGGTGGCTTTCCTCCATGTACAGCTTGTATTTCTCTTAAAATAATTTCGCACTGACAACATACTATTACAACATTATGTGAAGGTATTGTCAAACCTCCATTATTTTTCCTTCTTAAAAACTTGTTATACGTTAAATCATCGTAAGTTCCAAAAAGGGAAAAAACACATGTTGAACACATTACAACATTTTTCAAATACTGCACAACATAGCCAGCTATGTACACAACAATATTTTCTGAATATTCTGTCAGGATGGAGGGTGACTGATTATAGTCATGGTCTGGTATGTGAGACCAAAATTCATTCAAGTTACATACAAGGATTACATCAATATCATTCACTCGACTTTTGAAAATATAGCGGGATCAAACCACATTTCTTGAAACATATCCTTTTTCCAAGACAATAATGTAGTTACAGATTCTGATGAACGGTTCCCAGAACTTTTACATTATATCTCATTCCTCACTAATTGTTGCCTGTAAACAGAACCGAACTGCAAAGCAGAAGGATTATTATTCCAACCAAACTTACCTTGTTGTATAATGCAGAAAAACATCTCTATATGATACGAAACTTCCTGGCAGATTAAAACTGTGTGCCCGACCGAGACTCGATCTCGGGACCTTTGCCTTTCACGGGCAAGTGCTCTACCATCTGAGCTACCGAAACACGACTCACGCGCGGTCCTCACAGCTTTACTTCTGCCAGTATCACGTCTCCTACCTTCCAAACTTTACAGAAGCTCCCCTGCGAAACTTGCAGAACTAGCGCTCCTGAAAGAAAGGATATTGCGAAGACATGGCTTGGCCACAGCCTGGGGGATGTTTCCAGAATGAGATTTTCACTCTGCAGCGGAGTGTGCGCTGGTATGAAACTTCCTGGCAGATTAAAACTGTGTGCCCGACCGAGACTAGAACTCGGGACCTTTGCCTTTCGCGGGCAAGTGCTCTACCATCTGAGCTACCGAAGCACGACTAACGCGCGGTCCTCACAGCTTTACTTCTGCCAGTATCTCGTCCCCTACCTTCCAAACCTTACAGATGATCTCCTGCGAAACTTGCAGAACTAGTACTCCTGAAAGAAAGGATATTGCAGGGACATGGCTTGGTCACAGCCTGGGGGATGTTTCCAGAATGAGATTTTCACTCTGCAGCGGAGTGTGCGTTGATATGAAACTTCCGCGAAAGGCGAAGGTCCCGAGTTCGAGTCTCGGTCGGGCACACAGTTTTAATTTGCCAGGAAGTTTCATATCAGCGCACACTCCGCTGCAGAGTGAAAATCTCATTCTGGGATCTCTATATGATCTTGGCTAAATTCATACATTAACAAATATTTGAGGTAATCAGTCTCAACAAGATCAACGAACAGCCCCCTAATACTGTGGATGATGCATAAGAATCCTATTATTGGAGTATTACGCTGTGTGTTATAGATCTTTTTTCCAGTAATATCTTTCAAACCCAATAAATAAATGTCTGCCTTTGATAGAAAAGGCTCCCAGATGGGTTTGTTTGAGACCAGTAAAGCAGATTTGTAACCAACTGCTAATGCAATTGCAAATGTTAAATAGCCTATCAAACATTTCACAAACATCTGCAGTACCTTTAGCATCTTCAAAGGTATTAAGATGTAGGTCTTCACTTAAGTACCTTAGGCTTGTACAAACTGAGGAACTAAGCACTTGTAAGCTAATTTTACTTTCATATTTAGTCTCTGAAACGTAACATGATTTCTTTTCAATCTTACCCAAAACTAGGACCTCATGACACTGTAATTTTTCTAATGCAACCATGTGTTCCCACTTGAAGACATTTCCATGCACATCTACCATCACTTTCATATCTGAAAATAATTTTCTTACTAATTTTAACATATGACAGGCATCAAGCAATATAAATACTTTTTCGGCAGTACTGGGACGCAAAATGTAAAGTTGAAAATGGTTAACATTTATAATTGCTCCTAGTTTTGAGGCAAGTGTCAAGTTAGTGTTTAGACCATCAAATGTGAGGCCCACACGCTTCTCATTAATTTCGTGCAAGAGTCTGAGTGCATTCTGCACCACAGCAAACTTTTCTTCAGAAGACATGCTATTAAATAAAAAATATGCAATTAGGATTTTCCAATCAGTGTTTACATCCACAACAAGAAGCACTAATGCTTCTTTGGCTTCCACTAACTCTTCATTCTGAACCCCAAAACCTCTGTCAACATAACCAATGAACTGATTCCCATCCCAGTCTAGTCTTTTTTTAATCGACATTTCATCAAATGTTAAACAAACGTAAACATCTCCATTTGCCTGCTTTCCTCTTTCTGAAATTGCTGAAAATGCTTCAGCAGTAAACTCTGGCATTCTACAGAGTTGTACAGGCATCTAAGTGTATTTAGATGTGGCAAAGCTAAGTCTAATGAGTTACGCACGTATTCATATGCACATGGAGTGTAAATATACAAAGTTAACGAAAATGACTTCAGTTTTCCAGAGTATTCATTTTTCTTGCCAGAAAACATTCTCCTAAATAATTCTACAGAGACATCGGAAAAAGTCTCCTCAATTAGGCCAGCAGTTCTCTCACTGATGAAGGTTTTGGCTTGCAAATCAGTCACAAGCTCCTTTAAACACTTTATTGTCTCTTCTTGTCCTTCACACTTCACTTTCTTTGCATACAACTCTTTTCGTATGCTTCTAATCACACAAT
Organism: Schistocerca cancellata; assembly: GCF_023864275.1. Lineage (NCBI taxonomy): Eukaryota > Metazoa > Arthropoda > Insecta > Orthoptera > Acrididae > Schistocerca > Schistocerca cancellata. The sequence goes on along the minus strand of NC_064632.1, from coordinate 275,453,038 downwards.
CCTTCTTTTCTGTTATGTCACTACACTGTCTTTTGTTCAAAAATAGCTCTGAGCAGTATGGGACTTAACTTCTGAGGTCATCAGTCCCCTAGAACTCAGAACTACTTAAACCTAACTAACCTAAGGACATCACACATATCCAAGCCCGAGGCAGGATTCGAACCTGCGACCGTATCGGTCGCGCGGTTCCAGGCTGCAGCGCCTAGAACCGCTCCACCACTACGGCCGGCTGTCTTTTATATGTCCTTGGACTTGTTTGCAGTGAATAAATGTGATCGTTGTTAACACTACCAGTACTTGTTGTGGGTTCTGCTTCCATTTCTTGTTCAGCTGTTGCAGTGGTACTAGCTGCTTTAGTAGAAGTTTTCGAGGTACGTGGTGTATTTGTCTGAAACAGAATTATTTATCAATATTACTAAAATACGAGAGTGAAGAACAAAACAGTCTTATGATAATTAGTTAGTTGCTTGTTTCATGATTTAAACACAATTAATATTATGATAAACACAGTATAAGAGGTATACTACACATATGATTATAACTTCGATTATATGCTGAGTGTTTACAGAAAAAGCACATTTCAAAACACACACACACACACACACACACACACACACACACACACACACACACACTCACTTACTTTTTTGTTCAGAACTATACAACAGAGACTTTAAAGATATTACCAAATAGGTTATGAAGATAAGCTATTTGGATATATCTTTACTTTGAGGCACACAGTTACACTTAGTAGGCTATGGATCATATTGTATCCAACTATTTTACAGATTTCTCAGACAGTGAATTGATGATACTGTGCCTAAATTGTGTTTTCCTTATTGTGTTAAATTTCCATTTAACCCAGAAAATGCATGAAAAAATAAAACTCAGCAACTGTTCCATCGAGAGAAGTTGTGAAATCAGATTACAATTACACACATTCAGTTGCATTTTATAACGATAAAAAGCCTGCTAACTCAAATTTCGTGTTGCTTGCAACTCAACCTCTTTAAAACTTTTGTACTTAAAATAAAATATGGTTCAAAAAGAAAAATTTACCTTCTGCTGTGTATGGTTTGGAAAACGAAAGATGGGCGGAACAGCATCATCTTTCAGCTTTCTTCGATTTACGTAATTTGCAAGGTAACATCTTTCTTCAAAATGATCGGAACATATAAAATGGTATTCTGTGGGTTGGATATCTTGCCTCCTGACAGCGTATAACCATTTTTGTAACAGCTGTGGTTTTGAGAAGGGAAACCTGCAGATAGATGCACAGACATTGTGCTAATACCGTGTTACTAAAACATTTTTTAATCAAGTGCACTAACATAAAAAACAACTTAAAATATCCACATACCAGTCCGGAACCACGCGATCGCTACAGTCACAGGTTCGAATCCTGCCTCGGACATGATGTGCGTAATGTCCCTCGGTTAGTTAAGTTTCAGTAGTTCTAAGTTCTAGGGGACTGATGACTTCAGATGTTAAGTCCCATAGTGATCAGAGCCACGTTAACCATTCTGAGTGTGCATCAAAGTAAGACCTATAAATCAAGACTGTGTCCCGGTACCGGCTGCTATTTTTCGGAGTAAGACCTAACATACACCTTTGTTTAGTGGCGGTTGACATTCACATTCCGCTAAAACGGTGATTCAGTAACCGGCCATATTGCCGAAGTTATTCGTCGTGACTACTGTTGACTGTTCCTATCAGATGCTTTTCCGTTTCTTCTGCTATGTGCTGTTGGGTTAATTTTAGTATTAATATTCAGTCTAATTTATTAGAAATGAAGTCTTGTTGTCTTGCGGTTGAGTCCTGCGTTTGTTTGAATCGATAACCAGGACGTTACATACCACCCACAACGCACATCAAGCAACCAAGACAAATGTGACCTAAATTTGCATTTATGTAACTAGTTTATCCAGTTTTCTATAAGGTTTTAGTAAATTAGTTAAATAATTATGTTATACTTTAACATATGTAAAACGTGATCCACCCGTGAAATGGGGTTTTGACATTAGATGTTCTCTTTTCTTTTTATTCTGGTCAAGTCCCGTTATGTCATGTTAATGGTCTGTTAAGTGCCCCAACACTCGCAACACTTCTATGGGGTATATCTAATTCATTGTTTAGGTTAATTAACAGTAATTTTAATCGGTTCATTCCACTCCTCTCCTTTTTTGAGTAACTTCAAGGTCTTGCATTTTCTATCCTCATTCTGGAAGTGTGAATGCCCGTAATCTGCAAAGATTTATTGGCGGGTCTCTTCCTATATGTTGTTACAGTTGCCCAGCTCCTGGTGGCTGTTACGATCTCAAATTAAACTAACTGATCCGGTTTCCTCTAACACGTGAATCTGCTTAGTTCTCCGTGTTCTACGATCTATCTCGTCGAAAAGTGTTTCAGTGCTATAATGTATGCCAGCCAAATCTGAACCAAGTTGTTCTCCAGTTTGACTGTTTATTCCCTAATTTTCGTGGAATTTAAAATTTCTAAAATTGGCTAGCCTTAATCTGTTTTGTGTAAATTGTTGTCAGTATAGCTGTGACCTACGTAATTAACTGCAACACGTAATTGTTGGTGTTTTAAATGGTTGTGTTTCAATAAATGCAGACTTAAAGTGAAGCTTGAGGGTGATTCAAATTCCCCGGTTCCTCACCCTCAATAATGCTACAATTAAGTTTCCTTATTAAAGCAAATGTTAAGATTTTTCGGTGAGTTACTGGGAGAAAAGAAAAAGAGGCGCTACACATATTTAAAAACAATTTAGTGCTACGTGGGAATAGAAACTTGTTCCCACACACAAACGTCGGAAATATTCATATATAATCCTACTCATGACGTTGTTATAGTCTTCAGTCCTGAGACTGGTTTGATGCATCTCTCCATGCTACTCTATCATGTGCAAGCTTCTTCATCTCCCAGTACCTACTGCAACCTACATCCTTCTGAATCTGTTTAGTGTGTTCATCTCTTGGTCTCCCTCTACGATTTTTACCCTCCACGCTGCCTTCCACTACTAAATTGGTGATCCCTTGATGCCTCAGAATATGTCCTACCAACCGATCCCTTCTTCTAGTCAAGTTGTGCCACAAACTTCTCTTCTCCCCAATTCTATCCAATACCTCCTCATTAGTTACATGATCCACCCATCTAATCTTCAGCATTCTTCTGTAGCACCACATTTCGAAAGCTTCTATTCTCTTCTTGTCCAAACTATTTATCGTCCATGTTTCACTTCCATGCATGGCTGCACTCGATACAAATACTTTCAGAAATGACTTTCTGACACTTAAATCTATACTCGATGTTAACAAATTCCTCTTCTTCTTTCCTTGCCATTGCCAGTCTACATTTTATATCTTCTCTACTTCGACCATCTTCAGTTATTTTGCTCCCCAAATAGCAAAACTCCTTTACTACTTTAAGTGTCTCATTTCCTAATCTAATTCCCTCAGCATCACCCGACTTAATTCGCCTACATTCCATTATCCTCGTTTTGCTTTTGTTGATGTTCATCTTATACCCTCCTTTCATTACACTGTCCATTCGGTTCAACTGCTCTTCCAAGTCCTTTGCTGTCTCTGTCAGAATTACAATGTCATCGGCGAACCTCAGAGTTTTTATTTCTTCTCCATGGATTTTAATACCTACTCCAAACATTTCTTTTGTTTCCTTCACTGCTTGCTAAATATACAGATTGAATAACATTGGGAATAAGCTACAACCCTGTCCCACTCCCTTCCCAACCTCTGCTTCCCTTTCATGTCCCTCGACTCTTATAACTGTCATCTGGTTTCTGTACAAATTGTAAATAGCCTTTCGCTCCCTGTATTTTACCCCTGCCTTCTTCAGAATTTGAAAGAGAGTATTCCAGTCAACATTGTCAAAAGCTTTCTCTGTGTCTACAAAATCAAGAAACTTAGGTTTGCCTTTCCTTAATCTAGCTTCTAAGATAAGTCGTAGGGTCAGTATTGCCTCACGTGTTCCAATATTTCTACGGAATCCAAACTGATCTTCCCCGAGGTCGGCTTCTACCAGTTTTTCCATTCGTCTGTAAAGAATTCGCGTTAGTATTTTGCATCCGTGACTTATTAAACTGATTGTTCGGTAATTTTCACATCTGTCAGCACCTGCTTTCTTTGGGATTGGAATTATTATATTCTTCTTGAAGTCTGAGGGTATTTCGCCTGTCTCATATATCTTGCTCACCAGATGGTAGAGTTTTGTCAGGACTGACTCTCCCAAGGCCGTCAGTAGTTCCAATGGAATGTTCTCTATCCCAGGGTCTTGTTTCGACTCAGGTCTTTCAGTGCTCTGTCAAACTCTTCACGCAGTATCGTATCTCCAATTTCATCTTCATCTACATCCTCTTCCATTTCCATAATATTGTCCTCAAGTACGTTGCCCTTGTATAGACCCTCTATATACTCCTTCCACCTTTCTGCTTTCCCTTCTTTGCTTAGAACTGGGTTTCCATCTGAGCTCTTGATATTCGTACAAGTGGCTCTCTTTTCTCCAAAGGTCTCTTTCATTTTCCTGTAGGCAGTATCTATCTTACCCCTAGTGAGATAAGCCTCTACATCCTTACATTTGTCCTCTAGCCATCCTTGCTTAGCCATTTTGCATTTCCTGTCGATCTCATTTTTGAGACGTTTGTATTCCCTTTTGCCTGCTTCATTTACTGCGTTTCTATATTTTCATCTTTCATCATTTTAATTCAATATTTCTTCTGTTACCCAAGGGTTTCTGCTAGCCCTCTTCTTTTTACATACTAGATGCTTTGCTGCCTTCACTATTTCATCCCTCAAAGCTACCCATTCATCTCCCATTGTATTTCTTTACCCCATTCCTGTCAACTATTCCCTTATGCTCTCCCTGAAACTCTGTAAAACTTCTTGTTCTGTCAGTTTATCCAGGTCCCATTTCCTTAAATTCCCAACTTTTTGCAGTTTTTTCAGTTTTAATCTACAGTTCATAACCAATAGATTGTGGTCAGAGTCCACATCTGCCCCTGGAAATGTCTTACAATTTAAAACCTGGTTCCTAAATCTCTGTCTTGCCATTATATAATCTATCTGAAACCTGTCGGTATCTCCAGGCTTCTTCCACGTATACAACCTCCTTTTATGATTCTTGAACCAAGTGTTAGCTATGACTAAGTTGTACTCTGTGCAAAATTCTATCAGGCGGCTTCCTCTTTCATTTCTCAGCCCCAATCCATATTCACCTACTACGTTTCCTTCTCTCCGTTTTCCTACTACCGAATTCCAGTCACCCATGACTATTAAAGTTACGTCTCCCTTCACTATCTGAATAATTTCTTTTATTTCATCATACATTTTTTCAATTTCTTCGTCATTTGCAGAGATAGTTGGCATATAAACTTGTACTACTGTAGTAGGCGTGGGCTTGGTATCTATCTTGGCCACCATAATGCGTTCACTATGGTGTTTGTAGTAGCTTACTCGCATTCCTATTTTTTATTCACTTTTAAACCATCTCCTGCATTACCCCTAGTTGATTTTGTATTTATAACCCTGTATTCGCCTGACCAAAAGTCTTGTTCCTCCTGCTAGCGAACTTCACTAATTCCTACTATATCTAACTTTAACCTATCCGTTTCCCTTTTAAATTTTCTAACCTACCTGCTCGATTAAGGGATCTTTCATTCCAAGCTCCGATCCGTAGAACGGCAGTTTTCTTTCTCCTGATAACAACGTCCTCCTGAGTAGTCCCCGCCAGGAGATCCGAATGGGGGACTATTTTACCTCAGGAATATTTTACCCAAGAGGACGCCATCATCATTTAACCATACAGTAAAACTGCATGCTCTCGGGAACTCAGGAATATTTTACCCAAGAGGACGCCATCATCATTTAACCATACAGTAAAACTGCATGCCCTCGGGAAAAATTACGGCTGTAGTTTCCCCTTGCTTTCAGCCGTTCGCAGTACCAGCACTGCAGGGCCGTTATGGTTAGTGTCACAAGGCCAGATCAGTCAATCATCCAGACTGCTGCCACTGCAACTACTGAAAAGGCTGCTGCCCCTCTTCAGGAACCAGACGTTTGTCTGGCCTTTCAACAGATACCCCTCCGCTGTGGTTGCACATACGGTACGGCTATCCGTATCGCTGAAGCACACAAGTCTCCCCACCAACGGCAATGTCCATGGTTCTTGGGGGGGGGGGGGGCGGGGACTCATGACATACTACATACAATATACAGAATTTGAAAGCCAGCGGTGGATACTTAAAACGGTTCTGTCAGTCAACAGCTGGAGTAGTGGTTTCCTCTCCAAAATACATCTTTTGATGCGTGGGAGCATAGATTCGGAAGCAGAATTTGAACAGGGATTTGTTTAGCAATTGTAGTTTTTAACAGCCGGGCAAAAAGAAAAAAAAGAAGCCAGTACAAATCGGACATACAGTTTTGAAATCAGTATTAATTATGTTACGCTTAAGAAATCAATTATAAAAAGGAAACTTCTGGCACTCATCTGACGTGAGAACAAATTCACAAAATCAAACACTATGAACAGCTTCTATAAAGCTCCCTATTGGTACATCATTAGCACATAAGCAAACGTCTTCCTCACAACGTCTGCAGATTGCGCTGTCTTTGGAAATGTATCTCTACGATATTTATTCGAGCAATGAGCAAACCTATTTCAGAAATATGGGATCCTCTCAATACAATAACACTTGATAACACTTGTTTAGAACACTCTTATACCAAAAATACATTACACAATATCATTCTTTTGTCAATTCCCAGAATGAGATTTTCACTCTGCGGCGAGGTGTGCGCTGATATGAAACTTCGTGGGATTAAAACTGTGTGGCGGACCGTGACTCAAAGTCGAGACCTTTGCCTTTCGCGGGTAAGTGCTCTATCGACTGAGCTAACCAAGCACGACTGAGGACCCTTCCTGACAGCTCCACCAGTTCCTCATTTGCTGCCTTCAAAACTTCGCAGAAATTATCCTGCCGATAGAGTACCAAGAAGTCTAAAATAATTTGAAACGATACATCCCGCCTTCGAGTTGAAAGTGGAGATGTTCTAATGTGGAGGATCTTCGTAGGGGATGCTAAGGCGTACCTGACCACCTATCACGATGACGGAAACCACTGTGCAATGGTTTGCGTTACATTTTCTTACCCATTGCACTTGAAAAATGCCTATGCTTTCGGCAAAGCGATAAATCACTTTCCACTGCAAAGCACCAGCCGTTGGAGCGTCCGTTTGATCAAAACCACACTGTCAGAGGTTTCTCGTAGCAAAGGACTAACCGTTAACAATCAAAAAGTGTTTCGGTCATGGATTGTAAAAAAGTAGCAAGTGATTCCCCGTTGGTTCCATGTGTGATCTTCGGCGGTACTCGGTAGACACACAGCTAACGGTAGATATGTTGGTCTGACACAGCTTTGGCTATCCTTTCCCTCGTTTTACTCAGCATGGGCGAACCTGTTTGCCTAGGCCCTGCCAACTGCGTTTCATATAATTCTTCTCTGCTAAACTTCAGTACCGCCCTCCATATCACTGCACCGAAAGAGATGCCGAAGCTGTTATACCACTGCACTCGTATGCTGGAGCACAGTTTATAAATCCGATGCAGATACAGTTTCTCGGTAGTTTCCTTAAATCAGCGAAGCCGGATGTCGTGATGATATCTTTTAGAAGAAAGCAGCTAATTGCCTTTCTCATCCTCCCCAAATCCGAATTTGTGTTCCGTCTCCAATGACCTTGTCGTCGACAGAATATTAAACCCTGATCAACATTTCTTCCACGTCATTAATACACTGCACAAGTTTAACGATGTTTATCAGCAACCGATAGATTTCGAACATTCAGATACTGCATCTCTTAGAGCACTTCACATGTGGTGGCCGTATCGTTTTCTTTTTTTTTTAACTTTTTCAAGCGTCTGCTTTGTTTAGGTTTTTGAAATCGTCTTCTTTGTCGCGCTGATGGCTGCCATTAACTGTTGCGAATATGCACTCTTGTTTGGTTGGAAACAGCTCCACCATAAACGGAAAATGCACTGTTCTTTGTGTGTATCCTTTGTACGTGCTGACATCAGCGTACATAATACAAGGCATTTATCCTGTGAGCACAGCTCTACGATAAAGAGAGCAATGAGGTGTTCTCCAACGTCTGGCCTCTCTGTTTTACTATTTCATTTGACAGAGACTGAATGAAGTACAGTTACACTTTTTGTACAAACCACGCAAATGCAGGTGTACCTACTCTGCTATTTGAATAACATTGCCTTGTGAGACTTTTTCTATCCTGCTCAAACAAACGAGGTTCGTCGTCATTCGCACAGACTGTGACGTAGAGACCCGTAGAAAAAGTGGGTAGTTCCACGTTGACGGTCAACACGCAGTTCACGTAGTGAGTGGCTGAAAAGAATGCAGTGCTGGAAATGAGTATAAATGCAGCGATCCTAAGACAGTACTAGTAACATGTCTGTAGCCTACTGCATCGAATTTATTATGGAAGTAGTAGATATATATAAGACACAGACACTCAAGGCGGAATTACATAGTTTCTTTCATAACACGAGTTGGATTGCCTGTACAAAAACAGGTATACAACCACTGACTGTTCTGTTGTGTTATTGCATTGTCAGTACTTTGTCTAACCTCTGTTATTCCTAATTACCTCAGGAATTCTCTTCGCCATTGATACTCTTAGGGTTTGCAGTTCTTACAGCGAAATTGTCTTCCACTCGTCTGGTATCGAACTTTTCTGCTTACATACGGTCTCAAATTGCCTTCCATAGCGATAAAACACTCCTTGCAAGTATTCCCCAGAGGTTTTCCATGAGGTTCATACACGGGCTACTTGCAGGCCAGTGCAAGACGTCGGTATCTTTATCTCCAAACAACTTTTTGTCTGCAGCAGATATCTGCCAGGAGGCACCATCTTATTGAAACATTAGACTTTCGTTCCCTAGGTCCTCACAGATTCTGATCAGGTCTGTCTCTAGAATCTCAGTGTGCACGTTAGAGTTCATTAAAGTGTCCAGCCAAGCAACGTGTGATTTATCTTTAGCGGAAAATGCTGCCCAAATCAGAACACTCCAATCGCCAAAAGTCTGCTCATTGTTACCTGCTTCTCTGTTCGCAGATCATGCCAGTAATATTGAAATGCATGTGGCCGACCTAAATTATACGTCTTCCCATCACTTAAGATCGCTTTGCCCAATTCTGAAGTCCAAGAAATGTATTTCAACAAACTCCAATCCAGTCTGTTTCAGTTTGGTGTTCTGCAGACGTTTCTTGAATGCAAGATGTTTGGCATTTAACAAAAGTTTTCGCATACGCCTGGCTGTTACTCACAACTGTATATCAGGAACGAGTTGAGAAGAATAAGGGATTTTAGCCCTTGATTTGCGCAAAAGGAACAGTTTTGATGCCTAAAATAACTTTCTACTTACACCCAAACTTTCAGATGTCATAGACTCAGACCGTTACCGAACATTGTGTGTCGACAGAGTGTCAACCAAAACTCAGATTTAGGAAAGGCGTATCTGTGTAGCACTGGGGGGGGGGGGTGGAGGCTGTGTACCTTGGATGAATTCGTAGAGTCTCAGAGCGTCATACTCAGGATCGTTCAGACCCCAATAACGACAATTTTTTTAAGAGTTTACGCGTGAAATTGTTATGTTGTACAACATTTTCCTAACATGTAGAAAGACTTTTCGGAGTTCGTAGAAATGTTGTTTTGGCAGTCTGCTTTCGCTCCATTACTGAAAGTAGTAAACCAATGGGGTACATTTGTCTAGATAGGTGTGGTGTTCTGTCGGAGATGTGCGACGGAACTCGCACGACTGGTGAAGTTGCACAGCAACTGTTGTGTACGTATAACAACGGAAATAGCTGACGATGAGAGAAAGTGTGCAGCATTCCTACTGGACACGTCTACATCTATATGATTACTCTGCAATTCACATTTAAGTTCTTGGCAGAGGGTTCATCGAACCACAATCATACTATCTCTCTGCCATTCCACTCCCGAACAGCGCGCGGGAAAAACGAATACCTAAACCTTTCTGTTCGAGCTCTGATTTCTCTTATTTTATCTTGATGATCATTCCTACGTATGTAGGTTGGGCTCAACAAAATATTTTCGCATTCGGAAGAGAAAGTTGGTGACTGAAGTTTCGTAAATAGATCTCGCCGCGACGAAAAACGTCTTTGCTTTAATGACTTCCATGCCAACTCGCGTATCATATCTTCCACACTCTCTCCCCAATCACGTGATAATACAAAACGAGCTGCCCTTTTTTGCACCCTTTCGATGTCCTCCGACAATCCCACCTGGTAAGGATCCCACACCGCGCAGCAGTATTCTAACAGAGGACGAACGAGTGTAGTGTAAGTTGTCTCTTTAGTGGACTTGTAGCATCTTATAAGTGTCCTGCCAATGAAACGCAACCTTTGGCTCACCTTCCCCATAATATTATGTATGTGGTCTTTCCAACTGAAGTTGTTCGTAATTTTAACACCCAGGTACTAAGTTGAATTGACAGCCTTGAGAATTGCACCATTTATCGAGTAATCGAATTCCAACGGATTTCTTTTGGAACTCATGTGGATCACCTCACACTTTTCGTTATTTAGCGTCGATTGCCCCCTACCACACCATGTTGTTGTTGTGGTCTTCAGTCCTGAGACTGGTTTGATGCAGCTCTCCATGCAACTCTATCCTGTGCAAGCTTCTTCATCTCCCAGTACCTACTGCAACCTACATCCTTTTGAATCTGCTTAGTGTATTGATCTCTTGGTCTCCCTCTACGATTTTTACCCTCCACGCTGCCCTCCAACGCTAAATTTGTGATCCCTCGATGCCTCAGAACATGTCCTACCAACCGATCCCTTCTTCTAGTCAAGTTGTGCCACAAACTTCTCTTCTCCCCAATCCTATTCAATACCTCCTCATTAGTTACGTGATCTACCCACCTTATCTTCAGCATTCTTCTGTAGCACCACATTTCGAAAGCTTCTATTCTCTTCTTGTCCAAACTAGTTATCGTCCATGTTTCACTTCCATGCATGGCTACACTCCATACAAATACTTTCAGAAACGACTTCCTGACACCTAAATCTATATTCGATGTTAACAAATTTCTCTTCTTGAGAAACGCTTTCCTTGCCATTGCCAGTCTACATTTTATATCCTCTCTACTTCGACCATCATCGGTTATTTTACTCCCTAAATAGCAAAACTCCTTTACTACTTTAAGTGTCTCATTTCCTAATCTAATTCCCTCAGCATCACCCGACTTAATTTGACTACATTCCATTATCCTCGTTTTGCTTTTGTTGATGTTCATCTTATATCCTCCTTTCAAGACACTGTCCATTCCGTTCAACTGCTCTTCCAAGTCCTTTGCTGTCTCTGACAGAATTACAATGTCATCGGCGAACCTCAAAGTTTTTACTTCTTCTCCATGAATTTTAATACCTACTCCGAATTTTTCTTTTGTTTCCTTTACTGCTTGCTCAATATACAGATTGAATAACATCGGGGAGAGGCTACAACCCTGTCTCACTCCTTTCCCAACCACTGCTTCCCTTTCATGCCCCTCGACTCTTATAACTGCCATCTGGTTTCTGTACAAATTGTAAATAGCCTTTCGCTCCCTGTATTTTACCCCTGCCACCTTCAGAATTTGAAAGAGAGTATTCCAGTCAACATTGTCAAAAGCTTTCTCTAAGTCTACAAATGCTAGAAACGTAGGTTTGCCTTTTCTTAATCTTTCTTCCAAGATAAGTCGTAAGGTCAGTATTGCCTCACGTGTTCCAACATTGCTATGGAATCCAAACTGATCTTCCCCGAGGTCGGCTTCTACCAGTTTTTCCATTCGTCTGTAAAGAATTCGCGTTAGTATTTTGCAGCTGTGACTTATTAAACTGATAGTTCGGTAACTTTCACATCTGTCAACACCTGCTTTCTTTGGGATTGGAATTATTATATTCTTCTTAAAGTCTGAGGGTATTTCGCCTGTCTCATACATCGTGCTCACCAGATGGTAGAGTTTTGTCATGACTGGCTACCACACCATACAGCAATCTTTTCTAAATCGCTTTGCAACTGATACTGGTCTTCGGATGACCTTACTAGACGGTAAATTACAGCATCATCTGCGAACAACCTAAGAGAACTGCTCAGATTGTCACTGGGTCATTTATATAGATCAGGAACAGCAGAGGTCCCAGGACGCTTCCCTGGGGAACACCCGATATCACTTAAGTTTTATTCGATGATTTGCCGTCTATTACTACGAACTGCGACCTTCCTGACAGGAAATCACGAATCCACTCGCACAACTGAGACGATACCCCATAGGCCCGCAGCTTGATTAGAAGTCGCTTGTGAGGAACGGTGTTAAAAGCTTTCCGGAAATCTAGAAATACGGAATCAACCTGAGATCCCCTGTCGATAGCGGCCATTACTTCGTGCGAATAAAGAGCCAGCTGCATTGCACAAGAACGATGTTTTCTGAAACCATGCTGATTACGTATCAATAGATCGTTCCCTTCGAGGTGATTCACAATGTTTGAATACAGTATATGCTCCAAAACCCTACTTCAAACCGACGTCAATGAAATAGGTCTGTAGTTCGATGGATTACTCCTAATATCCTTCTTAAACAATGGTGGGACACAATTGATCAATTAAATGCTTGGAATGTTAGATACCGACGAGCGCACATAAGATGGAGCGGAATCGTTCGTTTGTGACCAAGTGAATGGACTGGAGTAGAAGTTATGTACTTCTTATTAATCTTGTAATTTTGTTTATTATTACTACTAGTAGTTTTATTATTATTATTATTATTATTATTACTATTACAACTATTACTTCCGCATTTGTGGTGCAATTCTTTCTTTATTTTTCTGTTTTGATTGTATATTCTGTGAAACTACAATTGTGTTCTATAGAAGTACTACTTTCAAATAAACAAAGAGAAATCTGTCTTCCGCGACGACATTGCTGTAAACTCCAAACAGCCCTTTAACATGTCATAAAAAAACAATAACCTATTATCAATGGGATTCGTACCCGGGACCTTCGATACGACCTTCTACCGCTCTACCAACTGACCCACAGCTGCCACTCGTAGAGTTTACGGCCGTTCTGCTGGACGGCAGCACACAGTACGAAGTAAATCGGAGTTTTGGTTGGTACTATATCGACACACAAAGTTTGGCACCGATCTCAGTGTCCAACATCTGGAGGTGTAGGGCCATATTTTACGTTTTGTCCAAATCATGCACCCACTCTAACGAAATTATCAATCGCTGGATCTGAAGAGTTAAACTTCTTGGCGACTTGACGATTAGAGAGTCCATTTCCCTGTACACACCAATTTTTACTTTTTCATTTCATGATAGCTGTTTCCCGCGTGGCTTTGTCACAGTCGTGTTGTATGTACAAAACACGTAGTGTCACTAATGGAGCCTGTTTTTTCATCTGCAGTGAAGGCACACACGCACATACTAATACCACACAGAGCAGACTGCTTTTGTGCAGAGTTCCAACCTCTGCCATCTGAATCGCTGATGTCTTGTTATATACATTACTACTGACATGCGATACCATTTGACCGAATTTGTCAGTATACTGGGTCTCACACTACTGTTTACACTGATTTCCACCACTGCGGCAAAATGCTATGCACGGCACGCTAAAGAGGGCATATTACAAATTTTTAAATTTAAGGATATTTAGTGGTATAATGCCCCAGCCATAGCCACGAACGTGGTAGCTCAGCTGCCGCAACTCAGTGATTTGTAGAATTACTCAGTTTTAAGACATTACCCCACAGTAGCTCTTCCTACAAGTGTTTTGAACTTGAAGATACGCAAAGCGACATAAAAGTGTACAACCTTAAGACACTTTTAAAATTTTTTTCTAACATTTGATTTACATACATATGGACCTCTATAATTTTACACTACTGGCCATTAAAATTGCTACACCACGAAGATGGGGTGATACAGACACGAAATTTAACCGACAGGAAGAAGATGCTGTGATATGCAAATGATTAGCTTTCCAAAGCATTCATACAAGGTTGGCGCCGGTGGCGACACCTACAACGTGCTGACATGAGGAAAGTTGGCAACCGATTTCTCATACACAAACAGCAATTGACCGGCGTTGCCTGATGAAACGATTTTGTGATACCTCGTGTAAGGAGGAGAAATGCGTACCATCACGTTTCCGACTTTGATAAAGGTCGGATTGTAGCCTATCGCGATTGCGGTTTATCGTATAGCGACATTGCTGCTCGCGTTGGTCGAGATCCAATGACTGTTAGCAGAATATGGAATCGGTGGGTTCAAGAGGGTAATACGAAACGACGTGCTGGATCCGAATGGCCTCGTACCACTAGCAGTCGAGATGACAGGCATCTTATCCGCATGGCTGTAACGGATCGTGCAGCCACGTCTCGGTCCCTGAGTCAACAGATGGGGACGTTTGCAAGACAATAACCATCTGCACCAACAGTTCGATGACGTTTGCAGCGGCATGGACTATCAGCTCGGAGACCATGGCTGCGGTTACCCTTGACGCTGCATCACAGACAGGAGCGCCTGCGATGGAGTATTGGACGACGAACCTGGGTGCACGAATGGCAAAACTTCATTTTTTCGGATGAATCCAGGTTCTGTTTACAGCATCATGATGGTCGCATCCGTGTTTGGCGACATGGCGGTGAACACACATTGTAAGCGTGTATTCGTCATCGCCATACTAGCCTGTCACCCAGCGTGATGGTATGGGGTGCCATTTGTTACACGTCTCGGTCACCTCTTGTTCACACTGACGGCACTTTTAACAGTGGACGTTACATTTCAGGTGTGCTACGACCCGTGGCTCTACTCTTCAATCGATCCCTGTGAAACCCTACATTTCAGAAGGAAAATGCACGACCGCATGCTGCAGAACCTGTACGGGCCTTTCTTCATACAAAAAATGTTTGACTGCTGCCCTGGCCAGCACATTCTCCAGATTTCTCACCAACTGAAAACGTCTGGTCAGTGGTGGCCGAGCCACTGGCTCGTCACAATATGCCAGTCACTACTCTTGATGAACTATGGTATCGTGTTGAAGTTGCATGGGCAGCTGTCCCTGTACACGCTATCCAAGCTCTGTTTGACTCAATGCCCAGGCGTATCAAGTCCGTTATTACGGCCAGAGGAGGTTGTTTGGGTACTGATTTCTCAGGATCTATGCACCCAAATTGCGTGAAAATGTAATCACATGTCAGTTCTAGTATAATATATTTGTCCAATGAATAGCCGTTTATCATCTGCATTTCTTCTTGGTGTAGTAATTTTAATGGACAGTAGTGTATTCTTTAATTCTGATAGAAATAAAATTTGTATTTGAATGAGGTTGAAAGACGGCAAGTCCTGAGGACTTACAATCATGATGCTTACCGATATGGGATGGCAGGGGTTGCGTACTGTGTGCCTCGGTGTCAACTTCAACTGGGTAATTAGAGGTTTCTGGTCTTTTCTTCTGTTGACTAAGATTTTGTGATCTCTCTATGCTGACGTTACGTGGGAAGAAACGTGCTGTTCGGAAGGCCGTAATGAACCTGTAACGGTAACACCGGCCATCTCAAATGGCAGTCGATACTAACGTAAACATATGCGAGAAATGTTCGAGAAAGATGTGACAGTGAGATAACGTAATGAAAACAGAACAATGAAACTGGGATTCGTTTCCGAAACTCTCCAGCAGAGTATAACTAACAGTAAACAGGTGGGTCAGGAACAGACGTTCTCCCATCAAAAAAGAAAGTTGTAATATTACGCATAAGGCATTCTTGTATGAAGCAATACAATAAAGCAGAGGGCATTGCTAAGGTTAACCTAACCTTCATTGACACACACAGTGAAATCTTTCTTTATATCTGTTCACACAACAACACAGTGAGATAAATGTATCACTAACTTGGAAGTCAGACAAACAAATGGTCAATGAGATAGCAAACGGTAACATATGCCTCTCAGCAACTCGTAGCTTAAATGAGCTATGTGCAATAGTTTATAGAACCAGTCACCAATACATACGAAACTAATAGCAATACTAAACAGGGAAGAGCATGAAATGATTCTGACTGATATTAGGGGGTCTATTAATGATCATACTCCGTACCATAATTGCTTAGTACCGGGCCTCTATGCCTGTGCATTAACCAACTTGCAATAGAATAGCTAAAACAGTAAACATTTCTTCTTAAACTCGGTATGAAGCAATTAAACAGAATACAAATCTTACTACACTTCTCTGAAGGAGTTTTTTCTTTGCTTCATTAAGTAACTAGCCTAGCACATGAGGGCCTTTAAACTCTCTTGGTTTGAAGAACCGTGCTCATTAACAAAACTAGACAAGTATGTATGAGAAATGGTAAGTATTCCCGTCAATAATTATTAAGTAATGTACAACAAACTGTAACTCTTTAAATAACAAATGTGCTATGATAAACCGTCTTTTAACCTAAAGAAAATGTAGTTGGCTGTGCACATGACAGCGCAACATTAAAATCAAGTTCAAACACTTTCTCATGAAATGAACACTAATAAAACTGTAATTCTCATCAAAGTGCATAAATACGACAATTAATTATCGTTTTCATTTCAAATTAACTTTACTGTATTTAAACAGCTTTTCTGGAGTATTTCTCAAACAATAAAGCTGAACTCTATACACTGTAGGTCCATACATTCGAAAGCAGTCACAACTATTTTTACAGCTGCCAAGTAAGTCTTTCCGTAATAAATTACTGCACTTGGAATTTAATTCACCAGGATAGGATTCCTGTCCAGGCATGTGTCTTGAAATAACCACGGATGTAAGATAGAGTTTTTAGTAACTCCACGGTTATTATCAGAAGCTACCAAATTTCGCAAATACCTCGTCCACTTACAGAGTACCAAATATAAACTATTTAGTGGAAGGCTGGTGGCACTGGCGGGTAATTTGCAGTGGCTGTTAACGTGGCGACGATGCAGTCTTGGCGTTACTGTTGGCCTCGCCCTGTTACCGATCTTATTGGTGTCGGAATTACACTTTTACAGGGCCAAAAACCATGCCATGATAATACTATCACCAAATACAGCATCCGAGGCCCATAAATACTACTCTTAAGCTCCTCTGGCCTCAAAACTCCAAGAATATGAGCCACAATTGCCCGCGCCTGCTAGCGAGATGTTAACCACAGCACTGCTCAGCCCCGACTCCTTACCTGTCACAAAGGACGAGTTGCCACTTGCGCTCTAATCACATAACTTTTCTACTACACTAGGCTACTTATGTAGTTGCGGGATTTCCCCACGTCTTTTACGGTCAACCCTACGTTCCCTGACTATGGACCAAGTTATTTACAGTACTATCGTTTCAGTAGTCACTTAAATCCACAAGCATAGTCTGAACAACATCATTCAAAAAGTTCACATATCTGAAATATGTATACGTAGTCAAAAAATTTCCATGACAGATACAACACTATACATAAGCAACATTACAAACTGACATAGAAAAATTGATACATATACAAAATACGTCGAAAATAGGTGTTATAAACCGAAAGCTGTGAAGGCGGAAGCGGCCAACTGCAGTTGGAATGGTAGAGAGCACTTGGGGCTGGTGGTCGCTTTCAAGTCACGGGAGTTTGCACAAGGCCCAGGATGACGTCATGGGTAGTAGCCAAGCGATCAGCAGTGTCCTGTTGCTAATGCTGTACGCGTATTGTCCTCAGTGCTAGCCGTAGTGGTTTCTATAACTTTCAGTCCCTCTCACACATTATGCCAACACCCTCAAATTTGTTCCCAGTTGGAAGAGTAACTTTTCGCAATGTGCAGGTATCTGCGTGCTGGATGGCCGAAGACCTTTTTCTGAGAGAAGCATACCTGGTAGTAACGTACAGCGTATCTTCTCTGAAAGTGAAGTAGCACCATGCTGCTTGATGTCTGACAATTTGACGCTGATACAACCAATGTATTTGTTTAGAAAGTTGGGTTCCCACACCAAGTGATTTCGTGTCTCCGCTAAAAATAAGCGTCACGACTGGGAATCAAAAGGAGATGTCAGAGGCCTTCCAGGGATCATCGGTAACTTTCGGTGGCAAGTCATTCTATTACGGGAGTGAATTTTGCTCATCTCATGGTGTGCCAATTTTGATTACGTGAATGGCGTGGATTAATCCCACCACAAGCAGCTGGTAAGGTGAGTTTTTAGAGGTGCACTCCATGTGGAGTTTTTTTGTTGAAGGGTGGGGGAGGGAGGGTGATTTCCAAAAATATTAGGGAGTTCATTGACGGACGACATGGTGTACTTATTGGAGGGTTGATTCCAGGACACTAAGACGAAGAGTTTGTTCAGGGCCAGCACGATGTCGTCATCATAGAATTGACTCAGGGATACTGAGGTCAAGAGTCCATTTGGTGATGCTCGGGAAGAGAGTTCCACCCGCGGGTGGAGCTCGAGACGAAGTCCAACTTGCGATCCTGAGTACGAGTGTGTCGGTCATTGACTTGCAGCTTCTTCACAGCGCCGACCAATTGATTTGGTTTAGCAACGATAGGCAGCTGTCTGCTGCAGTCTGTACTTCCATAGTACTGCCATTAACATCTCTGACCATCTTTGTACCTCCGTCAAATAGGGGACTTTCATTGCGTTCCTACACACACATCATGTGTGTGTTCTTTCGACTTGTGGCAGCAGTTGTTAAGTTAATGCATTTTGCACAGCCCTTCAGTTTAGTCACCTGACAGTATCAGTCAGATAGCATTATCGCTCATACAAAACAGACAGAAATGTTGCAAAGAGAATCCCATCTCTTCATGCGAGTATGTCAACTGGCCATTAGTATTGATATAATTGTGACTTATATGCATTTGTTGGATTTGGTTTTGTTTTCTTTGTGTTATTTCCTTGAACATCACATTTCACAAATTTTTCTATTGTAGTAAATCAATCGTTTCAGTTTCTTGCTTCATTGGAGAATATACCTTGTTCATTCAGTAGTTTTTTGTGGGATATTTCAAGTTAGTTACTGTTTCATCACAAGTTGCCAACTTAGGGTTCCCTGCTAGAGGCCGATAGTATTAATCAGTAGCCTCATTGTACACAGATTTCAGCAGTGTCTCTTAAGAGTGGTTCGGTGTCAAAGGTCATTCTGGGGAAAGTTACCTCCATCTCAGAACAATGTTGTGACATGAAGTATAACACAGTGGAAATAAAGTGAAATTCATCTCGCTCAGTGATGTGCTGACCTCGTACCTTTTTGTGATACAAAACTTATAACTGTATTAAAATTTCATGACTTTTGTTTTATCTGTACACAGAAAACATTTGTCTTAAGGTTTGCCAATTTGGTAAGATATACTTTTCCTAATTTTCTTAAAGTACTTATTATAAAATGTCAGTCCTTACTGAAACACAAGAGGAGCGAAAATAACGTATACTGCACTAAGTAAGAAATACAACAAAACCGTTACACATTTTGTTTACACATTTGTTCAACTGAACTCTATGAAAAACAAAAAACAATGGGTCACAACACTTACATTTAACAGAAACTGCTCTAAACAAAGTAATTAGTTCGAACTGTTACACACTTACTTACAAGTTCAGTGGCACCTGAAACAAACAGTGGCAACACATTTAATACAGTATTTTGTGTAAATGTGTGTTTTAAGTGGTGGCCAAAAATTTTCCTTTCGCGTCCATCTTAACCTCTTCCCTAAATGTCAATGCTTATACACATGCACCAGAGTCACGCTGGGTTTCTTACAGGCCTCAGATACAAACTTTTTGACCTCCCCTTACACATTTGGAAACAAAGTTATAATGCGAAATAAACCTCTCTCTTATTTACTAAGCCATACACAGATGTCGCTAATTTCATTGATGAGGCTTGTTTCCTAGAGTTTCAATTTGGCACACATGCTTCTGCAGGAATGTGTGCTGTCGCAAACTTACACCTAAATATTCTACTGAAGTAACTTTCTTCTCTTTGTAAAATTTAACACTAAAACAGAATGATTTGCATATTTAAAGTACTTGTATCAGATAGATCAGTTTTGATTCCGTAGAAATGCTGGAACACGTGGAGCAAAACGACTTATCTCAAAAGATAGATTAAGGGAAGACAAACCTACGTTTCTAGCATTTCTTCACCCAGAGAAAGCTTTTGACAATGTTGACTGGAATACTCTCTTTCAAATTCTGAAGGTGGCAGGGGTCAAATACAGGGAGTGAAAGGCTATTTACCATTTGTACAGAAACCAGATGGCAGTTATAAGAGTCGAGGGGCACGAAAGGAAAGCAGTGGTTGAGAAGGGAGTGAGACAGGATTGTAGCCTATCCCCGATGTTATTCAATCTGTATACTGAGTAAGCAGTAAAGGAAGCAAGTGAAAATTTCGGAGTAGGAATTAAAATCTATGGAGAATAAATAAAAACTTCGAGATTTGACGACGACATTGCAATTCTGTCAGAGACAGCAAAGAACCTGGAAGAGCAGTGCAACGGAATGGGCAGTGTGTTGAAACGAGGATATAGATGAACATCAACAAAAGCAAAACGAGGATAATGGAATGTATTCGAATTATATCAGGTGATGCTGAGGGAATTAGATTAGGAAATTAGACAGTTAAGCTAGTAAATGAGGTTTCCTATTTGGAGAGCAAAATAACTGATGATGGTCGAAGTAGAGAGGATACAAAATGTAGACTGGCAATGATAAGGAAACCGATTCTGAAGAAGAGAAATTTGTTAACATCGAGTTTAGACTTAAGTGTCAGGAAGTCTTTTCTGAAAATATTTGTATTTAGCGTAGCCATGTATGGAAGTGAAACATGGACGATAAATAATTTAGACAAGAAGAGAATAGAGGCTTTCGAAATGCTGAAGGTTAGATGGGTAGATCACGTAACAAATGCGGAGGTACTGAACAGAACTGGGGAGAAGTGGAATTTGTGGCACAACTTGACTAGAAGAAGGGATCGGTTGTAGGACATGTTCTGAGGTATCAAGTGAAGTGCAGAGGGTAAAAATCGTAGCGGGACACCAACGTATGAATACACTATACAGATTCTGAAGGATGTAGGTTGCAGTAGTTACTTAGAGATAAAGAAGCTTGCACAGGACAGAGTAGCATGGTAAGCTGAATCAAACCAGTCTCTGGACTGGAGACAACAACAATAAGATTTACTTACCTTCAGTCCAAAGTTATCTGCAGTGTCAGAAAATTTCCTAGAAGCCTATAAACATGTTTTTCCAATTTATATGAAAATGTCTTTGCTCAGGTGTACTGCACGTACTTGTAACTTTCATGACTAATGGGGGTTCTATGGGAGGAACACTGCAACAGAGCTGTATGTTGACCGTTGACCCGAATTACAGTATTTAAGAATAAAATGCTGGAACGCGCTTTTTTAAACAAGTAATACCTTAGACATTTAGTTGCCCACTTTTACGGTAAAGGATGAGGTCCTGTGTCTTCTGCCTTCATGAACTCGGCTTCCGGGTAAAAGGATTCCAAACAAGACATTAGACCTAACTAACTCTCGCCCACTGCCATGGACAACAAAGTCACATGCGTCATTTATGTTAGCTGCGGCTTAGGCATTCTGTTTCTCCACGAATGAGGTACGTCCTTTTGTTGGAAGGAAAGGAAAGTGTTTAATTATAGCCTGAACAAGACGCCTTGTTGCAAGTGCATTTGGAATATTACACAATAAAGGCGCATTTTTTACCGAGGTTTCAAAGCGCTCTCAAGTTTTGTGGAAGACCTGATAATTTGTACGAAATTGCAGTGCCTGTTTTATTCTGATTACGATACAAACTTCCCTTGGACATGCATGCATGTCAAAATGAACTTTGCATCGTAATCAGAATAACTCAGGCACAGCAATATTGTATTTTTCTGCCGAAACCGGGAAAGCGACTTTCAAGTACAACGTCTGACTTCTACGGGAACATACATAATGAATGTACGAGTCCAAGTCGTAGACGCATGGTTGACAACATATGGAAGTTTGGATGTAACTATGAGTCGTGCACGGATAGCCAAATGGAAAGGTGACCGCTCGCGATAGGTGGTGAATCCGGTTTCGAGTACCAGTTAGGTACAGATTTTCATTGTCATTCCATTCTACAGCTGATGGTTGTCATTATTCGCAGCTGCGAATACATTTTGCGATCGAGTACAGTGAAATCTATTTCGTTAGCAGTACGATGCTACGTATCGGTATCTACATCTATAACCACGTGCATACTCTGCGAACCACAGTGAAGCACATATGCCAGTTATTAAGGCTTCTCATTCCATTGACAAATGGAGCGCTTGAATGACGCTGTGCGCGCTGAGAATTAGTCTAATCATATTTTCGCAATCCCTGTATAGCGACACATAGATGGTTGTAGCATATTTTTGGATTCCTCTCTCAAAGCTGGTTCTTGAAAGTCGGTAACTATTTCTCCTCGGGATACTTTGTCTCTCTCATGAAGCGTCTGCTGTTTCAGTTTTATCATTATTTACGTGGCGCAATTCAATGGCTCCAATAAACTCTTAGATCATTCGTGCTGCCTTTTCTTCGTATGTGTCAGTCCCCTCTCCCAGTCTTGTTTGGTATGGTTGGCACAAACTTGAGCAATATCCTAGCATGAACTGCACAAATGCTTCGTAGGCAGTTTCATTTGCAAAATCACTGCATGTCCCTAGTATTCTACCTATAAAGTGAAATCTGTCACCTTCTTTACTCATGGTACAGCTTATGTGATGATTTCATTTCTTACCCCTGCAGAACGTTACACAGAGGTATCTCTGTAAGTTGACTGAGCCCATTTATGACTCACTTATACTGAGTCGTAAGGAATTACATTCTTTTTTTACTCTGTGAATGGCTCAGTGTTACATTTATAACATTTAAAATAAGATGCCAGTTTTTGAACTACTTTGAAATCTTATCAAGATACGACTAAACATTTATACCGCTTTCTTTTCCGTTAGTAGGTCATTATACACGATCTCATCATATCCTGTGTCTGAGGCTGCTATCAATACAACTTTCTTCTTTTCTTTGGTAGCGTTTATTCCGTCTGGTACGAGTTCTGTTTTCTCGTAATACGGGAAAATTTGTTTGTTATTTTACTTCGTGGTCGGATGCTCTTCCAGACCAGAGGGAGGGACTCAGACAGCGCCACCTATCTGTGAATCGCCCAAGCATTGTTCTGAACGTAGACTTACTTTAGCTGTTCCGGTATCTTATAGTCTGAGGAAGAATTTGGGCACCAGCCCAGCATTTTCCTACACGAGCGTGGGAATTTGCTAAAAAATAGCTGTCGCTGGACAGTGTATCATTCCATTGTCGTCAATTCGCTGTGCGGTTTCGATCAGGCTGTGGTATATTTCACTGTGTCGCAAGCAACCGCGCTGCGCGTTTTTCTGTACGAGCAATTCACTTTTCAGCTCATCTACGAGGTCACAAATACACCACATAAACAGCAAGGGTATCTCAGCACACTTTCCTGGTATATACCACAAGTTAGCTCTATGTCTGTCGAAGATTCTCCATCGAAGGCAACGTGCTGCGTCCTCCATAACAGGAAATCCTCAATCCGATCAGAAATTTAGCTTGATACCACATACGGTCGTACTTTCGATAGCAGGTGTAGGTGTGGCACTGAGTCAAATGTTTTTCAGAAATCAATAAATACTGCAGCTACCACATTTCCTTGACCCATGGCTTTTAGGATATCGTGCGAGAAAAGTAGTAGATGTTACCGGAATTCGTGCTGGTTGGTAAGAAGGAGGTCATTCTATTCGAGATACCGCCTTATATTTGATCTGAGAGTACGTTTAATTTAAATTTATCCATGTTATACGGAAATCTTTGAGGTCTGCTACTGTATTGTAAATTCATGAAATAATGTCTACTGCTTTTGTTGCTTCTTATTAACACTTAGGATCCTCTGGAATGGTGGAAATGTCTGAATATGAAAGCGTTAAGCTATGATGTGCTTGTTAATGTGCTCTTTGTTGCCAGACAACTAAATTTCCAGATAAACTTTTATGCTTCTATGAATAACCTCACTTGCAGACCCAGCAAATGAACCTTATCACAATTCAGATTAATGTAATGTACATGTAAGCGTAAAGCACCTAATCATAGAAGCATGGAATCGAAAAGTGTAGTGCTAATTAAATATTAGCAAAAGTGACTGAAATAGTAGAAATTATTTCATAAATCGAAATATCTTCTAAAATGTTACACATAATGAACGGTAGTTTTGTGGACAGGTAGACGGGTGTGACCTGCACATTCCTCCAACTCTTAGGCACAGCTTTTTGTTCGAGAGTTTTAGGTAGGCCTATATTATGGTTACAAGAGGGGCTAACAGAGGCATAAATTCGGTACACAGTGTGAAAGGGATTCCATATGGCCTTGGAGCTTCGTGCAATTATAGCGAGGGGGTTTTTGTTGTATAGGTAGATTTGTACTTTTGTTTTGCTGCCTTCAGTTTCACTTCCTATCTCATCTATTATAGCTTGGGCTCTTAACTGGATTTCCACTAATAGTCTTTACGTATGAACAGAGTTCCTTTGAGTTTTGTGAGAGATCTTTTGATAATATTCTGCGGCAAACGGTGTTAAGAGGCTTCGCGCATTATCCACTTACAGCAAAACTAGTTTCATTCAACATTTCTCTGTCTCCAGGCCTATGTTTCGTCTGCAACATAGAATACAGTAGCCTGTGATGACTTAGACGATCCTTCACAAGGGAAGCTAGTTAAGTCTGGAAAATTGTAACTTCTTGTTGTGTGTGAGACATAATTAGTGTCTACGTTTAGGAAATATCGTAATGCAGTCAGTTACTTTATATGTTACAATTGTGTAAAGAGTATCTATTGTTTTTAACGAATTCTTCTAGGAGGTTCCATTAATGCTTTAAATTTTTTTCTCATTAGTAGATGTTTTTCCTACATTGAATATCATATTCTATATTTTTTAGTTCGGAATCTCCTAATGGGACATCCTTTTTTAACATAATTTTTTTATTATTGTTATAGAAGTAGTCAGTACCAGGATTAACTCCGAATCTGGTACAAGTGAACATTCTGGGTTGTTTCACTGAAAGAACGTCATTTGATTTTTCATAGAATGTATTATATTTCAGGCTAAAATTTATAAAAAGAAATTAAGTTGTTACAAGCAATACAGCTAAAATTATTCTTCTTGTAGAAATATTTGAAATTAGGAAATATCTGACATACTTAAGATTTGTATTGTTAATTGCACAATCTAATGCTAATTATTGAATTTATTTTTGAATCATTTATAAAGTAATGATATATTTTAGCGAAGATGCTTCTTTTATCAATGAACTTTGTGAACTCTTTTGCTTTGCAAACTCTTTGGAACATTGTGAGTACTGCAGAATGTAATGGAAACAGACTTGTTTTTGATTGTGTCACTTATAATGTAATTTATAATATTAAGTGGAAATTGTATCGACAGCTCGATAAGCTTACACTTCAGTATCTCTTTAAAAAGTAGATTATGAGTAAAAGTAAACAGCAATTAACGAAATTTGCATTCTCTCATTTTTTACAGTGGTAATGAAGTAACCCCAGCTTGGCAGAACATGTTACCTATTGGTAAGAGTGTGCTAAATGATGTTTTCAGGTTTTGGACAAGTAGGATGATTTTGTGTGTTCTGGCTCACTAGCTCAATTTTATAAAAAATAAAAAATCGCTCGTTAACACCTGCATTTTTCATTTTTTTATAAAATTGATCTAATTACATGTAGTTCATCTTCTGGAGATGCAATTCTTCGTTGGGCTGATAAAAATGATGCTGGAATTGAAATAAAAAATACTCTTCCTAAACAAGGTAAAATTGTTACAGAATTTATGGAAATTCGTGTACCTGTCGTTAAATATGAACCAAATTACGAACTTGAACAATGTGAAAACATTTTTTAAAATCTATGGGACGGTCTTGGGCAGTTGTCTTCCAGGTGTTACCAGCGATATTCGTGATGTCTTTGTTCCATCTGTCTGGTGGTCTTCCTCTAGGCCTCCAGTTATCTCTCGGACTCCACTCCAGTGCTAGCTTCGTCCATCTGTTGTATTTTCCTCTTGCAACGTGGGCAGCCCATTGCCATTTGAGGGAACCTACAGTCTCTGAGATGTCATTAACCGTCATCACACACCAGATGTCATCTGCCCTTTTCCTATCCTTTCTTGTATAGCCTAGCATTTATCTCTCCATGGCTCTGTGCTGTCCTAAGTTTCCCTTTTGTAAATGAGTTCAGTGTCCATGTCTCGCAGCCATATGTCATCACAGAAAGAATAAATTGATGAAATACTGCTTTCTTCACATTTACTGGCATTTTTGACCTGAATACTGTTGAATTCTTCCGAAATGCTTGCCAGCCAAGCTTGATGCGTCGATAGATTTCTGGCCTTATGTCTCCCTTCTTATTTATAATCTGGCCAAGGTAGACATATTCACTGACCTCTTCTAATAGGTTGTTCTTGACTTTCACATCCCCAGCTGGCACCCATTTGTTGGAATTACTTTTGTTTTGGAAAGGTTCATGTTCAAGCCAACCAGCTAACATTCCGATGCAAGATCTGTAACTAAGTTTTGGAGCACAGCAAAGTGGAGATTTAAAAATCGATAATTTTAAAGATATGTGTAGCAAATGTTAGAATAATGAGTTAGGATTTTTCACAATAGATACATCTAGAAAATCAAACGAAGGTAAGTTAAGAAATAAATTACATTTCTGGAAAACATAAATGTTAAATGTAAATGTAAACATAGACATAAATATAAACATAAACGTTAAACATCAACATTAAATACAAATATAAACATAAATCTTAAACATAAACATAAACATAAATGTTAAACGTAACTAATGTTTTTCTTCCTTATAGATGTGGGCAAAAATGATGAAAATGTTGTTAAAAAGCAAAACAAAATATAAAGACAGCTGAAGAATTAAAAGACCAATTTAAGCTTTGGAAATAGCAACCAACAACAGCAGATGAGAAATATAAAAAGGAAGATCAACCTGTTATAGAAGCTATCAAACAAGTAAAACAAGGAATTGAAGGTTTAGGTGATAATGTTTTGATAGTGATTGAAGAAAATAGAGAAGTAGAAAAACAAATGGTTCCTTATCACTATAAAGGAAACTATGATGACATTTTTCCTGTTCCATCAACACCTTCAGAATCTTCAATTGTGAAAAGTTTATTTAATACTGAAAGTCCATCACCACAAACACAAAAAAGACTTGAAGAAACATTGAAAAATGTAAAAGAAAAGTGTAAGCTAAAATGAAGTCAAAAAATGATTTTACCTCAAACGACGTGTATTGGTCCAACAATAACAAAGTATGTTGGTTCTATCAATGATAACGTTTTCGTATTACGGTTTTAAAATGGCAAAAACTATATAGGAGATTCTGAAGTTAAATTTAACAATGACAACATCTTAATCAATGGAAAAAATTATAAAACAACTGATGACTTAATGAAACTCTTGACTGACAGTAATTTTGAAAATGAATATGAAGAAGATGCATTAAACAAATATCAAGACATCTTATTGTTAACAAAAGCTATATGTCAAGATAGTGACCCAAATTCTAACAAACCCAAATCAAGTAGAAGTGAGAAATATACATTAATCAAACCAATATGGGAGAAAATACAAAAACGGAATCCTAAGGATATAGGTCAAGTGTTAGTTAAAAAATATACAGATAAATCTATTGAATATGTTTGGATAAATGATGTTCGACAATTAAATGACAGATTATCTGTAATTCTTGGTGAAGATTTAGCTGGATATAAAAATAATCACAATAAAAAAGTTAGCATAGTAAAGATGTTAACAAATAAATGTTGTGATTTTATTATTGATAATCCAAAAGGAATTCCATATTTAATGAGATTTTTTATAAAACTTCCACATACATTTTAGAAAAGTGATAAACATGATAAAACATTATTAGTCAATCGGGTTTTAAATAATGTTCCAGTGCCTAAGATGCATCTACCAGGATATAATTACTGTGGACCATTTACTAAACTCGAAGTAACATTCGCTAGAGGAGATCAAGGTATAAATCTATTAGATGAAGCTTGTAAAAACATGATGTTGCTTATAGAGATAATAAAGATTTAGAAAAAAGACATATGGCTGAAAAAGGACTTCAGTTAGCTGCAAAAGAAACTATGTATGCAAATGATGCTTCATTTGATGAAAAAGTAACAGCAACAGCTGTTAAAGGAACATTGTATGGAAAACGAAAATTAGGAATATGAAATGTTGTTGATGAAAATGCTTGGAGATTTTAAAATCTTTATACATTTTTAAACTATATAATTCCCCCCCCCCCCATGAACCATGGACCCGGCCATTGGTGGGGAGGCTTGCATGCCTGAGCGATACAGATAGCCATACCATAGGTGCAACCACAATGGAGCGGTATCTGTTGAGAGGCCAGACAAATGTGTGTTTCGTGAAGAGGGGCAGCAGCCTTTTCAGTAGCTGCAGGGGAAACAGTCTGGATGATTGACTGATCTGACCTTGTAAGACTAACCAGAATGGCCTTGCTCTGCTGGTACTGCAAATGGCTGAAAGCAAGAGCAAACTACAGCCATAATTTCTCCCGAAGGCATGCAGCTTTACTGTATGGTTAAATGATAATGGCGTCCCCTTGGGTAAAATATTCTGGGAGTAAAATTGTCCCCCATTCAGGTCTCTCAGTGGGGACTACTCAGGAGGACGTAGTTATCAGAAGAAAGAAAATTGGCGTTCTACTGATCGGAGCGTGCAATGTCAGATCCCTTAATCAGGCAGGTAGGCTAGAAAATTTAAAAAGGGAAATAGATAGGCTAAAGTTAGATATAGTGGGAATTAGTGAAGTTTGGTGGGAGGAGGGGCAAGACTTCTGGTCAGGTGACTACAGGGTTATAAACACAAAATCAAATAGGGGTCATGCAGGAGTAGTTTAATAATGAATAGGAAAATAGGAATGTGTGTAAGCTACTACAAACAGCATAGCAAACTCATTATTGTGGCCAAGACAGATACAAAGCCCACACCTACCACAGTAGTAAAAGTTTCTATGCCAACTTGCTCTGCAGATGATGAAGAGATTGATGAAATATAGGATAAAAGAAATTATTCAGATAGAGAATGACGATAATTTAATGGTCATGGGTGACTGGAACTCGATACTAGGAAAAGGAAGAGAAGGAAACGTAGTAGGTGAATATGGAATGGGATTAAGGAATGAAAGAGGAAGCTGCCTGGTAGAATTTCGCGCAGAACATAACTTAATCGTAGATAACACTTGGTTCACGAATTATAAATCAAGGTTGTATATATGGAAGAAGCCTGGAGGTACTGGAAGATCTCCGATAGATTATATAATGCTAAGACAGAGATTCAGGAGCCAGGTTTTAAATTGTAAGACATTCCCATGTGCAGATGTGGAATCTTACCACAATCTATTGGTTATGAACTGTAGATTAAAACTGAAGAAACTGCAAAAAGGTGGGAATTTGAGGAGATGGGAACTGGATAAACTGAAAGAACCAAAGGTTGAAGAGAGCTTCAGGGAGAGCATTAGGGAACGATTGACAAGAACGGGGGAAAGAAATACAGTAGAAGAAGAATGGGTAGCTTTGAGAGATGAAATAGTGAAGGTAGCAGAGGATCGAATAGGTACAAAGACGAGGCCTAGTAAAAATCCTTAGTCAACAGAAGATATATTGAACTCAATTGAGGAAAGGAGAAAATATAAAAATGCAGTACATGAATCAGCAAAAAGGAATACATATGTCTCAAAAATTAGATCGACAGGAAGTGCAAAATGGCTAAGCAGGGATTGCTAGAGGACAAATGTAAGGATGTAGAGGCGCATATCACTAGGGGTAAGACAGATTCTGCCATCAAGAAAGTTAATCAGACCTTTGGAGAAAAGAGAACGACTTGCATGACTATCAAGGTCTCACATGGAAACCCAGTTCTAAGCAAAGAAGGGAAAGCAGAAAGGTGGAAGGAGTATACAGAGGGTCTATACAAGGGCGATGTTCTTGAGGACAATATTATAGAAATCGAAGAGACTGTAGATGAAGATGAAATAGGAGGTATGGTACTGTGTGAAGAGTTTGACAGAGCGCTGAAAGACCTGAGTCTAAACAAGGCCCTGGGGTAGAGAACATTCCACTGGAACTACTGACGGCCTTGGGAGAGCCAGTCCTGACAAAACTCTACCATCTGGTGAGCAAGATGTATGAGACAGGTGAAATACCCTTAGACTTCAAGAAGAATATAATAATTCCAATCCCAAAGAAAGCAGGTGCCTGACAGATGTGAAAATTACCGAACTATCGGATTAATAAGCCACGGCTTCAAAATACTAATACGAATTCTTTACAGAAAAATGGAAAAACTGGTAGAAGTCGACCTCAGGGAAGATTAGTTTGGATTCCGTAGAAATGTTGGAACACGTGAGGCAATACTGACCCTACGACTTATCTCAGAAGATAGATTAAGGAAAGGCCAACACACTTTTACAGCATTTGCAGCCGCAGAGAAAATTTTTCACAATGTTGACAGGAATACTCTCTTTCAAATTCTGAAGGTGCCGGGGCTAAAATAAAGGAAGCAAAAGTCTATTTACAATTTGTACAGAAACGAGATAGCAGTTATAAGACTCGAGGAGCATATTCTACGAATATAGTGAATTTACGAAAAAAGTAGTTAGAGCTGGTACAAATGATTTATCTTTATTAGGTATTGATCGTCATAAAACATCTGAATTAACTCCTAAAGTTATAAACATATTGAAAGATACAGTACAAAAATTTAACTTTTTAATAAATCTCGTAAAAATTATTTTCTTATAAACGGAGAATTAAAAACGAAATACAAAATAAACTAAAAGAAACTTATCTATTAATTGAGGTATGTGATTAAGATATTGATTGTCCTATTTGTTTAAGTGATTAAAATAATAAATAATTTGTTAAAACAAGTTGCAATCATATTTTTCATACAGAATAATTGATAAATGGTTAAAGGAAAACGGAAATTGTCCACTTTGTAAAACTATTATTAAAAATAAAGTACCAGAATTATTTGAAATAACTGATGTTAATGCTATGTTTGATGCTTTAGATGAAGCAGGATATTATGGCGATTATGATGATTAGTAATTTACCTTTTTTACCATTCTAGTCAATTTTTCTATACAAATGGAGCAACTCCAACAAGATTGTTCTGTGAAAACTAAATTTGGAAAATATTGCAATACAGAGAAATAAATGGTTAATTTCACTATACAAAAGTATACAAAAGATGCTTATAGAAGTATATGTAGACCATGTTTAAATAAATATATTGTAGAAAATTTCAATAATATTCGAACTGCTTGTGTATGTGAAAGAAGTGTTGATAAATATTAATTAAAGGAACATGTACGACGAAATCCAACTGAAGAACATACAAAAATGAAATATGAATCTACAATGAATAATGATAGAGTTATAACCGCAGATAAAAAGAAATGTAAAAATTTTCAAGATGTTAATGATTAAAATTCTTTTTATATAAATCCATCACTTAAAGATAAACATAATAATAAATTTAAGAAATGAACCTTAGAATTTATTAAGAATAAGTAAGCTTTAACTTTAAGACAGCTTTAACTTTATGCTTTCAACAGTGTTGACTGGAATACTCTCTTTCAAATTCTGGAGGTGGCGGGAGTAAAATACAGGAACCGAAAGGCTATTTACAATTTGTACAGAAACCAGTTGGCAGTTATAAGAGTGAGGGACCTGAAAGGGAAGCAGTGGTTGTGAAGGGAGTGAGACAGGATTGTAGCCTGTCCTCAATGTTACTCAATCTGTATATTGAGTAAGCACTGAAGGAAACAAAAGAAAAATTCGGAGTGGGAATTAAAATCCACAGAGATGAAACAAAAACTTTTACATTCGCCGATGACACTGTAATTCTGTCAGAGACAGCAAAGAACTTGGAAGAGCAGTTGAATGGAATGGACACTGTCTTGAAAGGAGGGTATAAGATGAACATCAACAAAAGCAAAACGAGGATAATGGAATGTAGTCGAATTAAGTCGGGAGATGCTGAGGGAATTAGATTAGGAAATGAGATACTTAAAGTAGTAAAGGAGTTTTACTATTTGGGGAGCAAAATAACTGATAATGGTCGAAGTAGAGAGGATATAAAATGTAGACTGGCAATGGCAAGGAGAGTGTTTCTCAAGAAGAGAATTTGTTAACATCGAGTATATATTTAAGTGCCAGGAAGTCGTTTCTGAAAGTATTTGTATGAAGTGTAGCCATGTATGGAAGTGAAACATGGACGATAAATAATTTGGATGAGAAGAGAATAGAAGGTTTCGAAATTTGGTGCTACAGAAGAATGGTGAAGATTAGATGGGTATTTCACGTAAGTAATGAGGAGGTATTGAATTGGATCCTTTCTTTCAGGAGTGCTAGTTCTGCAAGGTTCGCAGGAGAGCTTATGTTAAGTTTGGAATGTAGGAGACGAGATACTGGCAGAAGTAAAGCTGTGAGTACCGGGCGTGAGTCGTGCTTTGGTAGCTCAGATGGTAGAGCACTTGCCCGCGAAAGGCAAAGGTCCCGAGTTCGAGTCCCGGTCGGGCACACAGTTATAATCTGCCAGGAAGTTTCATATCAGCGCACACTCCGCTGCAGAGTGAAAATCTCATTCTGGAAACATCGCCCAGGCTGTGGCTAAGCCATGTCTCCGCAATATCCTTTCTTTCAGGAGTGCTAGTTCTGCAAGGATCGCAAGAGAGCTTCTGTTAAGTTTGGAAGGTAGGAGACGAGATACTGGCAGAAGTAAAGCTGTGAGTACCAGGCGTGAGTCGTGCTTCGGTAGCTCAGAAGGTAGGGCACTTGCCCCCGAAAGGCGAAGGTCCTGAGTTCGAGTCTCGTTCGGGCACACAGTTTGAATTTGCCAGGAAGTTTCATATCAGCGCACATTCCGCTGCAGAGTGAAAATCTCATCCTGGAAACATCCCCCAAGCTGTGGCTAAACCATGTCTCCGCTGTATCCTTTCTTTCAGGAGTGCTAGTTCTGCAAGTTTCGCAGGAGAGCTTCTGTTAAGTTAGGATGATAGGGACGAGATACTGGCAGAAGTAAAGCTGTGAGTACCGGGCGTGAGTCGTGCCTCGGTAGCTCAGATGGTAGAGCACTTGCTCGCGAAAGGCAAAGTTCCCGAGTTCGAGTCTCGGTCGGGCACATAGTTTTAGTCTGCCTGGAAGTTTCATATCAGCGGACACTCCACCGCAGAGTGAAAATCTCATTCTGGAAACATCCCCCAGGCTGTGGCTAAGCCATGTCTCTGCTGTATCCTTTCTTTCAGGAGAGCTAGTTCTGCAAGGTTTGCAGGAGAGCTTCTGTTAAGTTTGGAAGGTAGGACACGAGATGCTGGCAGAAGTAAAGCTGTGAGTACCGGGCGTGAGTCGTGCTTCGGTAGCTCAGATGGTAGAGCACTTCTCCGCGAAAGGCAAAGGTCCCGAGTTGGAGTGTTGGTCGGGCACACAGTTTTAATCTGCCAGGATATATATTCTTGATCCTAATGATTTCTTAAATGCAGTTAAAACAACTTTTTTTAGTATTGTTGAAGACTATTTGAAAGTACATCATGATGTATATATTGATTTTATTTCATATGGTGAATATATACGAAATAAAGGTGAAACATGATAAAGTTCAAGAATTGGGACAACAAACACCAAAATATACTATATTAACAGAAAAAATGTAATAAAAAATTCAAATATGGAGAAAAAATATTTTGAAAAAATTACTAATTTCCAAGCACAAAGATCAGAATGGTCATCTAATAGAATTATTGGTTTACAACTAGCATTTAACAATTGTGTTCCACTAAGAGGCTCATCTTACATTGAATTACAAGATAAAATTACAAATTAGAAAGCGTGTGTTAATGTGAAAAATGAAGATCAAAAATGTTAATTGTGGGCTAAAAAATCTGCAGTGTTTCCTGTAGCTAAAAACGCAAGAAGAATAACAAAATATAGAAATATTGGTCTCGATCTTGATAAATAACTTGAAAACATTGAATTTCCTGTACTAGTTGATCATATTCGAAAAATAGAAAAAACAATTAATGTATGTATTAATGTTTATTCCTTTGATGATGAAGATGAAAATTATCGAATGTATCCATTAAATATTACAAAATGGATGAATGAAAAACATGTAAATCTACTTTATGTTAAGAATGGTGGTATTCCACATTATTTTTATACAAAAAAAATTATCTAGACTTGTATCAAGTCAAATTACTAAACATACTGAAGTAAAGTTTATTTGTGATTTATGTTTATTACATTTTAACAGTAAAGAAAAATTTGATAACTATACAACAAATTGTTTAACTAATAAACTATTAAATATTGAAATTCAAGGTGGAGGAGAATCTGTATATTTTAAAAATTATCAATTTACACAAAAGATTCCATTTGTAACTTATGCTGATTTTGAAAGTTTACTTTTAGAGATGGATAATTGTGACAACATCCAGAAACACCATATACAATGAAAATTTAAAGACATGAACCATGTGGATATCTTAAATAGATATATGGAAATTATAAATATCCTGCTGTTTATAGAGGACCAAATTATCATAAAATATTTATAGAAATTATAAAACCAGAAGATGAAGAAATCGGTAAAATATATGCTGAAACTGAAGAAACTGAAGAAACCACTTACAAATGAAGAAAATAAAATACATAATGATTCTAAATTTTGTACATCATGTAAATATTAGTATTAAAAAAATAATAAAAAAATTCGTTGTCAGGATCATTTAACTGGAAAATATGTTTCTCCATTATGCAATACTTGTAATTTAAAACTACAACAACCTTATTTTGTACCAATTTATAACATAATTTATTTGGTTATGATGCACATCTTTTTGTAAAAGAACTTGGTTATGATAATAAAGAAATAGAATTAATACCAATCAATAAAAATAAATACTTTAGTATCAGTAAATATACAAAAATATAAAAATTAGATTTATTGATAAATTTAGATTTATGGCTCTTCACTTCATAAACTTTCATCATATTTAATGATATATCACTTAAAAATATTAAAATGTATTTTTATCCAGAATTATTTAATTTATTAATCAGAAAGGATGTTTATCCATATGATCACATGGATTCTTGGTAAAAATTTGAAGAAATACAATTACCAACAAAACATAAATTTTATATTGAATTAAATGATTGTAACATAAGTGATGAAGATTGTGATCATGCAACATTAATTTGCGAAAAGTTCAATATAAAAAATCTTGGTGAATAAAACCG
This sequence comes from Schistocerca cancellata, assembly GCF_023864275.1. Classification (NCBI taxonomy): domain Eukaryota; kingdom Metazoa; phylum Arthropoda; class Insecta; order Orthoptera; family Acrididae; genus Schistocerca; species Schistocerca cancellata. The sequence continues at coordinate 275,417,549 of NC_064632.1, read as the reverse complement.
ATGTAGCATTGTAAAGTGATTTTTTTGAAAATTTTACCATGTATACAAACATATAATCTAGATCCTTCTTGGTATTTGACAGCACCAGGTTTATCTTGGGATGCAATGTTAAAAATTACTGACGAAAAACTTGAATTATTTAATGATTATCTATTTTCTATTGGTTGAAAAAGGAATGTTGTTGTTGTGGTCTTCAGTCCTGAGACTGGTTTGATGCAGCTCTCCATGCTACTCTATCCTGTACAAGCTTCTTCATCTCCCAGTACCTACTGCAACCTACATCCTTCTGAATCTGCTTAGTGTATTCATCTCTTGTTCTCCCCCTACGATTTTTACCCTCCATGCTGCCCTCCAATACTAAATTGGTGATCCCTTGATGCCTCAGAATATGTCCTACCAACCGATCCCTTCTTCTGGTCAAGTTGTGCCACATACTCCTCTTCTCCCCAATCCTATTCAATACTTCCTCATTAGTTATGTGATCTACCCATCTAATCTTCAGCATACTTCTGTAGCACCACATTTCGAAAGCTTCTATTCTCTTCTTGTCCAGACTATTTACCGTCCATGTTTCACTTCCATGCATGGCTACACTCCATACAAATACCTTCAGAAATGACATCCTGACACTTAAATCTATACTCGATGTTAACAAATTTCTCTTCTTCAGAAACGCTTTCCTTGCCATTGCCAGTCTACATTTTATATCCTCTCTACTTCGACCATCATCAGTTATTTTGCTCCCCAAACAGCAAAACTCCTTTACTACTTTAAGTGTCTCATTTCCTAATCTAATTCCCTCAGCATCACCCAACTTAAATCGCCTACATTCCATTATCCTCGTTTTGCTTTTGTTGATGTTCATCTTATACCCTCCTTTCATGACACCGTCCATTCTGTTCAACTGCTCTTCCAAGTCCTTTGCTGTCTCTGACAGAATTACAATGTCATCGGCGAACCTCAAAGTTTTTATTTCTTCTCCATGGATTTTAATGCCTACTCCGAACTTTTCTTTTGTTTCCTTTACTGCTTGCTCAATATACAGACTGAATAACATCGGGCAGAGGCTATGACCCTGTCTCACTCCCTTCGCAACCACTGCTTCCTTTTCAGGTCCCTCGACTCTTATAACTGCCATCTGGTTTCAGTACAAATTGTAAATAGTCTTTCGCTCCCTGTATTTTACCCCTGCTACCTTTACAATCTGAAAGAGAGTATTCCAGTCAACATTGTCAAAAGCGTTCTCTAAATCTACAAATGCTAGAAACGTAGGTTTGTCTTTCCTTAATCTTTCTTCTAAGATAAGTCGTAAGGTCAGTATTGCCTCACGTGTTCCAGTATTTCTACGGAATCCAAACTGATCTTCCCCGAGGTCGGCTTCTACTAGTTTTTCCATTTGTCTGTAAAGAATTCGTGTTAGTATTTTGCAGCTGTGGCTTATTAAACTGATTGTTCGGTAATTTTCACATCTGTCAACGCCTGCTTTCTTTGGGAATTGGATTATTATATTCTTCTTGAAATCTGAGGGTATTTCGCCTGTTTCATATATCTTGCTCACCAGATGGTAGAGTTTTGTCAGCACTTGCTCTCCCAAGGCTGTCAGTAGTTCCAATGGAATGATGTCTACTCCGGGGGCCTTGTTTCGACTCAGGTCTTTCAGTGCTCTGTCAAACTCTTCACACAGTATCATATCTCCCATTTCATCTTCATCTACATCCTCTTCCATTTCCATAATATTGTCCTCAAGTACATCGCCCTTGTATAGACCCTCTATATACTCCTTCCACCTTTCTGCTTTCCCTTCTTTGCTTAGAACTGGGTTTCCATCCGAGCTCTTGATATTCATGCAAGTGGTTCTCTTATCTCCAAAGGCCTCTTTAATTTTCCTGTAGGCAGTATCTATTTTATCCCTAGTGAGATATGCCTCAACATCCTTACATTTGTCCTCTAGCCATCCCTGCTTAGTCATTTTGCACTTTCTGTCCATCTCATTTTTGAGACGTTTGTATTCCTTTTTGCCTGCTTCATTTACTGCATTTTTATATTTTCTCCTTTCATCAATTAAATTCAATATTACTTCTGTTACCCAAGAATTTATACTAGCCCTCGTCTTTTTACCTATTTGATCCTCTGCTGCCTTTACTACTTCATCCCTCAAAGCTACCCATTCTTCTTCTACTGTATTTCTTTTCCCCATTCCTGTCAATTGTTCCCTTATGCTCTCCCTGAAACTCTGTACAACTTCTGTTTCTTTCAGTTTATCCAAGTCCCATCTCCTTAAATTGCCACCTTTTTGCAGTTTCTTTAGTTTTAATCTACAGGTCATAACCAATAGATTGTGGTTAGAGTCCACATCTGCCCTGGAAATGTCTTACAGTTTAAAAGTTGGTTCCTAAATCTCTGTCTTACCATTATATAATCTATGTGTTTCCCTTTAGTATCTCCAGGGTTCTTTCCATGTATAGAACCTTCTATCACGATTCTTAAACCAAGTCTTAGCTATGATTAAGTTGTGCTCTGTGCAAAGTTCTACCAGGCAGCTTCCTCTTTCATTTCTTAGCCCCAATTCATATTCACCTACTACGTTTGCTTCTCTTCCTTTTCCTACACTCGAGTTCCATTCACCCATGACTATTAAATTTTCGTCTCCCTTCACTATCTGAATAATTTCTTTTATTTCATCATACATTTCTTCAATTTCTTCATCATCTGCAGAGCTAGTTGGCATATAAACTTGTACTACTGTAGTAGGTGTGGACTTCATATCTATCTAGGCCACAATAATGCGTTCACTATGGTGTTTGTAGTATCTTACCCACATTCCAATTTTCCTATTCATTATTAAACCTACTCCTGCATTACCCCATTTGACTTTGTGTTTATAACCCTGTAGTCACCTGACCAGAAGTCTTGTTCCTCCTGCCACCGAATTTCACTAATTCCCACTATATCTAACTTTAATCTATCCATTTCCCTTTCTAAATTTTCTAACCTAGCTGCCCGATTAAGGGATCTGACATTCCACGTTCCGATCCGTAGAACGCCAGTTTTCTTTCTCCTGATAATGACATCCTCTTGAGTAGTCCCCGCCCGGAGATCTGAATGGGGGACTATTTTACCTCCGGAATATTTTACCCAAGAGGACTGCTTCTTTATTTAATCATACAGTAAAGCTGCAGGCCCTTGGGAAAAATTATGGCTGTAGGTTCCCCTTGCTTTCAGCCCTACACAGTACCAGCACAGCAAAGCCGTTTTGGTTATTGTTGCAAGGCCAGATCAGTCAATCATCCAGACTGTTGCCCTTGCAACTACTGAAAAGGCTGCTGCCCCTCTTCAGGAACCACAAGTTTGTCTGGCCTCTCAACAGATACCCCTCCATTGTGGTTGTACCTACGGTATGGCTATCTGTATCACTGAGGCACACAAGCCTCCCCACCAACGGCAAGGTCCATGCTTCATGTGGGGGTGGGGAATAAGGAATAAGGAATCAGGAATAAGAGGTGGAATTTCACAATGTTGTAAAAGATATGTAAAAGCAAATAATAAATATTTAAAAGATTTTAGTAATAAAGAAATATCAAGTATAACGTATATAGATGCAAATAATTGGTATGGTTATGCTATGAACCAATATTTACCACATTGAGGAATTAATGCGAAGAACCAAATAATTTCAATTGTACATAAATAAATGAAATTTCAAACAATTCTGAAATTGATTATATATTTAAAGTAGATCTAGAATATCCAAAAGAATTGCATGATTTACATGAAGATTTACCGTTAGCTCCTAATCAAATTTGTTCCAGGTACAAATGAAAGTAAATTAACAACTACTTTAGATAAAAAGTTTAATTATGCAGTACATTATAAAAATCTTAAACAATATTTATCTTTAAGAATGCAGCTTACAAAAATATATAAAGTTTTAAAATTTAAACAATCTGATTTGTTAAAGAAGTATATAGATCTAAACACACCATTAAGAAGCAAGGCTAAAATGATTTTGAAAAAGATTTCTATAAATTAATGAATAATTCAGTATTTGGTACAACAATGGAAAATATAAGAAATAGACAAGATATAAAATTAGTTTCAAATAGTAAAATATGTGATAAACTTGTAGCTAAACCAAACTTTAAACATAGACCTATATTTAGTGAAATTCTTGCTGCTATTCATATGAATAAAACTAAAATAATATTTAATAAACCTAATTATGTTGGCTTAAGTATATTTGATTGATCTAAATAATTAATGTATGATTTTCATTATTGTGGTATGAAACCTAAGTATGGAGTAAATATTGAATTATGTTATCAAGATACCAATAGTTATATTTAGAATATTAAAACCAAAGATTTCTATGATGATATGAAAGCAGTGATTGATTAGTTTTATGCAAGTGAATATTAAACAGGTAATATATATGTTATTCCATAAGTAAACAAGAAAGCTGTTGGTAAAATGAAAGATGAATGTAATGGAAAAATAATCGAAGAATTTTGTGGTTTAAGAGCAAAGATGTATGCTTATAAAGTTGGTGACAAAATAGAACAGAAATCTAAAGAAATTAAAAAATGTGTAATTAAAAACAAAATAAGTGTACAAGATTGTAAGGATTGTTTGTTTAACAATATAGAACAATATAGAAAATTTAATTTAATTCAAAGTTAAAAACACGAATTATATACAATTCAAGTAAACATAAAAGCACTAAGTCCTCATGATAATAAAAGGTATGTATTGGTAAATGAAATAGATACATTACCATATGGTCATTACTCATTATTGAAAAACTAATAAATGAATTATTATGTATGAAACTAATAAAATTTTTTCTATATAAATCGATACTCTTACCAAAAAGCTCAATTATGTTTGTGTCTCAAAAACTGAACTAGAGATAAATATTTTATATAATGTTACTGACTGAATATTTAAATACTACATATGGAGAAAAACTTTGTATGGAGTATAATGATTTTAAAGTTATTTTACCAAATAGATATTACAGATTAGTCGATCCTTAGGAACTTGAAATAACGAAAAAAGGACAAATGAAACTGAAATATGAAGGAATGAAGAAACTTAAAAATAGAAATAATGAATTTCATGATATTGAGTTCACAATGTAAAAAATTACTTCTGTTAACTAATACATTTTAATTATTTACTTATTTTCATAATATGATTTTTTTAAATAATGTTTTTTGTTAACTAATAACTTTTATTTATTTTATTACATTCACACATGGGAACTGTATATTTTATTTCATTATATTATATTATTATTAGTTAAAAGTGATAGTAGGATGTTTTTGTATGTTCTGGATAATTGGATCAATTTTGTAAAGAATAAAAATCCGAGTTTTAACGACCAGTTTTTTTTAATTTTTATAAAATTTAGCAGAACATACAAAAACATCGTACTTGGACACTACTTACATAGCAGTACTTCCTTAAAATGTATATTGTTAATATAATTTAACTATAGTTAACACATTTTAATTTCTTAAACTTTTTTGTGGTGGGCAAGAAGTACCATACTTCCCTATTGGTAATGCACGTTATAGAAAATGCGTTAATGTTGTGTTGTAAGGTTATTAACAGCTACCTGTGTTTCTGCGAGCAGTATCTTGCTAAAATTTAAGAAAAATTATTACAAATATTTATCTGCGACTTTCTTCTCTTGTGGCTGCATGGTGCCCACGTCTACGTTAAATAGTTTACGTATTTAATCGTAGAACAATTAAGGAGGGGATCCGAGGACGTTACATTGGTACAAAAACCATCGCAAATATTACCACTACAAATTTCATTCAAAGGAAGGCATAATTTGTAGGTTATGCGTTAGTTAATTACAATTATTAGATCTCCAGTGATATGTAACATACCAACTTAAGTTAAAAATGTCCTGCTTTATACCCTACTGCAATCGAAAATTTTACGAGGATGTAATCTAGGGTTAATTCCAAGTGTCAGTGTTTTTCAGTTTGCTTGCTTAGCCAGGAATGAAACTGTCACAGTACGGTATTGGTCGACTCGCAATGAAACTCGCTCGCTCGAATGTAGCCATTGTTTTCCCCATCGTCGGACACATACCGAGAGCTTTTCGTGTAGTGTACACTAATGATGAACTGCGGACGGTGAGCAGAAGCAGTGGAACTGGTGACTGAACATTGTGAATCGAAAATGCTTGTCGAGGTCGTGCAGGTGGCGACCAAATGCTCGCTGTGCCTATTTAACCTCTGAAGGCAGCCTTCAGGCTCTACAATTACAAGGTGAATACTGACGAACAATTTGCACAACGGTTGCAGTGTGCTCTCTGCATCTGGACCGATGGAGTCCCGGTAGAAGGACCCTTCCTGTACAGTGGTATCTAACTCTAGAGAGCAGCCATTTAAATGTTACAACTATAAATGGAACAGTAATTTCGTGCGACTACTACTGCTTCACAGAAGCAAAAGCCTAGTGAATATCAACAAGATGTCGACCATGTTCGACGGGAAGTAGTGAGGGGAGTGGCAGCACAAAATTCGCGCCCTCTTCAATTGGTGACGGGAGCCGGTGGCGGGTTCCCCGTGCGTCACCCGCTCGCAGTTGTGCTGTGACGCAAAGCGCCTAGGCACTGTGTGGTCTGCCGTGGCGGTCTGGATAATTCACGCGGTCTCGTGACAACAGCTCGTCGTCCGCCGTGGCCGGCGTGTAGTCATCACTTATCGACCACGAGACCGTGTCATGTGTCGCATCGAGGATGAAGCACTTCGCACTGTGAGTGGCAGGCTCACAAGGTAACTACACAAACCGGCTGCTGCTCTTTACAGCTTCCACCTGTGCAAACGTGCAGTTACATGGGAGAAACAAAAGCTTTCTCTAGTAAATCCGGTCGAGACTGATAAAATTAGAAACTGTACTGTTATCCTAAGCAAAACAGTAATACTTCACATGAGTTACTGCAATGAAAGACACGCAAAATGTTTACACAACTCTACAAGGACGTCACATGACTTTCAATGAAGAAACAGGATTCATCGTGATAATCTGGAGCTGGAATGGTACCCTGTCTGTCGACGCGTCTGTAGTGACTGTCGATAGACGCTGGGAATGTACGGCCTATCAATGCTTCCCAATCAACCAGGAAGTCCCGCACGCCTAGTAATACTCTGTCGCCAGCCATAGAGACATCACCCAGCTTCACCTACTGCGTGTCGTCGTCTAAATTGTTGATGTACTTAAAGGAAAGAGGACATTGTTAAAGCTAAGGTTCAGCAATAACCTAACTTCAAATATAGTGTAAATTAAGGCACAAACTGTAAAGTAGTTTTACCATAGTGTTTATCGAGTCCACTCTGGATTCTGAGTGATATCGCAAGCTGCCACCTTCTACATTTACATCTACATCCATACTCCGCAAGCCACCTGATAGTGCGTGGCGGAGGGTACTTTGAGTACCTCTATCAGTTCTCCCTTCTATTCCAGTCTCGTATTGTGCGTGGAAAGAAAGATTGTCAGTATGCCTCTGTGTGGGCTCTAATCTCTCTGATTTTATCCTCATGGTCTCTTCGCAAGATATACGTAGGAGAGAGCAATATACTGCTTGACTCCTTGGTGAAGGTATGTTCTGGAAACTTCAACAAAAGCCCGTACCGAGCTACTGAGCGTTTCTCTTGCAGAGTCTTCCACTGGAGTTTATCTGTCTTCTCTGTAACGCTTTCGCGATTACTAAATGATCCTGTAACGAAGCGCGCTGCTCTCCGTTGGATCTTCTTCATCTCTTCTATCAACCCAATCTGGTACAGATCCCACACCGGTGAGCAGTATTCAAGCACTGGGCGAACAAGTGTACTGTAACCTACTTCCTACTTGCTGTAGGGCAAGTAATGAAATAATCAGCAAGACACGATGGAAACTAAACAATAATGTGTACAGTCCTTACAGAGAGGACGAATTGCTGAACCAGAATGACTTCAGAAACGCGAAGATGTTATCCATGAGTTCCGAAGCATCATAACAAAGACAGGGGCAGGACAATGGAGCTTTCGGCATTGCTATCGGAATCCCAATGCCGGTTGCTCGCGGGCAAACTTCGTGGTTGCGTGGTACGAATCAAACTAGTAGCAGCAAACGTCCCGTTGCAGAATATCCTAATTAGGCAAGACTGTCTTCGCACAAGGCTGTTCTCAAGGTAAAGGGAGACAATGCATTTGTATCTAAATAGTCATAAATTCCGCACTGATATCAGCAACGTGAAGACGTCCAGCACCTGCAACCGAATTGACAAGGAGAGTTTCGTCTCCATACTTTCATTGACTTGAGTACCACACTGCCGTGTGTGTTCGTTTATGAAGGTTCCCACAGCCTCAGTGTCAGCAGGTGGAGGGGGAACAAAATAACGAAGCGTAAGGGAAATTCACTCCAGATTAATCTTAACTGATCTTCGTAACTTGTCGTGAAAACGTCATACAACTACGGCACTGAAATTCTCAGTGGCAATGCTTTCTCCATTTATTTATTGAATTAAGTAAGACCACGGTTGGATACGAAAGTTTCCACTATGGCATTTAGTACCCAGAATATATTTTTACACCACGCTCGTGTAATAATGTCTGGATAAACTTAAGTTTCATGCCTGCACAGTTTTACTTAAAAATGTAATGTTAATAATGAGAGGAAACGACTTTCTTAACATAGTAAAATAGCGATACACATTTCGCACCTTTGTAGACAGAAAGCGATGGAGATGAGACATCGTCAGCTACTTGGAACCGAATGTGAGTGACTTTCTAAGATCTCTGTGTCGTGAGAGCGAGAAAACAGGCGTGGTTCCTCTTTGGATTAGTCTTAATAACAGGAAAATGGGTTATCGGATTATTCTTATGAGTCAGTGTGAAAACTGGTGTAAGTACAATCTAGATTTTGCATCCGAATCAACAACGGATCGTGCTATTGGCCTAATACAAAAACTGACAATATGCGTGAAAAAAAAAGAGAGTAAACCATAATTAGACAGTCAAATAACCCACCTATCTGATTGATCATTTGATTAAAAGTGTTTTATTATTGCGTAAGTTACAACGATTAGAAAGATAACACAGGTCTTCTACTATCTCCAATTTAGAAACCATGGAGTCCTTGGGAATTAATTACATTATCCAAAAATTACCCATAAACGTATGTTTTAGCAATGCGGGCATCCAGTTTAGTTGATAAACGTTAAAAATTTCTTTAAAAAGTTTTTTTTAAACTACTAAACATCTTTTGGAAACTGCATTAGCTGCCGATACTCCTTTACTGCACGGCTATACACGACCGGTTTCATGATATTGTAGTTGATTCTGCAGGTGAAAAAGATCTAGTAAATAAATAATACAGACATGTGAGGTATTTCAAAACACGAAAAGAGGGAGTGAAATACTCACATAGCTAAATTATCATTAAGCCTTTGAAACAGTGTGGTCTCCCAATTTCGAATGGCGCTTGTCATTAAAATTGCGAATTAAAAAAGATAGTGGGATATCCAGAAAAAGTGGTTAGTGGTAGTTGGAGGGAAGACTGCAAGCCGCCTTTTCAGACCCAAACGGAACATGGAATAAGAACCCGAAACACTGTGTGGATATAACTTATGCTGAAGCGAAAGAATGATGGCTGCCCAGAGTAGTAAAATCGGTGAAACCTGCAAGAAGTCACATGCAGTAACCGTGACTATGCCTACACTGGGAAGGTCACCCCACCGCAGGAGCTACGGTCGCAGGTTCGAATCCTGCCTCGGGCATGGATGTGTGTGATGGCCTTAGGTTAGTTAGGTTTAAGTAGTTCTAAGTTCTAGGGGACTGATGACCTCAGAAGTTAAGTCCCATAGTGCTCAGGGCCATTTAGGCACCGCATGAAGGTGTAGACATGGTAAGTATTGAGAAAACTGACGTTGGGCAATGCTCCGCGAGAGGAGAAGTGAGAAATAGTGGAATACCTCGTTAGACGGTGCAAAAGCGGCGCGGAAGCAGCACTGCTACATTTTTACGTCTTATTGTTAGTTTCTAAGTTTAATTATTATTTTATGTTAGAAGAAAATCTGTTTGTTTCACTATGTATCTCTTGTTATTGCCATCAGAGTTTTTAATAATTTTTAACAGTTTCTTTATAAATTTTAATAATTTTGATGAACCTCATTTTTAAGGTCTTTTGTAATTTTCTCATTATTTGTGATTCATCAATATCATTTTAAACTATTCTATCGCAGCAATTTTTACTATACTGACGTAATTTCATAATTTAAAGTTACTTACTTTCATGTTGTATGGATCATTTAGCACGATAAATCATCATGATGTGGAACGAGTCATTTTACATTCATATTGCAAATTAATCGTACATCTGTTTGTACTCTTAACATCACCATTCCACTTTTTTCCCAAAATGAAAACAAGATATACAGATTGAGTTAGTAATTCCTACCCATCACCTTTTACACATTACAAACATTGCAACTCTTCTACGGGATAGAAGGAGTCGTCAAGGAGAAACTTTTTCAATTTATTTTCAAATATTACCTTGATGTCTGTTAGACGTTTTATATCAGTGGGTAAGTGCTCAAACATTTTTGCTGCAGCATTGTGCACCCCTTTCTATGCTAAAGACAAACTTAATGTTGAGTAATGAATGTCATTTTTTCTTCTAGTATTGTAATTATGTACCTCATTGTTCCTTTTGAAGTGTAGTTATTATTTACAACAAATTTCATGAGGAAATAAATGTACTGTGGAACAGTAGTCAGAATGCCCAACTTTCCTTTAGCGAAGTTAATCTCCCCACAGTGTTTTGGGTTCTTACACTATGTCCTTCCTAGGTCTAAAACCGTGACTTGCAGTGTTCAGCTACATGGCCAGCAACCACCAACTCTTGGTTTTCTTTTCCTTGATGATTCGCCATTCAATTTAATGGGCACTATTGAGAAGTGCCATCCACACTTTGGAGACTGAACTGTTTCTATGGCCTAACGCTAAATTAGCTATACGAGTATTTCACTTCCTCTTTTCCTGGTCTGGATATCCCACATTTCTGTATTATTAATTTGCTCCTAATTCACATCTTATGGCTGTTTACAGTGTTCCCCTGAAGATAAGATACAATGTCACGGAACTTCTGCACTTAGTCTTCGAATAAAGAAGTATCAACAGTTAATGTGCCTTTCAGAACTCTTAGACAAGTTCATCAACCACTATTAGAAGATGGTTCATGCTGCATGAAATCAGCTACAACGTTATAAAAATTGCTAATCGATATAAATAGTCATAGACACTTGCTTGCATCTGACACCAGCAGCTCTGTACCAAAGAATACAACGTAAATGTTAACATGTTAAGAAACTTACTTCTAATCACCAAACTTAAACTGTAGTTTTAATATAAAAATATAAAACAGCTCACACTTTATTTTGAAATATTAGTATCGTCAGTTCAGGTACAGTCTGCAGCTCGTGGTCTTGTCGCTAGCTTTGTAACCTCTCAATCAAGGGGTCCCAGGTCCGATTCCTGGCTGGGTTGGGGATTTTCTCTGCCCAGGGACTGGGTGTTTGTGTTGTTCTCATCATTTCATCATCATCCTCATTATTCATGACAGTGGCTAGATTGGACTGTAACAGAAATTGAACTGTGAAAAAACTGGGACATTGTATGGGCGCTGATGACCGCACAATTGAGCTCCCACAAACCAAACATCATCATCATCAAACATCAGTTCAGGTACAATAAAAAATAATCAGACCCTTATTAATGCTTCTCAGAATTGTCACCTACTAACAAAATAAGCGAACCTCATCATGAAACTGATGTTAATGTAGATAGAGGGTCACTGCCAATAACAGCAGAAAATGTGCTGACATTAGCATCAGCGCTATCTTATTTTTACTGGCACAGCAGTGTCATATCACAGCTTACACAAATGCACATGTTGTAAAAAGGGTCACTGTCAACATGTGTGAAGGTTAGGGACAGGTGGTCCAGCACCCACTGCTCTCAGTCAACTGCTCTTTCTATGTTTAGCTGGCATCAGCAGTTCCTGGAATTCTGTAGACATGTTCCAAGGCCAGGCAGAGGGAGTTGGAGAAATTCTGCACACCTGCACCTCGCACCACCCCAGAACCTGCCATCATCGCATCAGGCCATATGTGCCACACCCATTCTGGGAATCCTGACATCATATTCAGCATTTACTTACCATTCCCAAAATACAGACAACATCACATCTGGTTCTTAGGTAATTGTAACTGCTGTATTTCGCCAACATCATGATCAGCATTTTCTTATCATCAAGGTCTCACCCCAGCAGCTGCCCGCACACCTGCCCCTGCACCGCTGTCCCTGCTGCACACCCATGCATACATAGCTAATGGCATGCCATGTAGCTGCTGAGTTCGCAGTTTTGTGTGTATCTAGTGAAGCGTTAACATAGTTGTTACATTCGCGTTTTTCATGGAGGTTAGAGTCAACTGTAGTTTGCACATGTGGCATTCATCTGCTCACGGTGCTACAGTCAAGCTTTCCTGGGGGCGAGAGTGGACTGTGGTTCGCACATACATGCAACATGAGGTGATTGGTGAGCACACTCGCACATACCGCTTAATACTCAGAATCTGCCCTGACTACCCCCACTTCAGAGCCAATTGCATTCAATGCAGGTTTCCCACCACTGTATTTTAGAGAAGCTGTGATCTGATGATGTCATAAGAATACTTTAAAATGTAAAACTCATATCGCCAATGCAAACTATCGTTTATTTGATTTCTGTACATACACCTAGGAAACATATGTTCAATTGATGTGAGACTTGCATTGAACAAAGAAGAATTTGACAAGTCTATTTCTTAGAATTTTAGAAAAGGATGTGAGACAACAAACATGCAGGAATACAATAGGTATAAAACAGCCAACTAGATTCAACCAAATTCTACTATTGCCAGTTTTCAATGTCGACTATGGGTGTCATTATCATAAAATCTACAGTTATCTAAAAAGATTATAAATAAACATTAACATAGAGAAAAGCAAAGGAATAAACTATATTTACTCTAAACAGATTTTAAGAAGATGTAATTGATGATCGTATTTAAGAGCAATAATACGTCACATAAAATACATCTTGGAGAATTTAATATTACAACCTCATGAAATTAAAGACATTGAAAATATCCTGCCCACTATCTAGATATATATATAACCAGTACTGAGCAGCTACTAATCATTTCAGTCTGAACAGCAACAGCCATTAAACGATCCATGGAAGCCAACAGTGATGGAGCTGGTAAGCATGCTCATTTACCAGTTCTATATGATTTGTTTCTGAGTATGACATCACTGTTTCTCAATGATCAGATCATGGCTGCTTTTAAAGTCGATTGATGGGAAAATGATTTTGATCTAGATTCTGTAATGTGCAAATGATATATGCAGTTCTCAACCCAAAGTCGCTGGGGTTTGCTCCGATTAAGGACAACTGAAAGTAATACTATTTTTGCTTTTCTACAGATTAGATTTTTTTAAACTTGCATGTAATACTTATGATGTACGTTTACTTCAGATGCATTTGACTGAGACATAGCTGGAGATGTGTATGATGAATTGGAGCATAAAGTACTGGAAAATACATGCAACATACAAAATAATGATGAGTGGATAAAACTATGTATCGTTGGTGAACCTCAATGTAAGTATCAGAAATTATGTTTATTGTTATTAACGGCAGATATCTACACTATGTGATCAAAAGTACCCTGACACCCCCCAAAATACACGTTTTTCATATTAGGTACATTGTGGTGGCACCTACTGACAAGTACCCTATATCAGCGATCGCAGTAGTCAATTCGTGAGAGAGCAGAACGGGGCACTACGCGGAAGTCACGGACTTCGAACGTGGTCAGGTGATTGGTTGTCACTTGTGTCATACGTCTGTAGCGAGATTTCCACACTCCTAAACATCCCTGGGTCCACTGTTTACGCTGTGGTAGTGAAGGATCACGTACAAAACAAAAGCGTACAGGCCGACCTTGTCTGTTGACTGACTGAGACCGCCGACAGTTGAAGAGGGTCGTAATGTGTAATAGACAGACATCTATCCAGACCATCAGACAGGAATTCCAAACTGCATCACGATCCACTGCCGGGAAATGCCAAACGATGCCTCGCTTGTTGCAAGGAGCGTAACCATTGGAAGATTGAACAGTGGAAAAACGTTGTGTGGAGTGACGAACCATGGTACACATTATGGCGATCCGATGGCAGGGTGTGGGTATGGCGAATGCCCGGTGAACGTCATCTGCCAACGTGTGTAGTGGCAACAGTAAAATTCGGAGGCGGTGCTTGCACCCCTTGTTGCTTTGCGTGGCGCAAGCCTGCATAGATGTTTCAAGAACCTTCTTGCTTCCCACTGTTGAAGAGCAATTTGGGGATGGCGATTGCATCTTTCTACACGATGGAGCGCCTGTTCATAATGCACGGCAAATGGCGGAGTGGTTACACGACAATAACATCCATATACTGGATTGACCCGCACAGAGTCCTGACCTGAATCCTATAGAACACCTTTGGGATATTCTTGAAAGCAAATCTCGTGCCAGCCCTCACCGACCGACATCGATATCTCTCCTCAGTGCAGCACTCCGTGAAGAATGGGCTGCCGTTCTGAAGAAACGTTAAAGCACCCGATTGAAAACATGCCTGCGAAAGTGCGGGCTATTATCCAGGCTAAGGGTGGGCCAACACCGTATTGAATTGCAGCATTACCAATGGAGAGGGCCACGAACTTGTAAGTCATTTTCAGCCAGGTGTCTGGATACTTTTGATCACATAATGTATGTCTAAAGCGTGTGTGTGTAGAATACTTATCAATTCCCCTTTTTGTGTAGGAGTAGTAATGCCCTATGGAGCTTGTTTTACTGCACCGTGAGTAGCATGAACACCACTGCTGTACCCTTCTGCCATCAACGTCTATGTCAATTTGTATGGGCGAGGAAGAGTTTTTCAGCCTAAATAGAGTTTTTGTGTGTGTGTGTGTGTGTGTGTGTGTGTGTGTGTGTGTGTGTGTGTGTGTGTGTGTGTCTGTGTGTGTGTGCGTGTATGTGCTTAATTTGATTTAATACTTACAGACTGTTGTGATGTGTGTGTTTGTTAATTATGTGATGAACTGGTATTGCCACCTTTGCGAGATGTGTCTGGAAGAAAGCTTCCTGCACTGTGTGCAGCAACACCGCCACTGGATATGTATCTTGGTTTTCGAGATCCAACTGCCTTCCTACCTGGATGCCTAGCAGTGTTGGAAAGGGTCTCACTAAAATAATCAACGCTCAGCGCTATTCTGTAATGCGCAAGGCAGTTCTCAACTGCGGACTGACACACCTCCCTAAAGAATGCAGTAACGAGCTGCAGAGCAAAGCATCATCAAACTTTTGGGTAAAGATGGTGAAACATAATGGGGCATATCTGGAACTTTTACTTAGAGTGCCATACAGGCATTCTTCCAGTATGAAGGGAAGATGATTTGATAAGGCACTCAGCAGTGTACTCCTCTGTGATGTGCTCCCACATGTTTTTCATGTAGTTTGGGGGTCCAGTTTCTTTCAAGTGCTTTAGATATGTCTTCTAAAGAGGCACGTTTTAATGTCCAGTACTAGAAGAGAAGGTTGAGTTTCTCTTTGCATAGTCACTTCTGGATTGTGATAGAAACTACCTGAAAGATAAATGGCATTTCATGTCTGTGGGCATCATAACTTCAAAACATCAGAACATCAGATCTACCAATACAGAAGAGACAGAATTCTAATTATTTGGTTAACATCCACAGCTTGAATGTAGATGAGAAAAACAGCAAGCCGTAAAGTAGTTGGACACATCTACTTTTCCAAAGTAGTCAGCATCTTAAAGACATATATTTAATGCTAGTCTCCTAAAGCCTCACTACATCTGGATTAAAAACATTTCCAGATTAATTACCACCCAAATGAGTAAAAGTGACCATAAACAGTATATTTGCAGAGATGTCTCATCTCTTTTACTAAGTAACAGTATTTAGAAAGACATTTGATTTATTTCTTAAGCCAGGAACTGGTACATGTGGAAATGGCCATTTGGGCCAATAGAATTTATGAACACACGTCACCATAAATGTTGTCCCTCTGCTGCTTACTAGTTCCAGTGGCGTGTTGTGAATGTAATCCCAATATCTCTCGCACTACTGTAACTGAATGACAAGTATCACTTGTGGCAGCATATCAAGTAGTGTACTCATATATTCCAGCTGCAAGAAATTCTAGTCATATCTTGGGGATAATTCTACGAGACTGTTGCTCTGTGAGCTCAAAAAAACTAGCTCAAGATCTTGATGGGTCTTATAGCAAAAATGTTTCAGTGATAAGCTCACAGGAATATGGTGCCTTATACTAGGAGACATTTAAATGTCATATTTGTGGGCTGACATTAAACAGAAAAGCGGAAAGTTCACGTACAGATCATAGTTATCTTACAGCGACATTCTGCAGTGCAGCTTTCAGGACATGCAGCATGAAGTAAAAACTGCCAGGACACATAACCAGTTTGTTCCATATTGTTTGAGTGCGTATGATGCTGGTTGAGCATTTGGGTGTTGATGGGATGGAAATTGATACGGTCACTATCACACCTGGCTGTGTAGAAAACCACATTTCATTCTCCAAGCGAATCACCCCAAGAATGGCGCTCTGCTTCCTGAATTCACTTCAATTTATGCAGGCACCTCTTCAGAAATTTTATCAACCTATTTGTTGGGTTGTTATGGACGTCACCCAGGCTGTAGTTCCCAACGATGTAAAGTTTCCGCTTGTAACAATAT
Source organism: Schistocerca cancellata (assembly GCF_023864275.1). NCBI lineage: Eukaryota > Metazoa > Arthropoda > Insecta > Orthoptera > Acrididae > Schistocerca > Schistocerca cancellata. Next base: position 275,400,689 of record NC_064632.1, on the reverse strand, counting down.
ACGGTATGTTTCCATACAAATCCCTGGATTTGACGGGGATTCGCCTCATAACCACGTTGCCCAATATAAGCGCATTTACCATCAAAATCACAGGCGCTACCTTTGAAGATGTGACATGTAAGTATACAGTGAATGTTTGGCAGGAGTTCAACATCTGTGATTGAGAAGGACGTGCTAAATTGTGCGTGGGGACAGATTTGTGCTCACTCACAGACGTTTTTGAGAAATGGTTTTGATATAGATGACGACAGGTGCAGAAAATCAGAAAGGCATCCTGCAGAGAGTGACTGCTATTGCTGTGGCTCTGATGGGAACGTCTGAGCGTCCTCATCCAGCACTGGGTCAGGAGTTCATTGCTGTTGCTGCAGTGGCTGTGTTACTGTACTGTTGAACGATTCTATGTCAGGAGAACTTCCTGTGAACAGTATTTGCTGCTGTGATGTACCAATAACATGTAGGCCCCAAATACTGTATAACTACCTAGACATATAATAATAATAATAATAATAATAATAATAATAATAAGAGATGGATTGACAAAGTACTTGTTGATAGTTTTCCTCTTCTCAGCCAGTTGCTGTTACTGCTGTCTGTGCTTCATGCTGGACAGCAAATTATAGTACATACTCAGTCAAATTATTATAAAAACTTTACTTGAAGGATGGGGAGGGGTGCCAAGTGGGGGTGGTGAAGGGGAATCCCTTCACCTCCATCTCAGTGTTTGTCACGTTTCGACAGATTTCCAAGAATTGCGGATGTCAGCGAAATGTAACAAGTATAATTGTCCCAGCATCATGGATGATGGTTCTCCCTTCCCTAACGTTGATTATGACATGCTCAATTGTGTCAGCTTTAATATGACTCTGCTGTGTCAGCACAGATAAGAAAGCGCTGATTCTAATGTCAGTACATTTTCTACCCTTGCTGACGGTGACTCATTACCAACTTACCATAATATAACATGAACTGAAAGAATAGCCGAAACTTTGTACTGGCATTTGAAAAAACTTCTGATGTGCAAATTATTCTACGAATGATTGAAATCTCTGACATTCCACGAAGCTGTGGGATTACAACTAGATGACACCGACATATTGCCACGATATTTCGGCCGATACTCACTCAGCCATCTTCGATGAGAAATAATTCAAAACCCAAGATCGCTTAAGTACTGTTTACCGAATAACCGGTTTCAACAGACTAAAGGTGCCATCATCGGATCTGTGAATATATAACATGACAGGTTTGAGGGAGGGCTTACATGAGTTACACTACATACATTACTACTAGTAGAGTACCACATACCTGAATGTAGATTAACATGTATAAACCATTTGGATATAACGATACATGGGGCATACCAGCTGATATAAAATTACTCAGAAAAATTAATCAGAAAAACAACTGCTCTCGTGATCATTCTTTTACATAAAATGTGTAAAACCGAAGTCACAAGAGAGAATTATTTGGTACATGACCACTGCTCGCGTAAAAACGGTCGGCATCACACTGCTATATTCCGCGCAGGTATACCTGCTGCGATTCTAACGGTTCACAAACGGGCACTAGATAGCGCTGCCCAAGCAGTGTACACACAGGCCCACGGTATAACCACCCAAAACTACTGCAATACATCTTTACTATTACTGCTAATCAAATCCCCATGCAAAGAACACTTTCGCATACACTTACTGTACATGCTATACATACTATGCATACAATACATGCTATACATACTACACTCCTGGAAATTGCAATAAGAACACCGTGAATTCATTGTCCCAGGAAGGGGAAACTTTATTGACACATTCCTGGGGTCAGATACATCACATGATCACACTGACAGAACCACAGGCACATAGACACGGGCAACAGAGCATGCACAATGTCGGCACTGGTACAGTGTATATCCACCTTTCGCAGCAATGCAGGCTGCTATTCTCCCATGGAGACGATCGCAGAGCTGCTGGATGTAGTCCTGTGGAACGGCTTGCCATGCCATTTCCACCTGGCGCCTCAGTTGGACCAGCGTTCGTGCTGGACGTGCAGACCGCGTGAGACGACGCTTCATCCAGTCCCAAACATGCTCAATGGGGGACAGATCCGGAGATCTTGCTGGCCAGGGTAGTTGACTTACACCTTCTAGAGAACGTTGGGTGGCACGGGATACATGCGGACGTGCATTGTCCTGTTGGAACAGCAAGTTCCCTTGCCGGTCTAGGAATGGTAGAACGATGGGTTCGATGACGGTTTGGATGTACCGTGCACTATTCAGTGTCCCCTCGACGATCACCAGTGGTGTTGGCCAGTGTAGGAGATCGCTCCCCACACCATGATGCCGGCTGTTGGCCCTGTGTGCCTCGGTCGTATGCAGTCCTGATTGTGGCGCTCACCTGCACGGCGCCAAACACGCATACGACCATCATTGGCACCAAGGCAGAAGCGACTCTCATCGCTGAAGACGACACGTCTCCATTCGTCCCTCCATTCATGCCTGTCGCGACACCACTGGAGGCGGGCTGCATGATGTTGGGGCGTGAGCGGAAGACGGCCTAACGGTGTGCGGGACCGTAGCCTAGCTTCATGGAGACGGTTGCGAATGGTCCTCGCCGATACCCCAGGAGCAACAGTGTCCCTAATTTGCTGGGAAGTGGCGGTGCGGTCCCCTACGGCACTGCGTAGGATCCTACGGTCTTGGCGTGCATCCGTGCGTCGCTGCGGTCCGGTCCCAGGTCGACGGGCACGTGCACCTTCCGCCGACCACTGGCGACAACATCGATGTACTGTGGAGACCTCACGCCCCACGTGTTGAGCAATTCGGCGGTACGTCCACCCGGCCTCCCGCATGCCCACTATACGCCCTCGCTCAAAGTCCGTCAACTGCACATACGGTTCACGTCCACGCTGTCGCGGCATGCTACCAGTGTTAAAGACTGCGATGGAGCTCCGTATGCCACGGCAAACTGGCTGACACTGACGGCGGCGGTGCACAAATGCTGCGCAGCTAGCGCCATTCGACGGCCAACACCGCGGTTCCTGGTGTGTCCGCTGTGCCGTGCGTGTGATCATTGCTTGTACAGCCCTCTCGCAGTGTCCGGAGCAAGTATGGTGGGTCTGACACACCGGTGTCAATGTGTTCTTTTTTCCATTTCCAGGAGTGTATAAAGTACGTCAGTTACAGAGTAAAACATCTGAAGCAAAGGCATTATCCATTTTAGCGCCATACAAAACTACGTTCATAACTTTACCCTTATTCATACATGGAAGTCAGGAATATACACACAGGAAGCTGTTCATAACACGACTTAGATACAATGTGATGAGTGATTAATACCCGTATGCTGGGCCTTCCCTGTCTGGGCAATACGGTCTTAGGTATCGTAAGCGCTAAAAAACTACTAAGTTGCTATAAAAGGATCTCACCATCTATATACTCATTATGAACCTAGAACGGACCGATTATGAAAACCTGCATAGGCACATGAACTTAAGGAATGCCAGGTCAGAAACAAACCGAGGGGGCATCTTCGATGAGTCTTACACTGGTGAATGCTGAAGCACGCCGTAAATCTTAGACCAGAAATTGGCGCGCAAGAGGTTATAGCTGCGCGACTGCCCTCTGTCGAATTTAGTGCGTTCTGTCAAATATTGCTCCATCTAACAAGGAACCCCTTGAGTGCGAGACTGCAAGACTCATTTGGAAAAATATTAACTGTTAATGATTTTATGTCGTCTCGTTATCTCTGTAGAGCTATACCATGGGAATCAAGGAGATGATGTCGTTTGGTGGCCGGTATCCTTTTTCTATAACACAGACTGCACCCCAGATTAACTAGGTTCTTTATTCATAAAGACGAAAAGTCACTTAACTAGATAAGATGGTTGTAGTGCTACAAACTCTTCTGTATAGTCCATGTTAGTCTCACTACTAGTGAAGTACAAAGCCCGCTGTGGACTCTTTTACTGTTGCTATATACAGCCTGCCTCTGAGTTAGTGGCAGAGCTAACCGCTACTGCGATTGCCACCGGGCTGCGACTGATGAAACTGAAACTTGCTTGGTGCGACACTCTGCAACAGTCTGCGACGGACTGGACCCTCTGCGATGGACTGGGCCCTCCGATCCTCGGCGGCGATTTGAATACTGGCGGCCGAGAGGGCGATGGCGGCGCCTTTCCGGCGATTCTGTATTTGGCATCCGTCCAAGTTCTCGCAACCTCTTTGCCGCATGTTATGCTGGCGCCAGCTTACACCTGCACCAATGACTCCTTATTTACATCAGGAGGATGACAGAAAATGAGAAAGTGAAGTGCAGAGATCAACCTTATATGAGATGGATCACTTCACTAAAAGGGCATTGTCTACATTCAAGAAATGTTCGAAACAAATCAATAACTGGCACTGCATGAAAAATGGCGCCCCACGCTGATCACAAAGCTTTGTACCACCATGATCGAAGGCGCACTCCTTGGGAGTTATAAATCTTGCAGCATGATCAACTAGAATTCGATTATTTAAGAATGCATATAGAATCATATTGGTTTAATGAGGTAAAACAACCTGTTTTGGAGCTTACTGTGGAACTGGCTAACCTTTAAGGTGTAGCTGCAGACAGTGCGATAGTAAATGGTACAGGCATCAAATAATATTCAGAGGCTGAATTTGTCCAGTGGTTCCACGTGGTATGAACTGCAGTGTCACACACGTTTCAGGACGGATAGTTTGATCTAAAGAAGTATGATTTTTATACGTAGATCAGGAATCGAGCAAACGCACGCTACTACACTACTGGCCATTAAAATTGCTACACCACGAAGATGGCGTGCTGTGGACGCGAAATTTAACCGACAGCAAGAAGATGCGAATGATTAGATTTTCAGAGCATTCATACAAGGTTGGCGCGGGTGACGACACCTACAACGTGCTGACATGAGGAAAGTTTCCAACCGATTTCTCATACACAAACAACAGTTGACCGGCGTTGCCTGGTGAAACGTTGTTGTGATGCCTCGTGTAAGGAGGAGAAATGCGTACCATCACGTTTCCGACTTTGATAAAGGTCGGATTGTAGCCTCTCGCGAATGCAGTTTATCGTATCGCGATATTGCTGCTCGCGTTGGTCGAGATCCAATGACTGTTAGCAGAATATGGAATCAGTGGGTTCAGGAGGGTAATACGGAACGCCATGCTGGATCCCAACGGCCTCGTATCACTAGCAGTCGAGATGACAGGCATCTTATTCGCATGGCTGTAACGTATCGTGCAGCCACGTCTCGATCCCTGAGTCAACAGATGGGGACCTTTGCAAGACAACAACCATCAGCACGAACGGTTCGATGGCGCTTGCAGCAGCATGGACTATCAGCTCGGAGACCATGGCTGCGGTTACCCTTGACGCTGCATCACAGAGAGGAGCTCCTGCGATGGTGTACTCCACGACGAACCTGGATGCACGAATGGCAAAGCGTCATTTTTCCAGATGAATCCAGGTTTTGTTTACATCATCACGATGGTCGCATCCGTGTTTGGCGACATCGCGGTGAACGCACATTGGAAGCGTGTATTCGTCATCGCCATACTGGCGTATCACCCGGCGCGATGGTATGGGGTGCCATTGGTTTCACGTCTCGGTCACATCTTGTTCGCATTGACGGCACTTTGAACAGTGGATGTTACACTTCAGATGTGTTACGACGCGTGGCTCTACCCTTCATTCAATCCCTGCGAAACCCTACATTTCAGCAGGATAATGAACGACTGCAAGTTGCAGGTCCTGTACGCGCCTTTCTGGATACAGAAAATCTTCAACTGCTACCCTGGCCAGCACATTCTCCTTATCTCTCACCAATTGAAAACGTCTGTTCAATGGTGGCCGAACAACTGGCTCGTCACAATACGCCAATCACTACTCTTGAGGAACTGTGGTATCGTGTATAAGCTGCATGGGCAGCTGTGCTTGTACATGTCATCCAAGCACTGTTTGACTCAATGCCCAGGCGTATCACGCTGTTATTACGGCCAGAGGTGGTTGTTCTCGGTACTGATTTATCAGGATCAATGCACCCAAACTGCGTGAAAATATAATCACATGTCAGTTCTAGTATAATTTATTTGTCCAATGAATACCTGTTTATCATCTGCATTTCTTCTTGGTGTAGCTACTTTAATGGCCAGTACGAGGTGCATTCAAGTTCTAAGGCCTCCGATTTTTTTTCTCCGGACTGGAAAGAGATAGAAACATGCGCATTGTTTTAAATAGAGGCCGCGTTCATTGTCAATACGTCCCAGAGATGGCAGCACCGTACGGCAGATGGAATTTTACCGCCAGCGGCGAGAATGAGAACTGTTTTAAATACTTAAAATGGCGACGTTTTCCTTACTTGAACAGCGTGCAATCATTCGTTTTCTGAATTTGCGTGGTGTGAAACCAATTGAAATTCATTGACAGTTGAAGGAGACATTTGCTGTTGGAGTTTCTAACGTCGGAAATGCATATCCTCCTATTTCCATCTATTGTACTATAAATTTGATTTCCTTATATTTGTTACCTGAATATATGACATTTCTGTGTCTTTACATATTATAATTGTTTTACTATTTGTATATATATATATATATATATATATATATATATATGCAATTGGGACAATGAGCAACAAAGGTTCATGCTAAGTTGCTGTAATTTTGTGATGCAACCATTTTAAAAGTTTGAAAAGCTGAGGTCTGCCATACAGTTGTAAAACTTTACGTGCTTCCAGTCTTCCTTGTTGGTTGATTGAAGGTTTGAAGCCGTCGATCGAGGAGGTGGCGACAGTCACTCATTGTCGGCCGTCGCTGTTGCAGAAGCTGGATGTTGGCGCGCCTTCTTGCCGACACGGTCACCAGACGAAACGGGCTCTTGTCGTGTGCCAGCTAATGCTTCCCGTCCGCGACACCATGTCAGAAACTATCATCGCAAGTCGAGCGCAATTACATGCAGCCCAATCCCGAAAGCGCGGCAGCTCGCGGGAGCTTCACACAACACACCTGCTCCACTGCACCACCCCAGCCAAACTCCTCTGCTCAGCCCGCGCTCCTCGCGGCAGAGTTAACACTACCAAAGATCCTACACACTATGATTCTTCACACGACCTATCGATGTAATCGTTCGATAGCAGTTTTCCCTAGGCAAGACTCAGTGTAAAAATACAAATAATATTTACGAAACAAACCAGTTATACATCGACATAAATGCATTTATATATATATATATATATATATTTATGCATTTATGTCGATGTATAATTGGTGTGAAGAATCAAAGTGTGTAGGATCTTTGGTAGTGTTAACTCTGCCGCGTGGAGCGTGGGTTGAGCAGAGGAGTTTGGCTGGGGTGGTGCAGTGGAGCAGGTGTGTTGTGTGAAGCTCCCGCGAGTTGCCGCGCTTTCGGGGTTGGGCTGCATGTAATTGCACTCGACTTGCGATAATAGTTTCTGACATGGTGTCGCCGACGGGAAGCATTAACTGGCGCACATCAAGGGCCCGTTTCGTCTGGTGACCGTGTTGACAAGAAGGCGCGCCAACATCCAGCTTCTGCAACAGCAACGGCCGACAATGAGTGACTGTCGCCACCTCCTCGATCAACGGCCTCAAACCTTCAATCAACAAACAAGGAAGACTGGAAGCACGTAAAGTTTTACAACTGTATGGCAGACCTCAGCTTTTCAAACTTTTAAAATGGTTGCATCACAAAATTACAGCAACTTAGCATGAAACTTTGTTGCTCATTGTCCCAGTTGCATTACCAAGCAGGGACCCTTCCTTTTCCGGAATGAACCCGAGTGTCGTCGAAATTCAAACGCCAGCATCATTCGATTTCACTGCTTTAATTTCGAAGTTCAGTTAAGGTATTCATAGCTGGCTACAATATTTAGATTACACAAGCACAAATTAAGAGTGCGAGTTTTGTTACTGTATTTTAGCTTACCTGTGACTGCAGCTCAGCTTGGTACGTACCAAATTTTACTATTGTTAATTGTTCAGAATCATTTAATTCAAGTTCAAAGTTAACTCTCTTATTTGTAAATTGCTTAGATTCAAGTAGCTTTTGAAATGATTGTTGAGGTAGTCCAAGACTAACCGTATTTTACTGAATTTCGATGTGCTTCAGAAAGAAAGCTCACTATTAACTTCAGTCACTAAATTAACTTTCCTCCCTCTTTACGACAGATTAACTTCGGTGACGATTGCTTTTCCCAAATTCCCATTAGGTGCATGAGGTTTAATTTTTCACTGTCATTAAGGTCGATAAGTAAGGGGGAGGTTACAAGTTATGGATGTGTCGAAAGTGCGTTCGTGGGTGCAACAGTTTAATGAAGGCAGAACATCGTGTGACAACAAACCGAAACAACCTCGAGCTCGCACAAGCCGGTCTGACGACATGATCGAGAAAGCGGAGAGAATTGTTTTGGGGGATCGCCGAATGACTGTTGAACAGATCGCCTCCAGAGTTGGCGTTTCTGTGGGTTCTGTGCACACAATCCTGCATGACGACCTGAAAATGCGAAAAGTGTCATCCAGGTGGGTGCCACGAATGCTGACGGACGACCACATGGCTGCCCGTGTGGCATGTGGCCAAGCAATGTTGACGCGCAACGGCAACATGAATGGGACTTTCTTTTCGTCGGTTGTGACAATGGATGAGACGTGGACGCCATTTTTCTATCCAGAAACAAAGTTCCAGTCAGCTCAATGGAAGCACACAGATTCACCGCCACCAAAAAAATTTCGGGTAACCGCCAGTGCTGAAAAAATGATGGTGTCCATGTTCTGGGACAGCGAGGGCGTAATCCTTACCCATTGCGTTCCGAATGGCACTACGGTAACAGGTGCATCCTACGAAAATGTTTTGAAGAACAAATTCCTTCCCGCACTGCAACGAAAACGTCCGGGAAGGGCTGCACGTGTGCTGTTTCACCAAGATAACGCACCCGCACATCGAGCTAACGTTACGCAACAGTTTCTTCGTGATAACAACTTTGAAGTGCTTTCTCATGCTCCCTACTCACCTGACCTGGCTCCTAGTGACTTTTGGCTTTTTCCAACAATGAGAGGCACTCTCCGTGGACGCACATTCACCAGCCGTGCTGCTATTGCCTCAGCGATTTTCCAGTGGTCAAAACAGACTCCTAAAGAAGCCTTCGCCGCTGCCATGGAATCATGGCGTCAGCGCTGTGAAAAATGTGTACGTCTGCAGGGCGATTACGTCGAGAAGTAACGCCAGTTTCATCGATTTCGGGTGAGTAGTTAATTAGAAAAAAAATCGGAAGCCTTAGAACTTGAATGCAGCTCGTATTGTATTTCCAGTTACTGGCCAAAAGCAGTGCTCATACCATAGCTGTAGTTCTCTTACTCCCATTTCCCCACCTTTGCTTGCTGTGACGATTCGCTACTCCCTTTGCAACATCACGCACGAGAGAAAGAATCGTAGTAGCAGAGCACCTCCAACTTCTCAGAGCATAATAAATAACTATCCAGCCAGTTTACCGTCCATATCAACATTCGGCATAGTTGTATAAGAATGCGTCAAGGCACTGATGCTAGTTGAGCTTGATACAACTCTCTTGGTACCTCTAATTTCAGAGTTCCTTCCATTTGCATTTCCTCTTGAAATTCTGATTTGTCGGAATTGGAAACGAATTCCTTTCTGAACGATGGGATAAGTTAGCTTGTCTCATCTACAAATTTTCTGGTCGATTTCTCAGTTTGCTGTGCATCACCAAGTTGATGCCTTGCCTGAAATTTCATCGTCTTACGTCTTCCAATTCTATAGCACTGACTGAAGTTATGGAACCATCTGTTGCCTCCCTTGAATTTACTATAATCCATTCGCTTGCAGTTTGACATGTATAACGTAATAGGTCACTATCTTGCACTCCTGTAAATTCTGTCGAACATCCTCGAAATGTGCAAACACTAGTTTTTGTAATAAGTGCGCCTTGTTCTCCCTTGGATATCCGTAGCTTTTCTTGCGCACTACACGTTCATATTGTCGTGGACTTATTCGGAACCTATTCAAAATTTACTTTTACTATGCTGCAGATTGTCATCTATGTACGTAATTATGTTTAGTACCCGCTCCTTGGACGACGACTGTCTTTTACTACGATTCATAGAAGACGGGATTACTGGTTCCCTTGCCGGCAAGGATTATGAACTAAATGCCTCGTCACTTCTCTCAGACCTCACATTCTTCTGACTCATCTAGCAGAAACGCTGATATTTCGTCTGTCACTTCTTTTTCACTCTGCGAAATTTCTTCGGTTCCTTTCTGACTAAAAGTCAGTTTCGGCAACTGTTGCTGAAGATATAATGCAGTGTTTGCTTTGTTTATCGCTGACATGCTCTGCTTTATATCAACACCACTAACACTGTGTCGCCGGCCGGTGTGGCCGAGCGGATCTAGGCTCTTCAGTTTAGAACCGCACGACCGCTACGGCCGCAGGTTCGAATCCTGCCTCGGGCTTATATGTGTGTGATGTACTTAGGTTATTTAGGTTTCAGTAGTTCTAAATTCTAGGGGACTGATGACCTCAGATGTTATGTCCCGTAGTGCTCAGAGCCAACACTGTGTCACTGATGTGAGTTACGCGTCGACTAAGCATTTCATCTACGCTCCGTGGACCCATAGAGTGCTCAGCATTGGATACCTTCAGCAGTGCCAACCTGGTTGCCATTAGCAGCCAATATTGTGGTTGCATGGTAGACAGTAAGTCGGTCGTCGAATGCCATAAACATCGTTGCCGTTTTGGGATCTCACACTCAAGTGGTTCCTTGTGAGTCGTGCAGCTGCGTGCGCAACGGTGGTATTGCATACACGCCCTCCCTCGCATTGACGTCCCGTGTACATTAAATGTAGTAGTCAAAGTAATAGAATTTACTGACGCTAGAAAAGTCTTTTAATCGAATTCTTTCTGAAGATACAAAGGAAATCAAGAAGTTCCACTCTCATGACTGCGATTAATGACATATGTACCAAACGTACACCTTAATAATTGAATTCTGGGTTGATCTCGTCATGTCCAACATTTCGGTGACAGAATTACCCCTTTTAAGTCCTGTGGAGATACAGTATTCTCTCATGGCTAACTTACTTAGCAGTCGGTGTTTTAATGTTGTAACCATTTACGATTCACATGAAACAATAAGTATTATGAACCACCATAAGAAGTTTCCTGCATTTTCTACAGTTTTTGTTGTTGTGAGATAAGACAATGTGTTTTGTGTAGCGACTGTAGATAATGCGTATTCTACATATTTAAGCGCAGTATAATACATTAAAGTAATTAGAAGGATACTGTTAATTCTTCAGTTACAGAATCTTACGGTGAGGAAAATTCAAAGTATTTTTAAAAGTAGTTACTCATTACAACCAAATATTACCTACATACAAGAAGATTGCCCTTGACTTCAAAAGCTCTTTCTCCTTTTGAACTAGTGAGTGATCACAATTCTTTATCATTGAAGTTGTACTAACCTGATGTGGAGCATATCCATTATCTTTGGACACAGGTTGTAGATGTTCCAGCTTCTTTCGAAAGGCTGTCTCTATCAGACACAACACGTTCTTGGTGCAACAAGGTTCGAAAACCCCCATAGTTTGTGATGGAAGGTGGCAGAAACTAAACTAAACTCCTCCCTAACAGGCCATGGAGGCTCAACGGTACCAACCGGCCGCCGTATCATCCTCAGCCCATAGGCGTGACTGGATGCGGATATGGAGGGGTATACGGTCAGCACACCGCACTCCCGGCCGCATGTCAATTTCCGTAACCGGAGCCACTACTTCTCAATCAATTAGCTCCTCAGTTTGCCTCAAAAGGGCTGAGGCCACCCCGCTTGCCAACAGTGCTCGGCAGACCTGATAGTCACTCATCCAAGTGCTAGTAGTGCCGGATAAGTTCTTGCAAATATAGGTGCGTAAATATGGGCTTAAGGTGAATGGAATATCCTAATGAACCATCCACTTCCCGATTAACTAGGACAACTAGAAACGATAAACAACCGCTTTCTTTCCTCTTCCTTTGCAAACTGGATGTTCTCGTGGGTTGAATGCAAACGAGAAAATTGTGACAGCTCTCCTTCGCTGTAGGGCCACACTACGAAAGCATAATCGCCATTTGAGCAAAATAATTGTGACTTGACTCGAGACCTGCCGTAAACTGAGAGTTTTCCGAAGGACGGGCGGCGTGGATGCAAGACAGGGAGCTCCAAACTTGATAGAAGCTGAGCGATGCATATGCACCAGCACACCAATTTCTGCTATAAACATTGCGACTTGCTCCAGCATTCTCCAGCCACAAATTCAACTCAATAAGGCTGAATTGTTGGCAGCCGAAACATCGTGGCAAGTTGTCGATGTCTTCTGGCTGTAATCTCGGAACTTTGCGAAGTACTAAATATCCCGGGAAAAGTCAAGAATCACACCATTACATCCATTTGTAAAGTACGACATTCGTGTGACTTCTGAAATTTTCCCGGCGTATTTCTTCTTCTAATAATTTCCGGGTATGCAGCCGGATCCCGTCGACATTCTGCCACGATATTTCGGCCCAGAGACGTCCGGCCATCATCAGGTGAGTACACAACTACTGAAGAGCCCAGGTGCAGTCGCGGTATTTATGCCGAATCTCGCGCATGTGAAATGTACTGGCATCCTACAGCGCATGCGTCAGGTGTTGACATGCGCAGCATAGCCGAGTTGTACGTGCTGCCCTCGGTGGTGGAAATAAAGGTTCATCTATTCATTGAGTATCGAATGACACTGTCGATTCCGCTGTGATTGTATAATTTTAATAACAGGATTCCAATTTTTATCCAGCTGAAAGCCGTTGTCACGATTTATAAGATTATTGGCAAGACGTATTTCCACTGATTCCTTGATTACGGAATCCCAAAAACCGGAAACCGGGGATAAAATTTTTGTTACATTGTATTCCATTGAATGTCCCAAAGAAATACAGTGCTCTGCTACTGCCGATTTTGACGGTTGCCGCAGACGGGTGTATCTTTCATGTTCTATACATCGTTCATGGACAGTTCTTGTCGTCTGGCCAATATATGCAGCGCCACATTCACAGGGAATTTTGTAGACGCCTGCCTTCTTCAGTTGTAAATCGTCTTTAACGGATCCAACCAGGGCCCGGTTCTTTGCTGGTGGACGGAAGATAACCTTGATTTTATTTTTCTTCAGTAATCGGCCTATTTTCGACGACACATTCCCGGCGTATGGAAGGAACGCAGTTGATTTAAAGTCATCATCTGCGTCCTCAGTGCGTTGCTTCTTGTTATGATAGTTGCGCATGGCCTTCCTTATTTGGCGTGAAGTGTAGCCATTCTCTTTGAAAACCTTCTCCAAGTGTTCTAATTCTGCGTGGAGGTTTTCATCATCCGATATTATATGCGCTCGATGTATTAAGGTACTGAGAACACCGGCTGTTTGTGCTGGGTGATGGCAGCAACTATCATAACAAGAAGCAACGCACTGAGGACGCAGATGATGACTTTAAATCAACTGCGTTCCTTCCATACGCCGGGAATGTGTCGTCGAAAATAGGCCGATTACTGAAGAAAAATAAAATCAAGGTTATCTTCCGTCCACCAGCAAAGAACCGGGCCCTGGTTGGATCCGTTAAAGACGATTTACAACTGAAGAAGGCAGGCGTCTACAAAATTCCCTGTGAATGTGGCGCTGCATATATTGGCCAGACGACAAGAACTGTCCATGAACGATGTATAGAACATGAAAGATACACCCGTCTGCGGCAACCGTCAAAATCGGCAGTAGCAGAGCACTGTATTTCTTTGGGACATTCAATGGAATACAATGTAACAAAAATTTTATCCCCGGTTTCCGGTTTTTGGGATTCCGTAATCAAGGAATCAGTGGAAATACGTCTTGCCAATAATCTTATAAATCGTGACAACGGCTTTCAGCTGGATAAAAATTGGAATCCTGTTATTAAAATTATACAATCACAGCGGAATCGACAGTGTCATTCGATACTCAATGAATAGATGAACCTTTATTTCCACCACCGAGGGCAGCACGTACAACTCGGCTATGCTGCGCATGTCAACACCTGACGCACGCGCTGTAGGATGCCAGTACATTTCACATGCGCGAGATTCGGCATAAATACCGCGACTGCACCTGGGCTCTTCAGTAGTTGTGTACTCACCTGATGATGGCCGGACGTCTCTGGGCCGAAATATCGTGGCAGAATGTCGACGGGATCCGGCTGCATACCCGGAAATTATTAGAATACGACATTCGTTTTTGACGTAGAAGTCCACTGTGTTTTTGCGTCTTTTTAAATATATTTATTACCCATACGTCTCCTTTAGTCTGGAATTACGTGTGTTTACAGCCATGAAGCCTCGCGTATGTTAGCAGTCCCACAGCTAAACTAAAAGGTAAGATCCGCTTGCTCACGAAATGAATATCCTGTCACAGTTCGATAGGACACTTAGTAGGTAACTCTACCACTACACGTGCGGTATGTTGCACCAGCTAACCACGAAAGTACACAAATGTTAAATGTAAACACCTTCCCATAGTAACACATCGACATCGAGAATACTAAGCGTGCATCAGAAGACTAATTGATGTCAATAGTAAGGACACTATCGTGTGTATATGGCTGAATGGGTGCCCGTTCTTCGTCAAGATCTGAAACCAGAAAATGTTGTGATGTTGGACGCGGGGGCGTAGAGCGAAGCTGTTCCATAGGATTTAAGTTGGGATCGTGCGCAATCCAGTCCACTTCAGAAATGTTATGCACAAACCCTTGTTTCACAGATGCAGCTTTGAGACACAGCGCACTGTCATGTTGATACAAGTATTGTCTCCGAACGGTTCCTCTACTTTGTGGAACACAAAGTGCTATAAAATGTGTTCGAACCCTTCTACATGTAAGGTTAAGTGGAATAAGGGGACGACAACTTAACGACGAGGAACACCCTCATACCGTAACAGCACCTACTCTGTATTGTATTTCTCTGTTCGCACTACACATAATGAGAGGCAACTGTCTCGAGGCACCTGTTAAACCCTTCCATCGGACTGCCGCCGACCACTCTTTTCCATGCACGCACTGTACAGGGTCGGCGCCGTAACACCACCTCAAGTATCACTTGGAACTGACTGCAGACATGTGTGACGTATGAGGTGCTTCTCGATCATTATACCTTATACCTCATTCTTTTTAACTCCCTACGCCTAGTCACTGTGCCACTGATTTCATGCGATTCTTTACAGCCACCCTTCTGCAATGTTGGACGGTCTCTGCCAGTACGTGATGACCACCTGGTCCTGGATTAGCTGCAGTTGGTCCCTCACATTTCCATTTCACAATTGCATCATCAACAATCGACTTGGCACCTTTAGAAGGGCTGAAATGTACCGGGTGACCAAAAAGTCAGTATAAATTTGAAAATTGAATAAATCATGGAATAATGTAGATAGAGAGGTACAAATTGACACACATGCTTGGAATAACACGTGATTTTATTAGAACGAAAAAAATACAAAAGTTCAAAAAACGTCCGACAGATGGCGTTTCATCTTATCGGAATAGCAATAATTAGCATAACAAAGTAAGACAAAGCAAAGATGATGTTCTGTACAGGACATACTCAATATGTCCACCATCATACTTCAACAATAGCTGTAGTCGAGGAACAATATTGTGAACAGCACTGTAAAGCATGTCCGGAGGTATGGTGAGGCATTGGCGTCGGTTGTTGTCTTTCAGTATACCTAGAGATGTCGGTCGATCACGATACACTTGCGCCTTCAGGTAACCCCAAAGCCAATAATCGCACGGACTGAGGTCTGGGGACCTGGGAGGCCAAGCATGACGAAAGTGGCGGCTGAGCACACGATTATTACCAAACGACGCGCACAAGAGATTTTTCACGCGTCTAGCAATATGGGGTGGAGCGCCAGTCTGCATAAACATCGTACGTTCCAGCAGGTGTTTATCAGCCAGGCTGGGGATGATGCGATTCTGTAACATATCGGCGTACCTCTCACTCGTCACGGCAGCAGTTTTGCTGCCCAGCGCCATCTGTCGGACATTTTGTGAACTCTGTTTTTGTTGTTGTTGTTGTTGTAATAAAACCCCATGTCATTCCAAGCATGTGTGTCAATTTTTACCTCTCTATCTACATTATTCCGTGGTTCATTAAGTTTTCAAATTTATACTAACTTTTTGATCATCCGGTACTTGCTGGATGACATCCAATCATTGGTGCACGGTCGAAGAGCCTTAACGCTCCTGATCGGCCCTATTCTGCTGTTACTGTTTCTCCTCCTAATCCCCACTGCCATTTATACTGGCGGGGACGCCTCTATAACATTTAGTCATCCGCTGTGCGCTTTAGAGGATTTGGGATAGTGGATATGGTTGGATTACATAACTAAACAAATGCTTATTATTGTTTACAAATTTCAGTAATTTTACTTCGCAACGTTTTGGACGGTATTTAATTTACTCGATTGGCATTTCCAAGGCGAAATATTAAACTAGGACATAACAGCATTAAAATGACACATTCAGCATTACTTAATTACATAATGCTATACAATTACAATAATACAGTGGCACTGGCCGTGATGTTATGTATATCCTCCAGTTCATCGTTAAAACCATACACAGTACACTCGATCAAGTGGGCCATTGATTGGTTGAGTCTACATTCGCACTGAGGGTCATTCTCGAGGCCCCATGTTGTCGTCACCTCCCTGCATCTTCCGACACACGTCCTTACACAGTTCAGCGTAGTTCGCCGTCATCTGGAAAGCTGAAATACCTCTTTTTCTATGCTTGGGTCAGTAACCAGTTTTCTGTTCTTTAATGTGCTTCTAATCCATGAAATTTTCCATTCGTTTTCTCGGTCGACTGTTTACCATAGAGGTGACCTTGATCTCAGGCGATTTCTTGATGTCAGGTCCTGATGTATGGGAAGGTTTGGGTATGCCAGTATTTTGCTATATTCTCTTGATCTCTCCTGATTTCAGGTGGTGCAACGTCAGACAGTACGGGTATCCAATCTATATGTGTAGGTCTAAGTGCTCCCGATATTATTCTCATTGTTTCTCTTAGCTGAATATCGGTTTTTGATATATGCGCACTTGTGACCCACACAGGTGAACAATAACCGGCCGCACTGTATACCAGGGCAAAGCCTGAACTTCTCAGGGTATTTGCATCACAACCCCAGGTGGTTCTGGTGAATTTGGCAAGAATTGCATTTCTAGATTTCAGTTTTTGTTTTGTATCCTCTAGATGGGCTCTGTACGTTAGGGAGTGGTGTAGCTTTACTCCATGGTACAGAGGATTATCTTCATGTTTAACGTTCTGTGGTTATTCATGCAGATTTCCAGCTTTCTCTTGGCTTCTCTGTTATTCAGACGCATGTTTACACTTACTGTCTTGTCTGGATTCTTTTGCAGATGCCGTTTGGTGCAGTAAAGGTGCAACACGTTTAGGTCTTGAACTTGATCACAGCAATTTCTTTTAAGACTAAAATCTGCTTGCTGCGTTGGTAGGGTGCGTTCTAAATATGGGGAGAGTCTGATCATCAGAATTCTCTCAAATTGAGGGCTGGAACTTAAATAGTGGCCACTATTTATTCACAATCTATAAAAAAGAGTTACATGATTGCACCTGTTACTGTTCTTCAAAGTAGTCACCAGCGTTGTGTAGTACCAGATGCCAGCGATGTGGAAGGCGTAATATACCGTTACCAGAGCCCGTTCTGTTGATGGTGCGAATGGAGCGGTCTGAAGTTAAGGTGATTCTTGTGTACGACAGTGATGGTGTTATCCTAGCGGATTACATTTCTCCTCGGCAGACCGTTAATGCACAGTATTACTGTTCGTGCAATTTTGTCATATGATGGAGACAGTGGCTGTTGTTTGAAGACAAATGTTGATGGTGTTAGGACAGCAACCAACCACAAATTTACTTTCAGTTCCTTTATTCAAAGAGTACCGTTACCGGTTTCGAATCATTGTGATTCATCCTCAGACGGTTTAGACGCTCTCTTTACGACATTTGGTGTGTTTTTTATAGATTATTTGTCCTAAAATATAAATAATACATAATTATAAACACGCCACACACAGATGGTTGCGTTACAGATTTTAATTGCATGTGACTTACGTGAAACGTCCGTTATGAAAACAAACACTCCAAACCGACGTTTCACGTAAGTCACATGCAACGAAAATCTGTAACGCAACCATCTGTGTGTGGCGTGTTTATAATTATGTAATATTTATATTTTAGGACAATTAATCTATAAAAAACACATGACATGTCATAAAGATTCGAAACCGGTAACGGTATCCTTTGAATAAAGGTACTGAAAGCAAATTTGTGGCTTGTTGCTGTCCTAACACCATCAACATTACTGTTCGTTTTTGGAGCATCACTTGCGACCAGCTTTGCGAAAGAAGCTGCGAAACTTCCTGTGAAACCCACCCATTATTCTGCACGACAATGCGCAGGCGCATACAGCGCAAGCTGTGGCTGCTCTGTTCGGTCGGTGGGACAGAGAAGTACTGTACCATCCACAATACTCCCCGGACTTAGGTCCTTGTGACTTTGATTTTGATTCCGAAGATGAAGGAACCACTTCGTGACGTTCGCTTCAGAACTGTTCCAGAGATTTGAGAGGCAGTAGACCGCTCCATTCGCACCATCAACAGAACATGCTCTGCTAACAGTATACTACGCCTTCCTAATCGCTGGCAAGGGGTTTTACACAATGTTGTTGACAACTTTGAATGACAGTAACAGGTGCAAACATGTGACTCTTTTCTATCGTTTCTGAATGAACAGTGGCCACTCTTTAAATTCCAACCCTCGTAATTTACACATAGTGCATAAAAGAGAAACAGGTGTAAAATGTATGTGGTTCTTCCTAGACTTCTCTGGTTTCAGAACAGTGACTACCTCGGCTTCTTTCCCTACAGTAAGACGTAAACTTCACTTAGTAACCATAAAACGAAAGATTTCTTTTTTTCCTCAATTTTTGTGGTGAGAGTCCTCCGAAACATTTCTTAATGTGTAGTAATCAATGGAGCAGGTAGTAGTAAGATACTCGGATCCGGGAAACTAAAGTTCTTACACAACTACCTACATTCCTTTTATTTGCCACAGGTACTAGCGAATGAAATTTGGGACAATTTAAAACAGAAAATCTTCAAGTAATCATAACAAAAGTTAAGAAATGCTACTTGCAAGTAGGTAACATTTAAACTTATCACAGCTGGAAGATAGCTGGAAGACGCTAGAAAGAATATTTTCCACAGACGTAACGAACAACCTTCAATTAACCAATTACGGTTAGGACAGCAGGTTTCAAGGAAATTTAATATAGCTACAAAGGGAATACCCTCTAACTGAAAGTTAGAGTAATTTGCAACATTGCAAGTAATTTACTAGATTAACGGATAGAATAAAACATCAGAGCTTTAATCTGTAAAATCTAGTAAAACCGCTGATTCGACACGTCAATCAAGGTCGGCTCCTTATAGATCAGCGTGTAGTTTACAGCTTACGAAGTCAACTCTCGCTAATCAGCCACTTGACAACTTCAACATAATCCAGTTACGTAGATGCAGTTCTAGTTAATCGCAAGTGAAATGTGGTTCAGCACCCTCGAGCCAAAAGTTTAAGCTCAGCTGGCGGTAACTTTCAGTCCATTGAGGAGCATCACCACAAGCAAGTTCACTGCTTAACTGCCACAATTACTCACGGTCCGCCATACTCCATTCTATATGCTGTATAATCATTGGGTACGATCCGTCCGTTGTGTAGCACACTACTTCAGACCCCAGACGTCATTAACACCAGGAAGTATACCGAGCAAGACAACCTTCTTGCAGGTGCGTCCGGTGCTGTACTTTCATATCCGCCTCTTCGCTTTCCCCTATCGGGACGTCATGACGCCCAACGACGAAGCAGCCACGTTCGTAATGCACCGATATGCGCCGGTGCAAGGATCACTATTAATGGATGAATGTGCCTCATCTATTCAGTAGGGAATGAACAGACGTTTGAAAGCGTTTCACGTTAATGAGGAAAGCCACTTAGCTAATTGTTGACCCAAGGTAAATATTCGTTTCAGTTACCATATACAGGGTGATTCCCGAGGTTATGCAAATATTTTAATATGTTATCTACAAGTAAAACTAAAAAAAAAGTTCATATAAACATAGGTCCTCAAATGTTTAGTTACGGAGTTACAGCTAATAAAAGATTTTGACTGAAATTTAGCAACGTCGCTAATATGAAGGCATCGCAAAACTGTACGAGGTTAAAGTAAAGCACGATTACCCTTCATTTTGTGGTTATCGATCTGGTGAAGCTAATAAAACATGTCCCAGACATGTATCTGCAGTAGTTTTCCAAAACATACAGAGAAGCAAAGACGAAATTTCGTAAAATTTTTAATTTATTTACTACTTGACCCAATTTGTTTTTTAAATTCCAGACCATTACACAAAGCTTTCACTAAAAATTGTAGAGAATTTAATTTTGGAAAAATGGTGGTAATAACGTTAACTGAAACTGTTAGAATGTGTCAGATAAGCTGCTTTTATTAAAGCCATAGCACACGTGAATTCATGTTAAACCGGAAAAAAACAAAGCTCAGTGTTAAGGACTTTGTACAGTGTACATACGATTTCAGTATACATTCACAATAAATAACGTTCAAAAAGTCTCCACGAGCTGCACGTGTATGAACAGATTTTATTGCTCCTCGTTTCAGTTTCACAGGGTTGTTCTTAATTTTGTAATCTTTGCTTCACTGGATGTCCTGGAAAACTACTGCAGATACACGTCTGGGACATTTTTTATGAGATTCACCAGATCAATAACATCAAAGTAAGTGGAAAACATGCTTTTCTTTGACCTCGTATAGTTTTGCGATGGCTTCATATGATCGAAGTTGCTAATTTGATGCAAAATCTTTTATTAGCCGTAACTCCATAACCAAGCAGTTGCAAATCTATGTATATATGAACTTTTTTCTTAGTGTGACTTGTAGAATAACATATTAGCATATCTTCTTGAATCACCCTATATATTAAGGGTCTCATCGACTCAGTTTTCCACCGAATTCAACGATAATATTGCAGCCCAGGGTATTTTGAAGTATGTAAAAATTTGCACTCGGAAAATTTGTTGGCGGTGTACTGCTTGCTTCTATGTATAACACAGACCTCCGTGTGCGCTTGTAATTTTGTAGGCATCCATTTCAACTATTGGCAGTTTCTACGTCATTGCATTGTGCAGTTACCATGCTTAAGTGCAGCAGACGAAAAAATGAGCTAAGTATGCGCGTTTTGTACTTGTGGGGATTAATCTTCAAACCCATGTCAACCTCAGGAGCTCAGAGAATTTATCGAGACCGGAACAGTTGCCAGTGGCGGAGTTTTAAGAGCGGTGGCGACGATAGAATGGTAGAACAGACGAAAGGTAATAACGGAAAAATACATGTTAGCAAACTTACAAAAAGAAATTACCCCCTCTGAGTTGGAAAAAGTGGGTCACGTTGTAAGAGCAATAGCTAGCTAGCTCCCTCTAAAGTTTTCGGTTACCGCTACCCCCAGCGCCACTTTTCGCTTTTCGGAGAGCCCGTGTTGCCGAAACAATGGCGGGTGGTTACTGAGCGCGGAGGAAAAGGACCGAAACGTCGTGGTCGAGGTCGGGACTCGAAATGGCGCCGAAGTTTTAATGCAGTCGCTCCCCTAACGGCCCTCTGAAGCGTCAATCTTGGCGTCTTCCGGCGCCGCTAAAACTGTCCCACTCTCAGAGAGAGAGCGCTGTTCTTTTCGTTTCTAAGGCTGCTGGAATAATGCATTGCAGATGGAGTTTCAATGTCAAACTTAATGCGGACCTCATTTGTCTTAAGCGAATGGGAATATGGCTGAAGTTTTCAAACTGCCTGGTTTTCCCTAGTAACTACATCACTCCGTTTGCTTGTAAGAATGCGTCTTCATACAGACATTTTCGACGAGTTCGGACTTCATGAAGCAGCGCACGATTTTTGTTATTCTCTTGATGAACTTTCCACTTCTATACAGATATTCTGTTGACTCTGTCCACTGCGTTACAGACGTCAGCCTCTAATGTTGCCAAATGAACTAAACCAGAATGGGCTTTTAATGTGTTCGTACCACCCTTCGTCCTGACCCCCATTACCATCGTAAATACACCCGTTTCCCTCAACTCCACCAATGGTTTTTCTCATTTGACAATGTATTTGTAAACAGGTGTTCTTTTTTGCTCTGTGAAAGATTTTATGTTTGCTACTGACACTATCTCACAAAATTTTCATTCTAAACGTTAACTTTAGATTGTTAAACCCTCATAAAATCAACGATTGATATCTCCTCGCCGTTCCTACCGATCTGGACACATGACAGACACCTGCTCTTGCGTACCTTCGTGGCAAGCAACACTGTTAACATTGCTGAGTTGTATATGACCTGGCTTGTGCGGTTTGCTGACACTGATGCTTTTGACGTAAATGTTACGAATGTTTAGTAACGGTGCGCCTGTTTTCCTGTAGTTGGCACATTTATGGCTTAAAATTTGTCTTACTGTGGAGTTTTAGCTGAACTGTGAAGCAGTCACAGCCGGGAGAGTGTCACTTTACATCACATTGCCCCCTCTCCAACACCCCCTCGCCCCCCCCTCTCCCCCTCCCTCCACCCGTCAGGTGCTAATATCATGTTTTACTACTGAATTTAGCTCAATATGAGTGCTACTGAGTTTTATCTTGGCACTAACATACTGAGTGATTTGCTGTAGGAAGTTGTCAAGGACGCAGTTAATGGATAATTTAGTAATGAGGAAAATGGAAAATAATATTTTGTGCACAGATGACAGTGATGTAGATCAATGCTTTGAAGCAGAAAATAAGGAAAACGAGGAAGCAGAAGAAAAATCTTTGGGTGACTGTAGAAGACTGAGTTATGTCGTGCTTAGACTGTAATAATATCGTGTAAAGCAGAATAATCTCTACCTATTTTGTGTACCTAATTCTCTTGGAGTTATAATAATTTGTAAATAGCGCATAACATATGTTACGACTTCTTTTCCAATTGCATTTTGAGTGGTAAAGTTTTCGGTATTGGATATAATACACTACACTTTTTACTTATTTTCTGTGCAACATACAACTGCATAGCTCACAAACTATGACTTCCTTGGAATAAAATTTGGAGCAGTAAAATGTACGATGGTTTAGTAGCAATATAACAGCTTCCGCCTTAAATGTTATAGGGTTAATTCTTATTTCGTCACCGCCAGCTTCGCTCTTTTGTAAACCGTTCACTTTCCTTACCCTGTCACGAGCGTAGAACAACTAGGTTGGTGCATAAGTTCCTTGCGGTTTTTGTTTTTCATGTTGGTATTCCGGTTTCTATAACTTTATTTATCTACTGCCATTTCTTGTATTTGTACTTCTCTGTTGCTATTCGAGTTTACAAACTGTCATTTTGTCATTTTGATGGTGAGAGGCGTTTTGGACACTAGAAAATAGAAAGCGGAACATTTCCGACGTATTCTTCTCTTTGAGTTGAATAGAAGGTTGACAGGAGCGGGGGCAGCCAGAACATTTGTAACGTGTATAGGGCTAACGATATAGAACAGAGCACCACGAGAAAAAAGATATTCTCTTTTTGAGGAAAATAGTTTTGTCATTAGTGACTCCCTACGTTCAAGAAGACTGTTCAAATGGTTCTGAGCACTATGGGACGTAACATCTGAGGTCATCAGTCCCCTAGAACTTAGAACTACTTAAACCTAACCAACCTAAGGACATCACACACATCCATGCCCGAGGCAGGATTCTAACCTGCGACCGTAGCGGTCGCGCGGTTCCGGATTGAAGCGCCTTGAACTGCTCGGCCACACCGGCCAGCCGTTCAGGAAGACCTTCGGGGTCTGATGATCTTTTATGCTCCTCAGTCCTCAATGATCCACGTCAGTGTACTCGAAAACCGGCAGACGTGATGAACTGTCATCATTTCTCCAACATGCGACATATGCGTGTAACGGGGGAGGTCTAAAAATCGAGTGTATGAGTACCACATGACCTAAGCCAAAATAACATAACTCTGCGGGTGGCCGTATGTGCATCTCTGCTTCTTTTTCATTACGGTTGCAAAAGACGATATTCAACCTATATAAAATGCAATTACTCTACAAAGTGTAATAAAAAGATATGGCGAGATATTCAGGAGATATTCCTCACACATAGAGGTAGAAAATGTATTATAAGGAGGTGGGCCAAGAAACGCTTTGTATCCATGTCCGAGCCCAGTTTCTGCTTATGTTCATAATACTATTAACCGTGCGAAACACACAGTTCTCCACAGTCGTTTAATGAACAAAGTAAGGGCATATGGACTATCAGATCAATTGTGTGATTGGATTGAAGAGTTCCTAGATAACAAAACGCAGCGTGTCATTCTCAATGGAGAGAAGTCTTCCGAAGTGATTTCAGGTGTGCCGCAGGGAAGTGTCGAACCACCGTTGCTGTTCACGATATATATAAACCACCTTGTGGATAACATCGGAAGTTCACTGACGCTTTTTGCGGATGATGCTGTAGTCTATCGAGAGGTTGTGACAATGGAAAATTGTACTGAAATGCAGGAGGATCTGCAACGAATTGACGCATGGTGCACGGAATGGCAATTGAATCTCAAAGCAGACAAGTGCAATGTGCTGTGAATATATAGAAAGAAAGATCCTGTATCATTTAGCTACAATGTAGGAGGTCAGCAACTGGAAACAGTTAATTCCATAAATTATCTGGGAGTAGGCATTAGGAGTGATTTAAAATGGAATGACCACACAAAATTAATCATCGGTAAAGCAGATGCGAGACTGAGATTCATTGGAAGAATCCTAAGTAAATGCAATAGGAAAACAAAGGAAGTAGGTTACAGTACACTTGTTCGCCCACTGCTTGAATACTGCTCACCAGTGTGGGATCCGTGCCAGAGAGGGTTGATAGAAGAGATAGAGAAGATCCAACGGAGAGCAGCACGCTTCGTTACAGGATCATTTACTAATCGCGAAAGCGTTACGGAGAAGACAGATAAACTCCAGTGGAAGACTCTGCAAGAGAGGCGCTCAGTAGCTCGGTACAGGCTTCTGATGAAGTTTCGGGAACATACCTTCACCGAGGAGTCAAGCAGTACATTGCTCCCTCCTAGAGAGATTAGATCCCACACAAAGGCATACCGATAATCTTTCTTTCCACGAACAATACGAGACTGGAATAGAAGGGAGAACCGATAGAAGTACTCAAAGTACCCTCTGCCACACACCGTCAGGTGGCTTGCGGAGTATTGATGTAGATGTAGATGTAGATGAAATTGAATGTACTAAGAATAAATGTAACGTTTTCTTACACGAATTGTTCAAAATGCACTTTTGGTTACGTTGGTTAGAACTCTTAGTTTTATCGCCAGCATTTGTTGTTCCAATTGAAGGAAGGTATGCCGACATGTGACTCACTTCGTCGCTTGGGTTGACGTGCGACTAACTTCATTGTTTCTGTTGACATATTACTAACTTCACTGTTCGTGTTGACATGTGAATAACTTCGTTGCTCGTGTTTACATGAGAATAATTTCATTGCTCATCTAGCATTCGGCTCGTGGCACCAACTGTTTAGCGTTTATCACGGACAGTGCAAACACGTAACGTGAATTATTTAGTGTTCATCATGCACTTGGCCTCAGGTAAAGTGCAACGGAATTGCATTGAAATTCGAAGTTCCCGGACACCAATTTGCTGTACGGATTATCAGATGTGGAGCTCAACTTCTTATCTGGAGAGATTTCCAGGACGACGGTGCCCCGACAAGAGGACGCTTTAAGCAACTGGTCGTCGACTTAGGGAACATGGGGCGTTGACGGCTAGTACTCGCCACTAGGGGAGGGCTAGAAATGCGAGGACACCTCGCACCTCATCTGGAGGAGGAACTTCGTGCAGTAGACGACGACACCAGTGTCAGTCTAAGACACTGCAGTAACTAATGTACACACATGACTGTCTGCAGAGTGCTGCACGAGAACCAGCTCCTCGCGTACCTTGTAGAGTATGTGCAGGCACTATCGAGCACTGATTTTCCTGCATGGGTGCACTTCTGCGAGTGGTTCATTCAACAATGTTTCTATCCTCACTTTTTTGCAGATGTGCTGTTCACGGGCGAGTCTTCGTTTTAATGTGATCAGACTGTAAATTTTGAGAGCCAGCACGTATGGACGTCGAGAATCACCATGAAATTTTGCTTTCACGCCATCAAGAAAGATTTTCTGTGAACGTTTGGGCCACGCATTGTTGGTGACTGTTGAGGCCTCATGTTTTTCCACCAAGGCTCAACGGAGAAAATTATCATGCTTTCTTAGTGAATTACTACCTGCTCTGCTAGAACATAAGCCTTTATCAGCGCGACTAAACATATTGTATTAGGTATTGTGCATTGAACCGCTGACATAGAAACAACGGACAGACTTCGTCCCGCCATAGACCTCGGTGGTTCACAATCTCAGAACAGACCACAGCAGTCCACCTACCCCACCGCCGCCCCACACCGATCCCAGGGTTATTGTGCGGTTCGGCCCCCAGTGGACCCCCCCCCCCCATTCCCCACGGAACGTCTCATACCGCACGAGTGTAATCCCAAATGTTTGCGCGGTAGAGTAATTATGGTGTACAGTGTTTGCGCAGCAATCGCCGACATAGTGTAACTGAGGCGGAATAAGGGTAACCAGCCCGTATTCGCCGAGTCAGATGGAAAACCGCCTTAAAAACCATCCACAGGATGACAGGCACACTGGACCTCGACACTAATCCGCCGAGCGGATTCGGGCCGGGGACCATATGCCTTACCGCTTGGGAAGTAGCGCGTTAAACCCGCCAGGCTAGCCGGGCGGGTGACTAAACATATACTTCATGTACGATGGAACTCTTGTTCATTTCAGTATTAATGCTCGTAGTAGGCTTCCAAATGTTACCATATTGCAGTGCCTGTGTTATTCTGATTACGACGCAAAGTTCCACTGGACATGCATGCAATTGCGTATTTTTCTGCCAATACCGGCAAGCGACTTTCATGTACGTCTGACCTAGGCTGGAATATACGTAAAGGACGTACGAGTACAGGTCGTAGTTTGAAGTCATATTGGAGTTTTGGTCTGGGCGTGAGTTGTGCACGGATAGCCAAATGGTAAGGCTACCGCTCGCGATTTGCGGGAAATCCGGATTCGTGTCCCGATCCGGCACAAATTTCCGTTCTCGTCATTCCACTCTACAGGTGAAGGTTGTCTTTATTTGCAGTTGCGGATACATTTAATGTATTCTGAATAATATATTCCCTGACAGATGGGTAGCCAGAGGTGCATCGATTACTCGGCCTTCATGTTCCACCGACCTAAGCCCAATAGATTTTTATTTTGGGGGGGGGGGGGCATTTGAAATTTCTTTGGCGCAGAATCTCTGTGCAAGATGTATAGATTCTTCGTGCCCGTATTTTGGAAGGCTGTGAAGCAATACGCAATTCTGCAGCGATACATTAGCGCATGTCGGATTCAGTGCGACGGCGGACTGATGAATGTAGCTAATGATGGGAATTTTGGACATTTCATTTAGGAAAGTCTTTCTTAGAATGGTGATGCGTTCTTTTCCTTTGTGTTTTCGCTTACTGTGTCGAAGAGTTGAAGAAACTGTGTTTTAGCATTGAAATAAAGTGGTTCTGGACGCATGCCTATATAACATACGTACTCTCTTTCTGTACGTGTACTGGGATTTTACCTAAAAGTTTGCTGTACCTTTTTGTCAATGCTATGTAATGACCCACAGGGGACCACGGTACGCTTATTCCTTAATGCTGAGGGAATGTCACTGAACAGTCTACGAAATTTTTTCGCCGTATCTTTCTATTTGCACTTGTGTTGTGAAATTTCGTTGCCCGGACTGTAGTTTTCATTTTCTTTCCGCTTTCAATTCAGGGTTTGTTTTCCTTCTCGTTTACGCATCTGTTCATTGCTTTTCTTGTTTTGTCTTAAACAGGTAGCTTCTTTCTAGCAAAACATCTTGTATGTCCCAGAAGGACCCTCGCAAGATTTAACTGTTTATGACGACATATGGGGATCAAAATATCTGACCAACAATAAAAAAACTTTCATTTGACACAAATGTTCCAATTTTTTTTAATCATCAGGAAAGGAGAACTCCTGCCATAGTGGTTGCTGGCGTCCCCCCATGTCCATCCTGTAACCGATAGCATTAAAATTAATATTTATCTGCGTGCTCATTTCTGTTTTCCCATACCTTTAGTGTGCATTGGTGCGGTACTTTAAGTATGAACCTGATGTTCGTTTACCAAGGGCAGTCTGATCCATCATCAGTCTGCTGGATATACAGGAAAATTATGTCGGGGACCGCATGGTGCTATGCGTAACACGTGACGCAGCGTTGTTAATTTTGTTCTCCTCGGTGTACTGTGTACATAAAACAAAAACACCTGTTAACCATTGAACGAGACACCGGCGAGCCTCGTGATCATGACATGTTATTCGCCCACAGATATAGCGTTTGAAAGATACGAGAAAGAGCAAATCCCATCGTAATGTATGTGAAATTGTATCAGAACTTGTGAATCACTCGATGCAGGCGGTAACGGAGTGTACAGTCCCATGTTAGGGAATGTGTGTCCCGTAAGCGGAAAGAGTGGTCAACGGCGCAAGTAAAGCCGCAACGTGCATGACGTGTTTACAACACCTTTGCGCTGCTCACTCTGCCCGATACTCGCCGTGACGACAGCTGCTAACGGCCGCGTCGCGGTGTTACTACATTGCCATGGCAAGTTTCACGAACGGGGAATACGCCGACATCCAACTCACCTACGGGCTTGCAGATGGAAGAGCTGACGTTGCAAGGCAACTGTATCACGAGAGGTTTCCTAGCTGGCGCCTTCCATTCGCAAAAACCTTTTACTCTGTGGACAGGCGCTTGACGGAGTATGGTGCATGTGTAGCACCTCCAGGATTTAGTGGTCGTGGCCGACCGTCGACGTACAGCGCGGATGACGAAGAAAAAGTGTTGCAAACTGTTGCGGAGGACCGAACAATAAGCACCAGGTCTCTCGCCACTGCGGTCGGAATCTACCTGAGGAGGTAGGGCTTCTGCAACTTTATCCTAAGGCATCAGACCCACGACCTGCATTTTTCACGAACAATACTGTTCACCGACGAAGCCTACTTCACGAAGGAGGGTATAGTGAATTCGCATAATTTGCTCGAGTGGGTGGAAGAAAACCGCCACAGCATAGTGATACGAGGGTACCAACAACGATGCGGTGTCAGTATCTGACGTGGTATTTTTGATCACCATCTCATAGGGCCACATGTGCTACCACAAAGGCTTACAGGAGAGCGGTATCTGTGTTTCCTAGATGCTGCATTACCGGAACTGTTGGAAGACGTTAGCTTGGGCTCTCGTACGAATCTGTGGTACATGCATGATGGTGCCCCCGCTCACTTCAGCGGTGCAGTGCGATGCCACCTGGACACTGCCTTCCCTTCGAAATGGATAGGTCGTGGAGATCCTGTAGCGTGGCCAACAAGATCCCCAGACTTGAATCCAATGGATTTCTTTTTTTGGGACATCTGAAATCTGTGATTTATGAAGGAGAGGTTGTTGATGTCAACACCCTTCAACGCAGAATACAATATGCCTGTGATATTACGCAAAGAGATACAGACATGTTGGATCGTGTTCAGCAATCCTTCCTGCGAAGAGTTCAACTTTGCCACACACATCGTGGCCGTCATCTCTAACGCTACTTATAAATCGCCACTGCAGCTTCTGGTCATGTGTTTCTATGTTAGTTTCGATTTGTACAGCTGTATCGCATTCGTTTGTATTAACTGCCACGTACCTGTGTAGTTGTATTTTGTATTCTGCATCTATGTACTCGTTTCTTAAAACAAGGTCTGGAACACAAAATTTACCAAATTATAAAACATGCATGTACAGTAGTGCAGCCCCTCCTCACGTTCCTTTCTCTATACCAACTAGCCACGATACATAATACTGGCCAGAGTAACCGGCACGAGACAGTAGATGTGGGCGCTGTCATTGCTTGCAGTGTCACGCAAACCGTCGCTTGACGCCGCATGCCTCACCTTCTCGTGTGCTATGTTGCCGATCTGTCCCCTTCGCCAATGTCGGCGCACAGTAACACCCAAATGTCCACTTCATATTTCCATATTTTTACCATTCAATTGTATTGTCATTTATTGACAGAGGAACATGAAGAAAACGAATTTATGTTCGTAGCTCTGTGTGTGACAATTTGCACGACATATTTTCCTCATTTATGACTCACCCTGTATACACACATCAAAAAAGTTTTGCGTCACCTCGGTCCCGAGAGTCCCGGTACCTGTACAGAAAATTGGAACAGAGAACTTCAGAGGTGGTAGTCCAGATTGCTGTGCACACCGGTACCTCCAATAGCAAGTAGCGCGTCCTCTTGCATTGATGCATGCCTGTATTTCTCATGGCATACTATCCACAAGTTCATCAAGGCACTGTTGGTCCAGATTGTCCCACTCCTTAACGGCGATTCGGTATAGATCCCTCAGTGGTTGGTGGGTCACGTCGTCCATAAACAGCTCTTTTCAATCTATCCCAGGCATGTTCAACAGGATTCATGTCTGGAGAAAAGGCTGGCCACTCTAGTCGACCGATATTGTTATGCCGAAGGAAGACATTCACAAGATGTGGACGATGCGGACGCGAATTACCATCAATGAAGACGAATGCCTCGGCAATATGCTGCCGATGTGGTTGCACTATGAGTCGGAGGATGGCATTCACGTACCGTACAGCCATTATGGCCCCTTCCATGACCACCAGCGGCGTACGTCGGCTCCATAACGCCGCCCCAAAAACAGCAAGAAACCTTCACCTTGCTGCACTCTCTGGACAGTGTGTGCAAGGCGTTCAGCCTCACCGGTTGCCTCTAAACGCCGACGATTGTCTGGTCAAAGGCATATGTGACCCTCATCGGTGAAGAGAATGTGATGCCAATCATGAGCGGTTCATTCGGCACGTTGTTGGGCCAATCTCTACCGCGCTGCATGGTGTCGTGGTTGCAAAGATGGACCTCGCTATGGACGTCGGGAGTGAAGCTGCGCATAATGCAGCCTATTGCGCACGGTTTAATTCGTAACACGACATCCTGTGGCTGCACAAAAAGCATTATTCGACATGGTGGCGTTGGTGTCAGGGTTCCTCCGAGCCGTAATCCATAGGCAGCGATCATCCACTGCAGTAGTAGCCCTTGGGCGGCCTGAGAGAGGCATTTCATTGATAGTTCCTGTCTCTTTGTACCTCCTCCGTGTCAAGGACAACATCGCTTTGGTTGACTCTGAGACGCCTGGACTCTTCCCTTGTTGAGAGCCCTACCTGGCACAAAGTAACAACGTGGATGCGATCGAACCGCGGTATTGACCGCCTGGGCATGGTTTAACTACAGACAACAAGAGCAGTGTACCTCCTTACTGGTGGAAAGACTGGAACTGATCGGCTGTCGGACCCTCTGCGTCTAATAGGCGCTTCTCGTGCATAGTTGTTTACATTTCTGAGTTGGTTTAGTAACATCTCTGAATAGTCAAAGAGACTGTGTCTGTGATACAATATCCACAGTCAACGTCTATCTTCAGGAGTTCTGGGAACCAGAGTGATGCAAAACGTATTTTGATGTGTGTATTTGCTACAGCTATTCCGTTCATCCGCTTAGACAAACAACACGTGCACTACAGTTCCGTGTTTCCAGCACAGTTTCATAAGGGTGGGGATGAACTGGGACACTTTTGGTCTTCAGTTCACTAAACTATCGTGAGATTATTCTCGGACACCAGTGTGCGATCCACTAAACCTCTTTCAGAGCAGTGCAGGTTCACGTTTCACCTCTGACCTTTGTATTGGCCGGTGCTGCAGTCTAGCGGCTTGCATAATTGACAGCGACACGAGAGAGAGTCGATGAATATTTTTGGCGCGCGGAACAGCGTCCACTGAAACTCACTGAACACACTGTGCGAAATTCCGAGGAGGGAAGATGTCCCTAGGTTCATGAATCAGCTAGAAGGACAGCAGGCTCCATGAA
Organism: Schistocerca cancellata; assembly: GCF_023864275.1. NCBI lineage: Eukaryota > Metazoa > Arthropoda > Insecta > Orthoptera > Acrididae > Schistocerca > Schistocerca cancellata. The sequence goes on along the minus strand of NC_064632.1, from coordinate 275,368,432 downwards.
CTGTGCTGTCACACCTAAATTGTCCCTGGCAATCAGGATACAGGAGGACTGTGTTTCATGGCCGAGAGTAATTAGCGAAAATTTGTATCGAAACAGCAACTAGTCTTCTGATAATAGTTCTTTAAGAACTTTTGTCTCCCCTTTAGCTAGCTTTCATACCACTGCAGGCTCATGATCACATAGTGGGTACTTACGGTGACTTACCGAGCCCCATTTATGATGACCATTCCATACAACCTTTGGTCCAGAAGTGAAGCAAAAAATATATATCAAACAAATATCGTTTAGCTACCAGGAGGACAGTAACCAGCAGGGCTGATTTTCTTGTATTTTGTATGTCACGAAAATGTGAACAGCAGTACATCTTATCTGAACAGCACCATACATCAGCAATCCAATTTCTCTCCTCAAGTCCTATTGAGACACCTACACTATGTGACCAAAAGTATCCGGACACCTGGCTGAAAATGACTAACACGTTCGTGGCGCCCTGCATCGGTAATGATGGAATTCAGTATGGTGTTGGCCCAACCTGACCCTCTCGCAGGCATACGTTCAATCACGTCTTGGAAGGTTTCTTGGGGAATGAAAGCCTATTCTTCACCGGGTGCTTCACTGAGGAGAGGTATCGATGTCGGTCGGTGAGGCCTGGCACGAAGTCGGTGTTCCAAAACAACCCAAAGATGTTCTATAGGATTCAGGTCAGGACTTTGTGCACCCAGTCCATTACAGGGACGTTATTGCCGTGTAATCACTCCGTCACAGACCTTGCATTATGAACAGGTGCTCGATCGTGTTGAAAGAAGCAATCGCCATCCCCGAACTGCTGTCCAACAGTGGGAAACAAGAAGGTGCTTAAAACATCAGTGTAGGCCTGTGCTGATATAGTGCCACTCAAAACAACAAATGGTGCAAGCCCCCTCCACGAAAAACACGACCACACCATAACACCACCGCCTCCGAATTTTACTGTTTTCACTACACACGCTGGCAGATGACGTTCACCGGGCATTCGCCATACCCACACCGTGCCATCGTATCGCCACGTTATGTACCGTGATTCAACGCTGCACACAACGCTTTCCCACTGTTAAATCATCCACTGTTTACGCTCCTTACACCAAGTGAGGCGTCGTTTGTCATTTACCGGCGTGACGTTTGGCTTTTGAGCAGCCGCTCGACCATGAAATCCAAGTTTTCTCACCTCCCGCCTAACTCGCATAATACTTGCAGTGGATCCTGATGCAGTTTGGAATTCTTGTGTGATGGTCGGGATAGATGACTGCGTATTACACATTACGACCCTCTTCAAATGTCGGCGGTCTCTGCCAGTCAACACACGAGGTCGTCCTGTATGCTTTTGTGCTGTACCTGTCCCTTCACGTCTGCACTTCACTATCACATCGGAAACAGTGGACTTAGGGATGTTTAGGAGTGTGGAAATTTCGCGTACAGACGTACGACACAAGTGACACCCAATCACCTGACCATGTTCGAAGTCCGTGATTTCCACGGAGATGACCATTCTGCACACTCACGATGTCTAATGACTACTTATATGGAGCACCTGGCAGTAGGTGGCAGCAAAATGCACATAATATGAAAAGCATATATTTTCCTGGGTGTCCGGATGCTTTTGATCACATGGTGTATCACGAGGTATCATTCACGTAACAAAATCTGCTTGGTCTTGCTGTTGTTCACAGGAAGCAAATGTAAACGCAGGGTAAATGCAAAACGGTCATTTCAGTTGCCGTTCTATTAAGTTACATTATACACAGATGAGTAGTATTTCTGTACAGTTCTTTCATCGTCAGCGTGGGGTCAGTCCTTAGTATCACGAACAGTGAGTAAATTTTTAACCGCCAAAATAGCTAAAATTATTTATTCATGTAGATGACCGGTTTCGGAAATAAAATTGGCTTGCCGGTTTCTAGTACAGCTCACGTTACCAACATGGACATGCACTGTACAGCACCACTTGCTGGACTGCAGCAGAAGATTGTGTAATGATGTAAAGACAGATCCGAAGGTGGCAACGGAGAATTGCCGAAATCGGTCACCTATATGGATAAATGATTTTAGCGATGTCGGCATTTGAAAATTTGTTCAGTATTTCTATCTTCTCCTCATTGGTGTACATTTTACTCAAACAAACCTTGAACTGAGGATGTCTGATGAATGATCCGTGTGGGTTTTACTCGTGCTTCCATTTGTTTACTGTCAGCTCCAGAGAGTGTGCGAGTTTCGTAGCCTCCGGCACTTCGCCATTTTCTGTTGTCCTGTACATGTTGTAAGTAACCTAACGCAGCAGCCTCACACCATCTTTCGAAAAATCTGTGCCACGTTATGAAGGACGTGATCTAGCCATAGGTTAAACTCATAATTTGCCACACTGTGATTATGTTGAATGTTTTCACACTAGCCCCTAAACCGATCGCATCAAAGATCTGCGTTTCCACACCAGTGACTCCATATCTATTCTCTATACTACTAGGTAGGTGTTCGACGTTGTTCGCAAATATCTAGAAATTATTTGATCGAATTTATTCAGATTTTTACATGATAGTGTAATGAACTAAGTTTTTTAATATGTGTAATACATAGATATTCTATGTGTTCATTTTCACTGAAGACATTGAAATATATCGAAAACTACATATCGGAACAAAAAAAAGTTATAGTTCCAATTTGTTTGCCTTGGAGGGGGCATCCTCACTCGACCTCTAACCCCAGCCAGTGCGTGGGCGGCGGGGGTGAACTTTGAAATCTTCAATGGGACCCCCGAATTTTATTACACATTACGATTCTGTGGCAAAATCTAGTGTCTGAATCATTTTCAGATGGCGCTGTAATCGGAGGAATACAAATGGGTACACTATCATAATTTACGACGTGCTACCAAACGGTTTTTGAACATCCAATGGCACACGGTTCCCCTCCTCCCTGGTGCGAGGGTAGGACAGGATAGTATGACATAACTTCTATTTGGAAACATCATTCGCAACGTTGTCTTCCTGCGACATATCGAACAGGGGATACTCGATGCGCAACCGTGGCCGTGGCTTGAGGCGAAAGCTGCCCCACTTTTCCAATTAAAGTAAGTGTTCAAACGTTGTACCGTCATCTTCAATACACTTCGTGATCCGCTTTACAAATGGCCGTACTCAGCGCAGCAGCATATCTGCGATAATATCTGCCCAGGCGTTTCTGATGAGGTCGACCATGACTTCACGGCCTGTTGGCACTTGCTGATACACACTATCTTTTAAATATCCCCACGGAAAGAATTACGGCTACGTCAAATACGGCGACCTACGGGACCAATTAACAGGGTCCCCTCTGCCGATCCACCGACCAGTGCAAACACAATCTGATACCTCCCGTGCTTCAATTGCATAACGCGCAGGGCAACTGTCATTTTGAAACAAAATACTCTGTTGAACGCCCAGGGCCACATTCTGCAGTGATAGAAATAGTTCCCATTCCAAAAACGTTTGATATTTGGGACCGTTCAACGTGCCGTCGATAAAATACTGACTGATGAGTTTGTTCCCATGATGTCACACCATACGTTAACCGAACAAGTACGTTGATGGTCAACTTGGCATAACTAGTGGGGATTGTCTACACTCCAGTGACACATGTTATGCTGGTTAGCACTGCCATGATTTATGAATGTAGACCCACGGGAAAATAGTACCTCGGCAAAGAACGTAGAGGTCATTTGCATTTGCTGACGTGCACTTTCACAAAACATACCCGGTTATGGAAATAGGCACCATGAATTTCTTGATGCAGTGGCACGTGGTGAGGATGTTACCCATGACGATGGAATATTGTGACAATAATAAGTAAAGACATACCGAAATCGCGGCGTAGTGCCGAGTTCTTATCTGTGGGTTGTGGTGCACTGCCGCTAGTACAACTACTTCATCTGCTTCTCCTGTAACACGTTTGCTTCGTTCTTTTTAACAGTTTGTACACTGATATCTGACATAAAGGCATTCACAGCCATGTAAAAGAACAAACGACAAACTTTCTCTGAAAAACGCTCTGCATAAAAGGTAGCAGATCCTCTAATTCTCCTACATTCTCTGTATAACAGGGTCATTTCAGTTTTTTGTTCTGTGGTTGTAACATTCATCGTCGACTTACACGTGTGTTATCCGAATGTGAGGCAGGTGTTCAGGCAATAAACACTGCACAGGTAGCGTAATGTATAGAGCCGCTATCCGCTCTACGTTTGCACGATACGTGAGCTTCAGTCGCAGTGTACTGCCTGTTATGATACGTCGTAGTTCGCTAAACGGCCACGGTGGCGCGTCGAACAGTCCCCTGTTTGATATGCCGGAATAGGGTTTCCAATTAGTAGTTACGAAATACTAACCCGTACTACCCTCGCAGCATGGAGATGGGGTCCTGCGTGCCACTGGATATTCCAGTGCCATTCAGCAGCATGTAGTAAATTACGACTGTGTACTCATTTCTATTCTTCCGATTACAGCGTCATCTGTGGCGAAATGAAGAAAATGTTTCAGACAAAACGTTTGTCGATTTTGCCACGTAGACTCGTAATCTGCTATAAAAAACGGGGCCACCTATTGAAGATTTCAGAGTTCTACCCGCCATCCACAAACGGGCTGAGGTGACGGGTCGAGAGAGCTATCGCTTAATGTGCCCCTCCGAGACAAACAAATCTGGATTATAACGTTTTATGATCGGATGTGTAATTTTGTGGTATTGCAATGTCTTCACTTAAAATGAACACCCTGTATATGAAATATATAAAAAAGTGAAATTTTGTTACCAAAATCTCGAAAAGGTTTTTGAAATTGGAAATTGGTGGTAAGTTCCGATGGAACCAAACTGCTGAGGTCATCGGTCCCTAGGCTTACACAGTACTGAATCTAACTTACACTAACTTACGGTAAGGATAACACACACCCATGCCCGAGGGAGGGTTCGAACCTCTGACGGGGGGAGGGGCGTGAACAGTGGCAACACGTCCTCGACCTCGCTGCTACCCCGTGCGGCGAGAAGATTTTGATTGATTTTCTTAAAATATTACATGATACTCTAACGAACATTCAGACGGATACGGACAAAGGCTATACGATTTTAATATACAGGGTGTTACAAAAAGATACGGCCAAACTTTCAGGGAACATTCCTCACACACAAATAAAGAGAAGATGTTATGTGGACATGTGTCCGGAAACGCTTAATTTCCATGTTAGAGCTCATTTTAGTTTCGTCAGTATGTACTGTACTTCCTCGATTCACCGCCATGGTTTCATACGGAATACTCTACCTGTGCTGCTAGAACATGTGCCTTTACAAGTACGACACAACATGAGGTTCATGCACGATGGAGCCCCTGCACATTTCAGTCGAAGAGTTCGTACGCTTTTCAACAACAGATTCGGTGACCGATGGATTGGTAGAGGCGGAACAATTCCATGGCCTCCACGCTCTCCTGACCTCAACCCTCTTGACTTTCATTTATGGGGGCATTTGAAAGCTCTTGTCTACGCAATCCCGGTACCAAATGTAGAGACTCTTCGTGGTCGTATTGTGGACGGCTGTGATACAATACGCCATTCTCCAGGGTTGCATCAGCGCATCAGGGATTCCATGCGACGGAGGGTGGATGCATGTATCCTCGCTAAAGGAGGACATTTTGAACGTTTCCTGTAACAAAGTGTTTGAAGTCACGCTGGTACGTTCTGGTGCTGTGTGTTTCCATTCCATGATTAATGTGATTTGAAGAGAAGTAATAAAATGAGCTCTAACATCGAAAGTAAGCGTTTCCGGACACATGTCCACATAACATATTTTCTTTCTTTGTGTGTGAGGAATGTTTCCTTAAAGTTTGGCCGTACCTTTTTGTAACACCCTGTGTACGAAAATCGCAAATAGCTCTAGACCCTTTTACATAAAATTTTTGCATTGTACTCTACTGAACACACAGACGGTGTTTCAAGTAAACACCAAGAACGCATAGTATGTTGCGCAGGAAAGCACACTGATCGGTTTTCAAGCAGGAACTCATACCCAGAAACGCATGATTTGGGCGCTGGTGAGCGGCGAAGTCTGAGATGCGTGTACGTTTCATATCACATGAAGAAACCCAACACGAACAGCACACCGTGCTTTCTACATTAGTAACGGGATTCGAAATGCCTACCTTCTAAGTCAATGCAGAACCTACACCAGCGATACTGAGTCAGACACACATAAGCCAGAATGTGAGGCCTGTATGAAGTATTTCAAAGGCTCCGTGGACTCGAGCAATAAGGTCCTCCGCTAATGTTATAGTTGTGCCATACATCATATTATTCATACTGTACGGAGCGAGGTGGTGACTGAACTTTCATTCGGGAGGAGAACGGTTCAAAACCGCGTCCGACGATCCTGATTTGGTTTCCCGCGATATCCCTAAATCACTCCAGGCAAATATCGTGATGGTTCCTTTGGAAGATCACGGCCTATATCCTTCTGCCTCCATCCAGAGTCCGATGGGACCGATGATCTCGCTGTTTGCTCCCCTCTCCCAAATCAATCAACCAACCTTCGTGCTACCACACATAAAATAGTCGATCAGTGTCGGAACAGTGTCTGATCCACACGTGCCACTTCATCATTTGGGATGTGCGACGTTCACGTGATTCCACACATAGAAATCAAAGTGTGCTGGAGGGTCGTCACGATGCAGCCACATATCCATCCAAGCATTTAATGGCACTACATACAACAGGGTAGGCAAAACATCTCTAGTAAATGTAAGGTAGATGAGTCATGTTAGTCTCTTTGGCTGAAGTTATGGCACAATAATGTGATTGCCAATTATCCCAACGCAGATGTTAAACCGACCCCGTGTTGGTGAAACTGAATCACCTGCGCACGTGGATTTCTGTCCGGCAAAACATGCGTGTCGCGCTAGTTTAGTATGCCCTTTCTAGTAAACTTGCATTCATCCGTGAATAGCACCAAGATCAGGAATTGGGCTGGAGTGTGCATTGTTGTAAATACCACTTCGCAAATCGCATATGCCGTGGGTAGTCCTAATCCCGGAATGCCTGGACATTCCGCAGTTGGTATGGATGGAGCCGGTGTTGATGGACAACACGCCACACGGCACTTTACCCGTGTGCCGTACGTACGTCACTTGCCGGTTCTGGTGGCTGGGTCCTCTTTGAACACTGTCAGCACATCTGGAATGACGTGGGGCACATCGACTTGGAAAACGTTCCGCGTACAATCTTGCAGCAGCTCTCCCACTGCAATCCGTTTTGCCGTATGCCAGCAGCATGTATGTCAATTCGGCGCTGTGTACTGGTACTCCTCACACTGCTGTCCACGACAATACTGCACTGGCAGACCACGCGAGGTCCGCTGCAGGATGCGCCGTATGCACTGTGTGGAGGAATGTAGCACACGCGGAGGAGTGTTATTAGGCTATGGTCGTCCACCCAGAGAACACGGATGGGTAAAGGGTTGCATACGTTCCGTATTCAGACACCGAAACCAATCGAAGCAACCTGTAAGAACCGTTAAAATGATAATTAACTCAAGACCCTAAGCTGTCGACAGGCGTTGATATACATCATCGTGAACAGTTGAAAATGTGTGCCCTGACCGGGACTCGAACCCGGGATCTCCTTGTTTCATGATAGACATCCTTGAGACGCCCTGCTTAAGTCCGCAGGACAGAATAGGTAGTTGGAATTGTGGAAAAGAGGCAACAGGGGGGCTGTCAGTTACACAAAACATTTAGTTGTTCAAACAATAATGGAAAAGTTTTTGAGCATGTTATCGGCTGAATTGGCCACACTATCTTACGCAGAGGGGTATTTGGTACAAAAAGTTGGGCAAAATTATTTTCTTACATTTTCTGCACTGTGAGACCATATGCAACATGTTTTTAGGATAATAATTGATTTGCATATTTGATAGAATGAAATGAAAGAAAATTATTGTATGTCTATTACATTATTTAATTCATAATTACAAGACTATTAGTTATTCAGATGATGCGTCCTAGCCTTATTTATCTTAGCAATCTGTTTCACTTGAGACCTCCTCTTCATCTTCATTTTCAGCCTGAGGGACCTGCCTAACCCCTTATTCACTTGGGAGCAGTAAGTGTAATGTCTCTGCTAAGAAAACTTTGCTGGTTTTCCTTGGCGTCTGTCTCATACCTGTTATCAACGGATCAGATGTCAGTAGTAGCCTGTTTAGTATATCCAAACTGCATGCTTCCCGTGAGAATTTCCTGGCAAAACTTTGTCTGTACACACGGAAGTTATTATTGCGGGCCTCGGCTGCTTCTTCTGATAAATTGCGTACGGGTAAGAGAGCATGTTCGATGACAGTTGGGCCATTTACCAAAGTCTTGTGAACGGTGGGAGACACAGAATACCATGGATATAAATCAACATACATTCTTGCAGTTTCAACAGTATAAGCAGAAGATTTGCCTATGTCTGTCGTATATCCACTGGAAATAGTTTCTAGAATTACCTTGAATCGATAGATGAGTTGCAGATCGACATCTGTTATTTCTTCAGATGTTTCAAGGTCTGCAAAAAACCCTTCTACTGGTGTTTCCATCGTTGCTATTTCCATACCCTGGCTTGGGAACAGAAACTATTAATCCTAATCGATTTCTAAATTTCTCTTGTATGACTTTCTTCCTCTCTTGAACAATTGTTCTTTCCTCTTTTGAACAAATTCGCATTTCTTGACGTTTATTTCACATGACAAATGCAACAAAAACTCGAAATATCTAATTCGGGCATGGAGTACAGAGAGACGGAACTAAAGAGATTCTGTGTTTACCTCTTTGATTTTTGACAAATCATTGAAGTCTTTTCAGGTAGCCTTGCAAATGTAGCATCTTATGTCGACGCTGTGTCCGTTTCTGCATTGCAGACCTTTGCATCTGCCACGATCATCAGCTGTGTATGTTTTATGGATAAACCACGCTTTATTCCTGAAATACTTGTTTCCTGTAATGTTATAATTTGACTATTGATATAACCTATTTCCTCATTGGTAACATCACTTGTTTCATGAATAAATCTAATTCTTATTGGTCTGCAATAGTGAGGTGATGATGTTGTGGGATTTTTACCAAGAATGAGGTCTTTGTTCTTGCGACTAATAAGTTGAAGAGGTACTAAAGATGACTGAAATAAGTTCGAATCAGAATCATGGCTGTTTTCTAACTTTTGTTTAAACTGAACTTTCTGTGAACTATCACAACCCCATTTATAAATAAGTTCCAATGAATTTATGCAATCATATGGAAAATTACTTAAAATCTCCTCTACATATGATGTGAATCGCTCACTCGTGTGACTAAGCAAGGCTTGCAGTTGAATATCCGCGCATGTGGCAGTCACATGATAGAATTCAGTCACAGCGTAGCACTGCTTTTTAGCTTCTTGAATGGCACTGTAATAGGGATAGACCTTTTTAGCACCTGTTTGTATTATTTCATATTGTTTCCTTGTCAGCGTGGCTCCCACAAAGATAGATAAGGTTTGGATAGGTGAAAGTCGTGTTCTTTCTTTCAAGTCTCTTCTACGAATGAGGTCTAATGCTTGTCTGTATTTAGCTCCTCGTGTAGGGGATGAAGTAATATCTTTCACCACTTTGGAACCCTCAACATTTCCAGAGTCTCGGAGCATCGTTTGACTGGCATACGTTACTTCTGTGGCTTCAAAATGTTCTCTCAAGTGCTGAGTCTTATGCCTTTTGCTGCGTTCGCTTAATTCTAGGAACGATTTTGTTGGCCGACCAACTCGAGTTTCGTTACAACGAATTTCAATGGTATTTTGCAGCCAATTATGATTCTTTTTTAAGAAGTTACTTTCAACTTTATGTGAAGCAAGTCATCTTTTCTTTAATTGTGACTTTATGTATGACAGTTTGTGTTTAAAATTTTTCTTTCCTTCTTCAGGGAATGTAGGGTCTGATAATATACAATTTTCCATAAAATCCATTTTTATTACGAAATTATTTCCAGACATCTCTTCATAATGTCATACATATCTTTTCTTGTCATAATTTTGGGGCTCGAAGGACCTCGTATAACCACAAATTTAAAGTAAATAAATCGTATAAAATATATCGGCGGTATTCTGCGGCTACGTTCTACAATGCCCAGTAGACAAATGATTTCTCTATTAAACTCTATTGAAATTTATGCAGGGAAACACCCTGAACCATAACAAAATCTCTACATTGTTGTACTAACAACATATATTTTATTTGCTTCACAGGTTAACTTTAAACGAATTATTACTAATCAAAATACTAAATACTATAAATGACAACAATTATAAATAACAGTACATAACCTGGTGGTTAGAATCCATATCGATTTTCACCACTTTCAAGTAAGAACACACGTTAGAACCACCACAAACACAGAGCGTTATCAAGCCAAATGAGAAGCTTCACGAGCGCTAGTGGCGAGACGTAGTTAAAGACTGACTCCAGCGCCTATCAGTGCACAGTGCTCAAACACAATGCTGCGTCAACACTGCCCCATATATTTGACTATCACAGGACATGGCGAATTCCGAGAGTTATTCGCACTTTAAATATGGCATTTTGGCCAGTTTTTAGGTCGAAATACCCCTGTGTGCGTCGGGCGAGTCATGGCGGCCCGGACCTCACTGCTGCCGCCCCCCGACTGAACTTGTGCCGCGTGCCAACTCAAATACTGCCAGGTCCGAACTAACTGCCGGCACGTACCAACTCACTGCCAGATACGAACTAACTTCTCAACACACGACAACCGGGAAGTAATAGCAGTCCAGCGGAGATAATAAGCCAGGGATTACATCGATAAGCGCCGTTGCTGCCGCTCACGGGCAGGCAAGACTGCAACTCAGTGACACCAGTAACTGAAACTAACATAACGAGGTGCTAGTACAATAAAAACAGGATGTGAATAGAGATATGGCACGAACATGAGCCACGCACGGCTCAGCTCTATCCATCTGAGCCACAGAGGGCACAGAGGACAGTGCGACTGCACGCTCCCCGTGAGACCCACATTCCCAGCTTAATGTCCACATACTACATTCGTAGTGCCCCTGCCCATTACACGCATTACTCTCGGCAGACAATCTTACAGAGTCCGCGTAAGAGTTCGGGCAATGCGTGTGCATAAGGCACAGAAGAAGAAGGTCAATGGCCGGTTAGCCTTAATCATATATGAAGATAGTATCTGTTCTTTCGCACATGTCTGAAAGAACAGATACCATCTTCATATGTGTGGCCGAGCGGTTCTAGGCGCTACAGTCTGGAACCGCGCGACCGCTACGGTCGCAGGTTCGAATCCTGCCTCGGGCATGGATGTGTGTGATGTCCTTAGGTTAGTTAGGTTTAAGTAGTTCTATGTTCTAGGGGACTGATGACCTCAGAAGTTGAGTCCCGTAGTGCTCAGAGCCATTTCAACCATCTTCATATGTAAGAACCGTTCGTTCTCAGAGTACGACACTCTTCAGCGTCCAAGCCGTGTGTTTCCGGACATGGATTCTTGCTTGAAATCGATCATTTTGCTTCCCCCACAAATACTAAGCGTCTTTGGTGTTTCTTCAGACACTCTGTATATAAATCATAAATATGTATATATTATGTAAAGGGGAAATATTACCAAATATCTCGAGAAGTTATCGGCCAATTAATTTCATATTTTTTCATGATTTATGAACATTTACATAGTCACGGGAAAAATATTTTTAAACGACAACGTAAAGGTTTTTACTAAAACCCTCTACAAGGACGAAAATGTTGTGCGGTGAAAATATGCGGTTTCGCTATCTTTCTCATATTCAGTTTCAACTATAATGCGATGGCCTGTAAACCATTACAACAACAAAAAAATGGTTCAAATGGCTCTGAGCACTATGGGACTTAACATCTGAGGTCATCAGTCCCCTAGAACTTAGAACTACTTAAACCTAACTAACCTAAGGACATCACACACATCCATGCCCGAGGCAGTATTCGAACACGTGACTGTAGCGGTCGCGCTGTTCCAGATGATGCGCCTAGAACCGCTCGGCCACCAGCGGCCGGCAAACCATTACATCATTTGTTTATCACATATTATTCTTTATCTTTATACAAAATTTACAAACAACATTTGTATTCACAAAAATGTCCTGTTGTGTTTTCTTCCTCGCTATAGGGTCTACAGGAAAAAGGAAAGTTTTACACACATCAAAAAAAGTTTTGCATCATACCTGTTCCCAGATCTCCTGAAGATAGACGTTGACTGTGGATATTGTATCACAGACACAGTCCCTTTGAGTGTTCAGATGTCACTTAATACGCCCAAGGATGTAAACAACCATGCATGAGTTGCGCCTATTAGACAGTATGGTCCGACAGCTGAACAGTTCCAGCCATTCCGCCAGGAAGGAGGGGCACGGCTCGTGTTGTCTGCAGTTCAATCATGCCTAGACGGTCAATTCCGCGGTTTGATGGCGTCCGCATCGTTACTTAGTGACAGGAACGGCTCTCAACAAGGGAAGTGTCCAGGCGCCTCGGAATGAACAAAAGCGATGTTGTTCGGACACGGAGGAGATGCAGAGAGACAGGAACTGTCGATGACATGACTCGCTCAGACCGCCCAAGGGATGAATGCTACCTACGGATTATGGATCGCAGGAACTCTGACACCAACGCCACAATGTCGAATAATGCTTTTCGTGCAGCCAAAGGACGTCGCGTTATCAATCAAAGTGTGCGAAATAGGCTGAATGATGCGCTACTTTACTCCCGACGTCCATGGCGAGGTCCCTCTTTGCAACTACGACGCCACGTAAAGCGATACATTTGGGCCTAACAACATGCCGAATGGACCTCTCAGGATTGGCATCAAGTTCTCTTTATCGATGAGTGTCGCATATCCTTCAACCAGAGAATCGTCGGAGACGTGTTTGGATGCAACCTAGTCTTGCTGAACGCCTTAGGCACACTGTCCAAGGCGGAGATTCCCTGCTGTTTTGGGGTGGCTCGTACGCCGCTGGAATGCGCCGTAACAGCTGTACGGTACTTGAATGCCATCCTCCGACTGATATTGCAACCGTATCGGCAGGATACTGGCGAGTCATTGGTCTTCATGAACGACAATTCGCGTCCCCATCGTGCACATCTTGTGGATGACTTCCTTCAGGATAACGAAATCGCTCGACTAGAGTGGCCAGCATGTTCTCCAGACATGAACCTCATCGAACATGTCTGTTGTAGATTGAAGAGGGCTGTTTATGGACGACGTGACCCACCAACCACTGAGGGATCTATGCCGAATCGCCGTCGAGGAGTGGGACAATCTGGACCAATAGTGCCTCGATGAACTTGTGGATAGTATGCTACGACGAATACAGGCATGCATCAATGCAAAAGGACGTGCTACTGGGTATTAGAGGTACCGGTGTGTATAGCAAACTGTACCACCACCTCTGAAGGTCTCGCTCTGTGGTGGTACAACATGCAATGTGTGGTTTTCACGAGCAATAAAAAGGGCAGAAGTGACGTTTATGTCGATCTCTTTTCTAATTTTCTGTACAGGTTCCGGAACTCTTGGAACGGACGTGATGCAAAACGTTTTATGATGTGTGTATTTATGGCTTTTCGGCTTATGATTAGAATACTGCTTTGGAATCTCTTCTGGATCTTCCGAAATTTTGTAATCGTATCTATTCACAGAATAAAAGTATGCGAAATACTGTCATTCAAGCAATTATCCTCACAGATGCAGCAGATGGAGCATTCTCTCACTGAGCGCATCCAATGATCGCAAAGGACTTAGCAGTTCATTTTAAACGACTTCAGTTCCCAACGAGGGCTTCGCTTTCAGTAACAAACAAGGCTCAAGATCCGGGAGAAGGGTAGGAGTATAGACGGGATGGAGGGAAAGGGGGGTGAACGAAAAGAGGGGAAGGAGGAGGAGATGATGCAGAGAGAGGGGGGGGGGTAGGAGGTGACAGATGACAGACAGGAAGGGGGCAGTGTATAAGTTGTATATCGAATTCCCAATACATATTTAGCAATTGTGAAGCATTGCATGGATTGATAGTGCCATATATTTTTAGAAAGCCATATATACACCTTTTCCGATTATGTGACGTACAGTCAACAAAATAGCATCACAATCTTATATTTATGAACACAATTCGCCAGACTTAGCTGTAGTGGTAGAGAGCTTGAGAGTGAACTTGAAGAACATCATGAGTAAGTTCACTGTTCGTGCTGCTGTAATAGGAAGTGACTTTAACTTGCAAGATGTTGATTAGAAGAGTTATAATATCAGAAATGATGCCAGAGATAAGTATTCGTGTGAAATTATTCTGAATGTCTTGTCCGAAAATCGAGTACGTATTTAGAGAACCAATTCACGGTGAAGGTGAAGTCTATACTTCCTAGTAACGGAGAGATCTGAACTTATCGAATTAGTTAACACAGAGGAAGGTATTAGTGATCATGAAGCTGTGATAGCAACCATGACAGTCGGTATTACAAGAAATGTTATTAAAGGTACAAAATATTTTTCATTAGCAGGAGTGACAGGATACAGACCGCGGATTGTCTAAGTAATCAACATCAAATATTCGACGTAGATGTGTAACACAAATGAAGAAATTCAAAATTATCGTTCAGTATCACTTACGCAACTATGTTATGGCTAATTTCTAAAGTTAAGGGAAAGAACCCCGTGTTTGAATACACGTGTCAGAAAATAAAGAGAGCGTCATCACAGACTCAAGAAAATTCAAAACCGAGGAGACAAACATAAACTGAACGAATAGAAAATGGGTGTAAGGAGAGCAATGAGAGGAGCGTTCAATGACTCTGAAAGTAAATTTTTGTCAACCGATCTGACTAAAAACCGTAAGAGGTTTTGGTCATACGTGTAATCAGTAAGAGGTTCGAAAACATTTATTCTCTCACACAGTGACCATTCAGGCATTGAAATGAAAGATGACAGAGAGAAGACCGAATTCCTGAATTCTGTCTTTGGAAATTGTTTCCCTGCATAATATCGTAATACAGTCCTTGCTTTCAAGCATCATACGAACGTGGTAATGGCAGATATAGAGATACCCGATCAAGGTATCGCACAATGTGGAATTCCTTTAAGTACCAGTTATCCGATGATGGATCTGGTCTATGGGAAAATAATCTGTTTTGGAAATGTAATAAACGTGTCGTACTCCCACACAGATCATCAACTGTGCTGACAGAAATGTAAAATATTAGACTATGTAGCATCAGTCCGATATTTGATGAGGGGAGACATGGTCACCTTGAAGGTAAAAGCAATCCGATATTTGAAATAACGCGGAAAATGAAATCAGTCTTTGATCACAAAACTATTTTATTGAGTTTAATAACCGGCGAATTTTTGTGACTTGCAAAGAGGTACGTGTGGATTGTGACATTCATTCTGCAAATATTTTATAAAACATGTGTTGCCACTTCGATATTTATTAGGGAGATAAGCACTTTCAGTGCACCCTGAGTAGGCCAGGCTTGAAAATGAACCGGTAGTGTTTGAAACTAGTCGTCAAGTAGAAGTCCTGCAACTGTTGACAGATCCTTCTGTCACTTCCTAACTACCTTTGACTGGTCGCAAACTATCCGCGGGATGAAAAATGATTCGTGAGCCTCTGCGTGCGCTCGAGTCTCTCTAGTTTTACCTTCACTCTGACTTACGGCTTGAAGATACTGTATGTCGTTACAAAATACAATGTACAATTACTTACATGTTTACAAGCATATACAGGCCTAGGCCTCGATCTATGAGTAACATCCGTATTATTACAAATGGATGTCGAGTGTCCTTAACCACTCCACAGCTTCGTCACTGGCCTGATGGATCTCCTCCATTGAATCATTGAATTTCGAAGTGAGGAATCCATAACGATGTGGCTGATGGTCCAAGCTTCACTTACTGTAAACTGATCTTAGGCCAGCTTCTTTCCTAGAATCCAAGAAGGGTTCCGAGATTTCAGCCTGAGCTCTTCATGTAGACAGTCTTCATGTATCGGTAAAAGAGGGTTGTCACAGCACCTACGCCATTCATTCTACAGTGCTAATTCTCTTCGGAGATTAGGAGTTGGAATGTTATAAAGTACCGGTAGCCACTTCTGAGAAGTAGACTGGATGGTGATTGATATAATCCTCACCGTGTCATTCAGATAGACATCTACCTTCTTTGTACGGGTACTGTTAAGCCATACTGGACTGCAGTATTCAGCTACTGGGTATACTAGGCCAAGTGCTGTAGTTCTGAGTCGATGCAGAGGGACCCCAGCCCGTTCCTATGAGTTTTTGTAGGATGTTGCTTCGGCTTTTGATTTTAGCAGATGTTTTGCTTAGATGTGTACTGTAGGTCAAGTGTCAATCCAAGATGACTCCTAGATATTTAGGGTGAGGATTGAACTTCAGCAGTTGGCCACGATATTGAACTTGGAGAATATAGGTGGCTTGTCTGTTGCTCAGCTGCTGACCTCTGTTTCAGTTATGTTTGGTTTCAGTCTCCAGGTTTTGAAGAACTTATCAAGTCTCTGAAGATCTCCTGTGAGCGCGGTTTCTGCTGCTACGAAGTCATTGGACTGGGCTGTTAGTGCAAGATCGTCAGCGTATATAAACTTTCTAGCAGTAGTAGCTGGTAAATCCGCAGTGTGACTGTTGAACAGCAGTGGGGCAAGGACCGATCCTCATGGTAAACCATCATCCAGTTTGTAAGGTCTGCTGGCTTTGCCATTTAGGTGCACTTCAACCGCTCTGCTGGCCAACACGTTGTTCGGAAGGGTGGCCAGTTTTTTGTCGGGAATTAATTTAAGGATTTTGAGGAACAACGCTTTTCGTCAAACTGTGTCGTATGCTGATGTCAGGTCCACAAACACAGCTACAGTCTTCTTGCGATCCTGAAACCCTCTCTCTATGTGACTTGTTAGGGCCGGCACCTGGTCGGTACAACTGTGCTTTGGTCTCAAGCCAGCTTGCACTATTGGTATAGTGTCTATAAACTTCTGCATTATTCCCACTTTTCCCAGGTTTCAGTATTGCGACAATTTTAGCTCTTTTGAGTATTGATAGTAGCTGCCCATTGCGTAAGATGTGGTTGTATAATTTAGCAGCCCATTCAGCTATTCGAGGACCACAGCGTTCCATTTAAAGTGTGAGAGCGCTTCCAGTGATTCTTCGGAAATGTTGTAATCATACAGTAACGGAGGTTTCCACCCATTTGTGTGCAGCATGCTCAATTTCTTTACGTAGAGAATCGACTACCAGCCCCTGCAGCAAGCGTCGATAGTCTTCGTGCCTTTCTGAAATTTTCTAGCATTGCGTGTCACATGTGTACAGTAGCATTACTCGCGACTACCCTTATGGGACTTCCGACGTAATATTCATATTGCATGGGGGACTCTTTTGCTGAAGATGAGAAACTCCAATGGAGGTGTATAGCCGAACACACGATTGCAGGTGATAAAACTATTGCTTCCTATATCGTTTGCTGGTGACACTTGACGGATGTCCTAACGGACCAGCTCCACGCGTTTCTTTTATTTCCTCACAACAATTTTCATTTCAAACTGTCACTAAACAGATTTTGTCAAAGCTGCTCCGTAACCTTATTAATAACCCTCTACGTAAAGTAGAGTAGCAAGTCAGCTCAAAATTACAAGCAGTACATGGAAATATGCATATAACTGACACAAAGATCAATGACTGTGAATTTAGTAAGAACTTTTTTCAGTTCATCTCCTAACGGCAGTGAGAGAAGGTGTAACCATTCTTTGAGCTGAGCGAAAAGAACGCTTTCTAAAAAGATAGGGTTCTGCAAGGGGTTGGGAAAATACGAGACACTCACAGTGAAAGATAGCTCCCTGGACTCAAAAGACAGCAGTATCTGATGTGTAAGTTTTGTAAGGAAGTCCAGAACTGATTCTCCAAAATTATTTTTTCAGTCAGGATGAGAACACGGAACTGTATACATGCTACAGCTATATTGCCCGAAATATGAATCCAACCTCATGGTGGAACAGAATTTCTGAATTCTTCCCCACTATAAGTGATACATGTGTGTTACTGGTTAATCGTAACAGATTCTTTAAAAGGAGAGAGACTCTTAGTCTTTCTGTGAGTTTTTCATTGAACGGAACTTGGAAGGTACACAGTGACTGGCTAACCAGATTCCGGTAATGGAGTGACTCAGCGAGATTTTTGGAAGATGAGAGCATGGAAACTTGGTGCTAGAGCTTCAGCGGGAAGAGACTTCACCTCAGAGTTACAGAGAAGAAACACTTTGCCATTGTCAGCATTTTCAGAAGACAACACTTAAGTTGATAGTCATTTTGAGACACTGTGTCAGAGTCTACCACAGATGGTAGGGTCAGATTTGTAACTTTCACCGCCACTGCAGCAATTCAATGCACTTCAGTTTTAGAATGGGGGTAAGCAGGTGAATCATTTGATTCAAGTAAAGTTTCGGTTTACTGAATTAATTCACGCACTCAGCTACTGAACTCAGTATACCCTTAGGGAAGGTAACTAGTGCTCACATGTACTTTTCTGGGTCTTTCTTTTAATCTATTAGCTAATTATGCAATCATTCGCAGTATATCTGGACACAACTAATGTACATCATTATTATCATTTCCTTTTCTGTTCCAGCCACCTGTGCCGATGTATTACTGTGTGTGTTTACTAATCTATTTGAACTATTGGAAATCGTGTCCATATGTTTTAGCAATAAGCAGCACTTTATTATGACCTTTTGTTTCATTCCATAGACAGACGAAACCATATTCTTATATCTGTGTGATGTGTAGTACCCACATTTCATGGGTGATTGGGTATTCCCTGCTTAAATTCAGATGACTCACTTAATTACACATCATGCGACTTTTGTCCGATTATTTACATGATCGTATGGGGAACTACCTATTCACTGCAAACGTTACAAGCTTAATTCTTATAGCATGCTTAAAACCCATTGATAATGACATCTGAGACTCCAGTTAGATTCTCATTCTGTGGAATGCAGTACCAAGAAATCTGATGTGAATTAAGTGGGGGAATTGATAGATGGCGGTTTATTCCCAAACTGTCCTATAACCTGTCTGATAATTTAATATGCAGCTACCAATAGTCAGTCACGTCAGATCACTAATGCTGCGTGAAAACTGCTTGCAGTATTCACTACTTCCAATGATTGCCTTTCTAATTATTTTTATATATCCTTCCTTCTTGGTACGGCGAGGGAGTCTTTTAATTCAGCAGCCTTGAGGTGCCCCCTGGTCTGCACAGGGGAAGTTTCACTTGCAGGAATGTAATAGTCATAAAGAAGCTTTCTGCTCAAATCTTTTCTCTTCCCAGTTACAGAAGTTATGGAGCAAAAAACTATAATCTGCCATCCCAGCTCAACACCCGAGTCTAGTGAGGCTAAATGGTGTGCCATAAAACTTCGTTGTGTGTGAAGCACAAGGAATTCTTTCTAGCTCAGATAAGAGTTTGAAAGGCAGGAGGAAACCAGACTATGGAGCGTGAGGGACGCCATTAAGTTCTGTAGAGGCTACTGCAGTGTTTGTTCAGATTTTAATAAGCGTTGCTCCAGTGAGCTCATAGCAGTTGTTTTGATAGTGGGGCCAAGTTCCCACATGTGCATATGTGAATGTCTTTTGGTTAGCCATGACTGAAAACCTCTCATGTAGTGGGACAGATTTTCCGCCTTCTTTCCTGTACCGTGGGAGAAATACACCTTATTGCTTAACCTTGACAAAATACACAGGAGTTGGAAATTGTTAAGCCTTTTTAGTAAATTATTCTTGGTTGGAACTCACAAGGTCTGCTGCAAGCGGCGAGTAACATTTCAGCACTGACAGAACCGGTCAACATCCATCAAGAAAAGTTAGAACACATTTACCTGCTTTGGAGGGCACTGCAAGGGATACCTGCCGTGGCGCGTACAGCCACACAAAAGCGACAGTCGGCTACCACGGCAGAGTTAAGCGGGGCCTGCAACTTAATGCCGTCACGTTCCGCCAGCAGGCGCTAGAGGCGATCCCGCCAAACATTCTATCAGCCGCGAACTACGCACACGCACGAGCCCTCTTCCAGCGTGGATAGTCACAATATGATATCACCATCCACCCATCAGCGATCGGCGACGGGCGCCAATCATCATTCCGGAATCAGCGGAGGAAGACTGGAGCCGCCGTGTTAAATAGCCGAAAGAAAGGGAAGCAGGCGTCTTTCGACCCGCCACGGCCTGCCGCCCGGAAGAGACTTCGTTGCAGCCGGAACGTCCAGGTGCCACGTCTTCGCTACACCGGCCAACGACCCCGGACTCTGCGCCCGTCTACTTCCTCGGCATCCGCCGGAAAGAATCGAGAGAGAACCCGACAAAGGAACGTAAATTCAGTTCAATTGCTAATATTCCCTTTCAATCCATGGCATAATTCCTTGGCTTGTTGAAAAATTTTGGCCGGAGAAGAAGCCTTTTGTTGTTCGAAGGATTTTTTTTTTTTTTTTTTTTTTTTTTTGTAAAATGAAGCGGTGGCCTTGCTCCACCTAATAAAAATTTTTTTGTTCGCACATGTGTGTTAATCTGTGGATATAGCAATACCTGTTCCAGAGCTGGTTAGCGAGATGTCCATGACTTAGAGCAGAATACAGAGGCCCAGATGAAGTTAGAATTTTCAGCCACAACACCCGGCTTCCTCTAACCTTCCTTATCTTAAGAGTGGTAAGCAAGGGCAGTCACTGGTTCCACAAAGAGAAGGTGAGCGTGAAGTCAGTTAACTTACATCAGAGTTTCATTTTGTTAATGAAATTTTCACAGCCAGCTAGTTGCAACCACGTTGAGCTTAGGCAAGAGTTTTTGTGTTTGTTCCCAGTCATTATCCGTATTTGTGACATAGTTTCATATAGTTTCTTTATGCTTCTACCCACCTGTGGCAAGGCTACAGTTCGTAATTGCCGTCCCTTGCCCACTTGTTAAATGTTTTATTCTTGATTTCTTGGTAGTTACATTTTTTGTATCTTTCGGAAATAAACCAGATTGTTATAGCGACTTCATAGTGTCTTTCATAGTTTACTGGTTCCCTTTATCTACGTGTCCGTGTGAGGTGCGATAACCATATTTTTATGCTTCATTGGTCCGCGCCTTGCAAATTTCACTTTATAAGCCGTTTCTAATGAACAAAGTTGTTTCCTTTAAATTTGCACGATCTTATGCTGTCCTTCCCCATTAGATCACTGTCGTCGGATCTCTATCATCTCAGGAGTATACTAAACAGATCACTGGCACCTCACAGTGCGAAACAATGGTCTAGGAGGCACGGCATTCATTACTGGCTGTTGTTTGCATCTCAGGAGTATCCTAAACAGATCAACTGGCACCTCACAGTGTGAAACAACAGTCTAAGAGGTACGGCATTCATTACTGGCTGTTGTTTGCATCTCAGGAGTATACTGAACAGCTCAACTAGCACCTCACAGTGCGAAACAACGGTCTAAGAGGTACGGAATTTATAACTGGCTGTTGTTTGCATCTCAGAAGTATCCTAAACAGCTCAACAGGCACCTCACAGTGCGAAACAACGGTCTAAGAGGCATGGCATTTATTATTGGCTGTTGTTTGTATCTCAGGTGTATCCTAAACAGATCATCTGGCACCTCACAGTGCGAAACAACGGTCTAAGAGGCATGGCATTCATTACTGGCTGTTGTTTGCATCTCACGAGTATGCTAAACTACTCGACAGGCACCTCATAGTGCAAAAGAACGGTTAAGAGGCACGGCATTCATTACTGGGAGTTGTTTGCATCTCAGGAGTATCCAGAACAGCTCAACTGAAAACTCACAGTGCGAATCAACGGTCTAAGAGGCACGGCATTCATTACTGGCTGTTGTTTGCATCTAAGGGGTATCCTAAACAGCTCAACTGGCACCTCACAGTGTGAAACAACGGTCTAAGAGGCACGGCATTTATTATTGGCTGTTGTTTGTATCTCAGGTGTATTCTAAACAGATCATCTGGCACCTCACAGTGCGAAACAACGGTCTAAGAGGCATGGCATTCATTACTGGCTGTTGTTTGCATCTCACGAGTATGCTAAACTAAACGACAGGCACCTCATAGTGCAAAAGAACGGTTAAGAGGCACGGCATTCATTACTGGGAGTTGTTTGCATCTCAGGAGTATCCTAAACAGCTCAACTGGCACCTCACAGTGTGAAACAACGGTCTAAGAGGCACGGCATTTATTATTGGCTGTTGTTTGTATCTCAGGTGTATTCTAAACAGATCATCTGGCACCTCACAGTGCGAAACAACGGTCTAAGAGGCACGGCATTTATTATTGGCTGTTGTTTGTATCTCAGGTGTATTCTAAACAGATCATCTGGCACCTCACAGTGCGAAACAACGGTCTAAGAGGCACGGCATTCATTAGTGGCTATTGTTGGCATCTCAGGAGTATGCTGAACAGCACAACTGGCACCTCACAGTGCGAAACATGGTCTAAGAGGCACGGTATTAATTACTGGCTGTTGTTTGCATCCCAGGAGTATGCAAAACAATTCAACCGGCACCTCACAGTGCGAACCAAAGGTCTAAGAGGCACGGCGTTCATTAATGGCTGTTCTTTGCATCTCAGGAGTATGCTAAACAGCTCAACTGGCACCTCACAGTGTGAAACAACGGTCTAAGAGTCACGGCATTTATTATTGGCTGTTGTTTGTATCTCAGGTGTATCCTAAACAGCTCAACTAGCACCTCACATTGCGAAACAACGGTCTAAGAGGCACGACATTTATAACTGGCTGTTGTTTGCATCTCAGAATTATCCTAAACAGCTCAACTGGCACCTCACAGTGCGAAACAACGGCCTAAGAGCAAGGTATTCATTAGTGACTGTTGCTTGCATCTCAGGAGTATACTAAACAGCTCAACTGGCACCTCACAATGTGAAACAATGGTCTAAGGGGCACGGCATTTATTACTGGCTGTTGTTTGCATCTCATGAGTATGCTAAACAAGTTTACTGGCACCTCACAGTGCGAAACCACAGTCTAAGAGGCACGGCGTTCATTACTGGCAGTTTTTGCATCTTAGGAGTATCCTAAACAGCTTAACTGGCACCTCACAGTGCAAAACAACGGTCTAAGAGGCACGACATTCATTACTGGCTGTTGTTTGCATCACAGGAGTATACTAAACAGCTCAACTGGCACCTCACAGGGCGAAACAATGGTCTAAGAGGGTCAGCATTCATTACTGGCTGTTGTCTGCATCTCAGGAGTATACTAAACAGCTCATCTAACACCATACAGTGCGAAACAACGGTCTAAGAGGCACATCATTTATTACTGGCTGTTGTTTGCATCTCAGAAGTACCCTGAACAATTCAACTGGCACCTCACAGAGCGAAACCACGGTCTAAGAGGCACAGCATTCATAACTGGCTGTTGTTTGCATCTCACGAGTATGCTAAACAGCTGAGCTGGCACCGCGAAATGTGAAACAATGATCAAGAGGCACGGCATTCATTACTGGCTGTTGTTTGCACCTGAGGAATATCCTATACAGCTCAACTGGCACCTCACAGTGCGAAACAACGGTATAAGAGGCACGGCGTTGAGTACTGGCTGTTGTTTGATCTCAGGAGTATCCTAAACAGGTCAACTGGCACCTCACGGTGCGAAAAACGGTCTAAGAGGCGCAGCATTCATTACTGGCTGTTGTTTGAATCTCAGGAATATCCTTAACATCACAACTAGCACCTCACAGTGCGAAACAACGGTCTAAGGGGCACGGCATTTATTATTGGCTGTTGTTTGCATCTCAGGAGTATCCTAAACAGATCAACTGTCACTTCACATTGCGAAACAACGGTCTAAGAGGCACGACATTCATTACAGGCTGTTGTTTGCATCACAGGAGTATACTAAGCAGCTCAACAGGCACCTCAAAGTGCGAAACAACGGTATAAGAGGCACAGCGTTCAGTACTGGTTGTTGTTTGATCTCAGGAGTATCCTAAATAGGTCAACTGGCACCTCACAGTGCGAAAAACGGTCTAAGAGGCGCGGCATTCATTACTGGCTGCTGTTTGCATCTCAGGAATATCCTTAACATGACAACTAGCGCCTCACAGTGCGAAACGACGGTCTAAGGGGCACGGCATTTATTATTGGCTGTTGTTTGCTTCTCAGGAGTATCCTAAACAGATCAACTGTCACTTCACAGTGCAGAACAACGGTCTAAGAGGCACAGCATTCATTACTGGCTGTTGTTTGCATCTCAGGAGTACCCTAAACAGCACAACTGGCATCTCACAGTGCGAAAGAACGGTCTAAGTGGCATGGTATTCGTTACCGGCTGTTGTTTGTATCTCAGGAGTATGCCAAACAACTCGACTGGCACCTCACAGTGCGAAACAACGGCTAAGAGACACGGCATTCTTTACTGGGTGCTGTTTGCATCTCAGGAGTATCCCAAACAGCACAACTGGAACCACACAGTGCGGAACAACGGCCTAGGAGGCACGGCATTCATTACTGGCTGTTGTTTGCATCTCAGGAATATCCCAAACAGCACAACTGGAACCACACAGTGCGAAACAACGGCCTAGGAGACACGGCATTCATTACTGGCTGTTGTTTGCATCTCAGGAGTATCCTAAACAGCTCAACTGGCACCCCACAGTGCGAAACAACGGTCTAAGAGGTACGCCATTTATTACTGGCTGTTGTTTGCATCTCAGGAGTGTCATAAATAGCCTAACTAGCACCTCACAATGCGAAACAACGGTCTAAGAGGCACGGCATTCATTACCGGCTGTTGTTTGCATCTCAGGTGTATCCTAAACAGACCAACAGGCACCTCACAGTTCGAAACAACGGTTTAAGAGGCACCGCATTCAATACTGGCTGTTGTGTGCAAAATAGCAAGACTAATTTGAGTTTAAAATTCCTTTGCAATTTAATACTACGTACTAGACGGAGTGTCGAACTCAGAACCTTTGCAGGCATGTGCTGTACTGACTGAGTCACTGCTGGCGGAACTAAAGCCCTAAGAACGGATCGTGAGTCGAGCCTGGGCAGCTCAGCCTGTAGTGCACTTGCCCATGAAAAACAAAGGTACCGAGTTCGACTCTTTCTCATCTGACCTTTTATCAGTGACTCGTTTTGTAGTATTCATTGTGTACTAACCGATTTATAATTGCTCCAGATCTATTACAATCATCTTTGACATTGTTTAAGGAAGTTATTTGCATTGTGTGTAGTGACTGTAATATTATTTCAGAAATATAAAGGGATCTTACTTCAGTGATCAAGGGTTTATTTTACGCAGTGAAATGATGTGAAAGTATTTTAATTGCATTATTAAGAAGTTTTGCAGTGTGCAGTTTTTTATAATCGCTGCCTGAAGGTGAGACAAACTTTTACATTTCATCATTTGTTATTCTCAGGTTTTGTTAGCTGCGCCTGAAGTGGCACAGCGTTTTTTATTGTAACCAGATGTTAAAGCTCAAGGACTTACTTTGGCTTTTATAGAGGTAGCTTACTTTTTCCAACTGGTTTTGATTCAGGGTGCTCAATGTGGCGGTTGACCAGAGGCAAACTCTGAGAACTGAACTGTTATTCAAGTGTCGTGCTCGGAATTGCAAAACGTTTAATTAAATGGTACACCCCATTTTTAAGAAGGTGAATTGCCAGAACGTAGCAGGAACTTCGTTTCACCTCGTGTCCCATGAACGTCTCCTGTTAAAATCAGAGTGCATCATCTATTGTGGTTTTCAGCGTACTGGTACACCGCTATCAGTTT
Source organism: Schistocerca cancellata (assembly GCF_023864275.1). NCBI lineage: Eukaryota > Metazoa > Arthropoda > Insecta > Orthoptera > Acrididae > Schistocerca > Schistocerca cancellata. Next base: position 275,342,561 of record NC_064632.1, on the reverse strand, counting down.
GTGAGTGGAAGTTACTGGGTGTTAAGGGTAAGCACTACAGTTTGCCACCAGCACTGAATTTTCGAATGATTTGCTGCCCTTTGGTCCGTGTACCAGCTATAGTCTACGGCAGTCACGGTCATCAGCGCGTTGTTGCCCACGACAGTTGGCTCCGGTGGTGTCATTTTTCCTTGAATGGAAGTATTACTCACTGCACAACTGCAACACGTAAGCTTGTGAAAATTACCGTTTCCGCACATTCTCGGAGCCCCTTGCTTTTGCCATTAAACGTCAGGTCGCTATTCAACTGGCCTACCTTACCTATCCGCAACCCGACTTCTCATCGGCGGTCAGTCATCTGATACGCCGATTTGTTCCATCCATCACGAGGACAAAATTTTTCTCGCTTCAATGCAGCAACTACCTGCAATGCTATCCTCATGTGTGTATAAATATAAACATGATATCGAAGAAGTGACTACGGATTATCGAGACCCGAGGTATCGCTTTTTCACAACATCTGTCGTTCTATTACGTTTCTGTCACAATATAATTTAGTTTTCGGAGGTAGTTGTATAAATCAGCCAGTATTGTTACATAACACTTGTAGTTTTTTTTTTTTATTTCTATTAAGTTTACAACTTTGCCTGCATTGCAATAGATGGCAGCAGCGGCAAATGGTGGTGCAGAAAGTAGGTCGTTAAGTGTCATATAATACGCATAGGCATTTGTAAACATCATGACATGGAAGTATTAGTTGATTTGCGGTCTAAAATTCTTGATTGAATATATGACCTTACGAGCTCAGTTCTCGTCATTTACGGGAAGTTTTAATTTCCTGCTTCAACGTAATGAAGTCTGCTGCAGAGGCTCGCGAAGTGCTGGGTAAGACCTATGGTTTCAATGCTTCAAGAACGGTGATTTGGACATCGTTGACCGGCACGGCGGTGAAGGTAGAAGTTTTTCAAATCTACAGATGTTGGAATCAACCACAGGAGATCAAGATCGTCATCGAAAGCAACTAATGCGTTTGATCCGGGCAGTGAAAGGCAAACGGTCACTTTACAGCGATGGACATGAAAAGGCGATTTTGCATCAAGACAGTGCTCGACCCTATGTCGCAAAACCCGTCAGAACATACTTGGAAACTCTGAAATGGTAAGTCCCATCCCACCCGCCGTATTCTGGAGACATGGCTGCCCTTGACTACCAACTTGGCACTCGGTCCGGCTGACCAGCACTTCCGGTGCAAATTTGGATTGATTGATGGATCTTCTCAAAAGACTCCAACTTCTTCCGCCCCATGAGTCCTATGCTGCCCAAAAGATGGGAGAAAGTAGTGGCCAGCGGGGGCCAGTACCTCTAAATGTAATTTTTTGTAAGTTTTACAGTATAAAGGATCGAATTTCGAGAAGAAACGAAGGGAAAAAGTTGTGGACCTAATAACACGCCCGCTTTTTCTTATGAAATTTGAGTTAGTGATTCTGTCAAATTATACTTTTACTACCTTTGTTCAAAAGTTCGGAAGTTACTTTTTCAATGAAATTCGTTATGTGCTTGGAAGAAAATAAGTTTAATTCCCCACCCGTGACTGTGAGACACCACGCTTGCTACTGTACGTCAGCAGAGTAGACTATAAAGATTTGTTATGGAGGAACGCACTGTACGTAAGTCTAAGACGAGAATCCGGAAAAACTAGAAAAAATGCATACGAAAGTTATTTATTTTACTGAAGAGTGCAGGAAACTAAGTTGACTGATGAGGTATAAAATGAGTACGTTCACCGCAAAATTGACGAGGGAACAATATGATGCTTAAATCATTAACAAAAAGATTCGACAGATTGCTGAGACACCTGTTAAGACGTCAGGTAATTGCTTTCCTCACACTATAGGTATTCGTTGAGAGAAAAAATTGTAGAGCAATGAATATAGTGCAATATACACAGTAGCTAAATGTTGTTTGATACATATAAAAAGTCAGAAGACTGATGGAGGAAACAAAGTGTCAATAGATCTGTTTGGCGGCATCTTCTGGTATAAATATCTTGCGACAGTTGATTTCAGTGATGAACGTCGGTATTGTGGTTTCTTACTTGGGCGAATAGTGGCAACTGATGTGAGGGTCGCTCGTCCCAAACAGAGACAGCTCTATCGGCTCTAGCGTTGTTAAAAGAGGACGTTTATCTGTCGCTCGACGTCACATGGACCGACGACTATTAGGAAACTATGCGTGATCTTCCGTAAGTGCAGTCGAAGCAGTATAACACTTTTCTCACGCATTCACCACCAATATGTTTCGTAAACTTGATAAGCAGCAAGGCGGAGATACTAAGAGAAGCTACAAGGCTATGACTGTCCACCGTGACGTTGGATGCCGCCTGGTTGCGTTGCGAACACGTGGGGTTGCGGTCACGTGACGCGGTAACAAAAGTATGTAAGCGGAACACACATAGACGGAGGATCATCATAGCGAAGATATGAGCTGCAAATGGGGAAATGCAGTGAGATAAGTGACTTTGACAAAGGGCAAATTATTGTTACGCAGAGCCTGTCAACGACTATTTCGAAAACGGAGTAGCTGGTTGAATATTCACGTGCTACTCCCGTGAGCATCTGCGGTACGGGAATAGGTACAAGGACAGTGAAACCACCACTACGCGCTAAATGGTTCGACGTCCACAACTCTTCAAAGAACATGGGGTTTGGGATGTTGTATACTCTGTGAAATACGAAAGATGGTAATCTGTGGCATCTCTGCTGAAAGAGGACAACGAAGGTGCACGCACAAGTGTTTCGGAGCACATCGTCCATTGTACATCGTTGAACATGGAGCTCTGCAGAAAGCCACCCGTACCAAAAGATATCTTCAATTACGATTTCAGTGGGCAAGGGACAAGCGCGATTCGATCGCCGGTCAACGGGAACGTGTCGGCACTTTGGGTTATCACATTTTTGCTGCACTAGGCCCTTTCAAAGGGGGTGGAGGAGCGGACAGAAGTTCAGGGCACTCTCTTGTCCTATGGATGGGAAACTGCCTCTGTAGACGGAAGAATCAGCAATGATCAACGGCATGAGGATGCAGATTGCAATGGAAACCACTGCATTAAAGACACGTAACGTGTATCCACAGGGCATGTGGCCTGTAATTGAAGAAGTGTCACGATGATCTCTCCATTGGCAAAAGATTCCGGAATAGTCCCCCATTCGGATCTCCGGGAGGGGACTGCCGAGGGGGAGGTTACCATCGGAAAAAGATTGAATAATCAGCGAAAGGACAACGTTCTACGAGTCGGGGCGTGAAATGTCAGAAGCTTGAACGTGGTAGGGAAACTATAAAATCTGAAAAGTAAAATGCAAAGGCTGAATCTAGATATAGTAGGGGTCAGTGAAGTGATGTCGAAAGAAGACAAGGATTTCTGATCAGATGAGTATAGGATAATATCAACAGGAGCAGAAAATGGTATAACGGGAGTAGGATTCAGTACGGATAGGAAGGTAGGGCAGACAGTATGTGACTGTCAACAGGTCAGTGATAATGATATTTCAGATATACATGCCGATGTCGCAAGCTGAAGATGAAGAGGATATTGAAAGAGTAATACAGTATGTAAAGAGGGATGAAAATCAAATAGTCATTGTGGACTGGAATGCAGTTGTAGGGGAAGGAGTAGGAGAAAAGGATACAGGAGAATATGGACTTGGTAAAAGACTAATTGAGTTCTGTAACAAGTTTCGGCTAGTAATAGCGAATTCTCTATTCAAGAGTCACAAGAGGAGGAGGTATACTTGGAAAAGGCCTGGTGAGATGAGAAGATTTCAGTCAGATTATATCATGGTCAGACAAAGATTCCGAAATCAGATACTGGATTGTAAGGCATACCCAGGAGCAGATATAGACTCAGATTACAATATGATAGTGATGAAGAGTAGGCTGAAGTTTAAGACATTAGTCACGAAGAATCAATACGCAAAGAAGTGGGATACGGAAGTACTAAGGTCTGTAGATACAGGAATAAGGAATAGCTCAGTAGCCAGTACGGTTGAAGAGGAAATGACATCTCTAAAAAGGGCCATCACAAATGTTGGGAAAGAAAATGTAGGTACAAAGAGGGTAACTGCGAAGAAACCATGGGTAACAGAAGAAATACATCAATTGATCGATGAAAGGTGGAAGTACAAAAATATTCCGTTGAGGAATGAAAGAAATAGGAAGTGCAGATAAGCTAAGAGGAAATGGCTACAGGAAAAATGTGAAGACATCGACAAAGAAATGATTGTTGGAAGGAGAGACTCAGTATACAGGAAAGTCAAAACGACCGTAGGTGACATTTAAAGCAAGGGTGATAACATTAAGAGTGCAACAGAAATTCCACTTTTAAATGCAGAGGAGAAAGCGGATAGGTGGAATGAATGCATTGAAAGCCTCTATGTGGGGGAGATTGTCTGATGTGATAGAAGAAGAAAGAAGAGTCGATTTAGAAGAGGTAGGGGATCCAGTAATAGAATCAGAATTTAAAATAGCTTTGGAGGACTAAAGATCAAATAAGGCAGAAGGGGTAGATAGCATTCCATCAGTATTTCTAAACTCATTGTGGGAAGTGGCAACAAAACGACTATTCACGTCGTTGTGTAGAACGTTTGAGTCTGGCGACATACCATCTGACTTTCGGAAAAGCTCCGAAGACGGCAGGAGCTGACCAGTGCGAGAACTATCGCACAATCAACTTAACAGCTCATGCAGCCAAGTTGCTTACAATAATAATATACAGAAGGATGGAAAAGAAAGTTGAAGATGCGCTAGATGACGATCTGTTTGGCTTTAGGAAAGGTAAAGACACGAGAGAGGCTATTCTGACGTTGCGGTTAATAATGGAAGCATGTCTAAAGAAAAATCAAAACACGTTCATGGATTTGTCGGCCTGGAAAAAGCGTTCGACAATGTAAAATCGTACAAGATATTCGAAATTCTGAAAAACTGGTCGTATACAATATGTACAACAGCCAAGAGCGGATAATTAGAGTGGACGACCAACAACGAAGTGCTCGCATTAAAAAGGTTTGAAAAAATTAGGGATAAGTTATAGGGAGAGACGGGTCATTTACGATATGTACAACAGCCACGAGGGACTAATGAAAGTGGACGACCAAGAACCAAGTGCTCGTATTAAAAAGAGTGTAAGACAAGGATGTAGCCTTTCGCCCCTACTGTTCAATCTGTACGTCCAGGAAGCAATGATGGAAATAAAAGAAAGGTTCAGAAGCGGAATTAAAATTCAAGGTGTAAGGATATCAATGATACGATTCGCTGATGACATTGCTATCCTGAGTGAAAGTGAAGGAGAATTACATGCCGGCCAGAGTGGCCGAGTGGTTCTAGACGCTCCAGTATGGAACCGCGCGACTGCTACGGTCGCAGGTTCGAATCCTGCCTCGGGCATGGATATGTGTGATGTCCTTAGGTTAGTTAGGTTTAAGTAATTCTAAGTTCTAGGGGACTGATGACCTCAGAAGTTAAGTCCCATAGTGCTCAGAGCCATTTGAACCGTTTTGAGAATTACATGATCTGCTGAATGGAATGAACAGTCTAATGAGTACAGAGTATGAGTTGAGAGTAAATGGAAGAAATGCGAAAGTAATGAGAAGTAGTAGAAATGAGAACAAGGTGAAACTTGACATCAGGATTGACGGTCACGAAGTAAATGAAGTTAGGGAATTCTGCTACCTAGGCAGTAAAACAACCAATGACGGACGGGGCAAGGAGGATATCAAAAGCACACTAGCACTGGCAAAAAGGGCATTCCTGCCCAAGAGAAGTCTACTAATGTCAAATATCGGCCTTAATTTGAGGAAGAGATGTCAGAGAATATACGTCTGGAGTACAGCATCGTATGGTAATGAAACATAGCACTCCGTCTTCAGGCCACAAGTGGTCCATCGGAACCATCCGACCGCCGTGTCATCTTCAGCTGTTGTTGTTGTTGTTGTCTTCAGTCCTGAGACTGGTTTGATGCAGCTCTCCATGCTACTCTATCCTGTGCAAGCTTCTTCATCTCCCAGTACCTACTGCAACCTACATCCTTCTGAATCTGCTTAGTGTATTCATATCTTGGTCTCCCCCTACGATTTTTACCCTCCACGCTGCCTTCCAATACTAAATTGGTGATCCCTTGATGCCTCAGAACATGTCCTACCAACCGATCCCTTCTTCTGGTCAAGTTGTGCCACAAACTTCTCTTCTCCCCAATCCTATTCAATACTTCCTCATTAGTTATGTGATCTACCCATCTGATCTTCAGCTAAGGATGCGGATAGGAGGGACTTATCAGCACACAGTTTTCCCTGTCGTTACGATGGTTTTCTTTGACCGGAGCCGCTACTATTCGGTGGAGTAGCTCCTCAATTGGCATCACGAGGGTGAGTGCACCCCGAAAAATGGAAACAGCGCATGGGGGGCCGGATAGTCACCCATCCAAGTCGCGGCCACGCTTGACAAAGCTTAACCTCGGTGATCTGACCGGGTGTATCCACTGCGGAAAAGGCCGTTGCCTTAATGAAACATGGACTGTGGGAAAACAGAAACAGAAGAGAATCGAATCATTAGAGATGCGGTGCTACAGACGAATGTTGAATATTAGGTGGAATGATAATGTAAGGAATGAGGAGGTTCTGCGCAGAATCGGAGAGGAAAGGAATATGTGGAAAATACTGTCACGGAGAAGGGACAGGATGGTAGGACATCTTTTAAGACATGAGGGAATCACTTCCGTGGTACTAGAGGGAGCTGTAGAGGACAAAAACCGTAGAGTAAGACAGAGATTGAAATACATCCACCAAATAATGGAGAAATTAGGTTGCAAGTGCTACTCTGAGATGAAGAGGTTAGCACAGGAGAGGAATTCGAGGTGGGCAGCATCGAATCAGTCAGAGGAATGATGACCAAAATGAAAGGTCGACAAACGCAATCATCGGAATGAACTTTTTGCATGGGACCTATGGTAGTAATCGAAGACACGCTAAGAGCTGCGAAACACCTGCATCCCTTCATGCTTAATATCTTCCCCGACGGCTATGTCATCTTTCAATAGTATAATGGTCGATGTCTCGGATCCAGAACCGTACTACAGTCGTTTGATAAGCATTATAGTGAGCTCACGTTGATAATTCTACGACCAAATTCCCCTGGTGTACATCCTATGGAACTGATATGGATCGCTATTGGGTACCACAAATTTGCGGCCCGTTATTGGCGCGAATTACATGACCTGTGTAGAGACATTTAATGCCACTACCTCCACAAACCTACCAACAAACCGTCGGATCCGTGATAAACGGAATGAGTGATGTATTTCGTTCCAAAGACGCACAAACAAGCTATTAAGGAGATGGTCGTAATGTTTTAGCCCATCAGTGTATACTTGTTTTCTTAACTGCAGCAGCAGTGCTGCGTCCTTTAACGGCGGCGCCCCCCGAGGCGACGGCGGTCGCTCACTTGTGGGCGTCCCGGCGCGGCGCTGCGCTGCGCTCAAATTGGCGGCCTAACTCATTCGCCCGACTCGGATACGCGGCACGGGCCGCTCTGCGCCATACTGTGCCGGGCGCCCCATGCAAACAAACGCGCTCTCTGCGCCCCGCTGACCTGCGGAGCAAGCTTCCCGCGAAGCTGTTCTGCAGGGGGGGATGCCGCCGTACCAGGGGCTACAACTGGCCCCATTAGCGCATGACTTACGGCCTGCTGCGAGGAACTTCTGTTTGTTCAGCGCGCTTGCGCACACAGCTGTGAACTGTTTTTATTGACTCACTCACAATCTGTTTTGGTGGTACTTAAAACTCATACGCAGGCACCTTATAGAAGGCACCCACAACAGAACTCGCATCTACAGAGCCAGTTGGGACTCTACGACCACATCATTGTTCTCGCATACTAAAAGGGTTCATTAATAGCGTATGGCATAATTTAACATTCATTAGTTACGCAGTTTTGATTAGAAACAGAACATACGATAATAATAATAATAAAACATCTATCATTACACGTAGCACGTTCACACAATTTGTTCCTTCTTCTTTCTTTTCTTTTCTTCCTTCCTGGGGAAACTTACTATATAAGCTTCGCACTGTATGACAACTTATACTCTTTCTAAGCTGAACATCTCGCTCGTTACAGAGTGATGTTGACTCAGTTTCTCAGGCTAACAAATGAGAAGCTGGGGTACGCAAAATGGAAACAAAATATGGTCGTTATAGTTGTGACGTCAGCTTGTAGTTTGTGTGGTGTTATATTATGAAGTAATATGTTTGTAGTTTGGTTAGTATGTGTAGTGACTGGGAGTGAGAAATGAATTAACAGCATAGTACTAGACCTTTATGTGCTTAAATAACTTATTTTCAAAGCATTATTGCACGATAGGGATAAACCGAATGAGGTAGCAGTGTTTTAAACAGACTGGTCTTGTATTCAGGAAAGTAGAAGTTTCTATCTTAATTGAGGCAACCTTATTTAGGTTTTCAGAGATTTCCGTTAATCAAATGGTTCAAATGGCTCTGAGCACTATGGGACTTAACGTCTTAGGTCATTAGTCCCCTAGAACTTAGAACAAATTAAACCTAACTAACCTAAGGACATCACACACATCCATGCCAGAGGCAGGATTCGAACCTGAGACCGTAGCGGTCACGCGGTTCCAGACTGTAGCGCCTAGAACCGCGCGGCCACACCGGCCGGCTTTCCGTTAATCATTTCAGGCAAATACCGGAATAGTTCCTCTTATAAGGCCCCTGAAAGTAGACCTGTAAGTATGTAAGGATTTACATACGGTCTTAAACCGTAATACTACGACATGTACAGTGTAATTGGAAAAGTGAACTACGGGTGAAAACTATTAGCAAAAAAATGGCTCTGAGCACTATGGGACTTAACTTGTAAGGCCATCAGTCCCCTAGAACTTAGAACTACTTAAACCGAACTAACCTAAGGACGTCACACACATCCATGCCCGAGGCAGGATTCGAACCTGCGACCGTAGCGGTCGCGCGGCTCCATAATGTAGAACTATTAGCACTGGTAAACTACTACTACTACCTTTGCTATCCCACGGAATTGCACGATTCGCTCGAACAAGCTCTTATTAAGAAGGTTCTGTAGAAGCAAATCGCAGTTTCTGGTCAGAGCCCATGCTTTAGTGCATAGAATGTTACTATAATGCTGCGTTTCCGCTTGTTTGCATCAGACAAGTAGGTCGATAGTTTCCGTGTATGCAGTTACGTAGATATTTCCCGTACCTATTGAGATTTTATATACGATTACAGTATTTCATTTTGCGTTTAATTCGTGGATCTCTTGATGGATTACATCTCATCCATCTGTTCCGTACAGCGATGATAGGTTTTTAGGTTTTTAAGTATTCCTTTTCAGATAAGTCTGACATAACAGGAATCCTTATAAACCATGTTTTTCTGTGCACTATCAAAGTTTTCACGTGGTAACGTTTGCGATTTTTTCGTTGTATTTGTCTTAGCTTTGACCAACAGCGTCAATTCAAAACCCTCACTGAACATCTACATTTTGAAGTCATTATACTTTCTTTATATTGGTTAGCTTTACGGACATTACGAACAATTTCTGTATAATCCTTCCAAATATGTAATTTTGGCTTAGTCTTTCTTGAATGAGCCCACATAAATGGCGTGTTAGAGTAATGGACTTCTTTGGAATGTGCACCATCAATGCCATCTTGTAGTTACAGGATAAATATAAACATATTAAATGCTGCCTACGCCTTGAAAGTAATCACACAAGAACGGTCGGCCCATTTCCTCCCCCTTCTGTTACTGATGACCGTATAGAGCTCAAACTATTTACTGACAGAGCTATCTTCCTTATTTAGTTAATGTAAGTCTGTAACTTGAATGGAAGCATGTAATAATGCAATAGTACAATAGTAGTGTGTATGTGTGTGTGTGTGTGTGTGTGTGTGTGTGTGTGTGTGTGTGTGTGTGTGTGTGTGTTTAATCTTTCAACTACGAAGGGAGGGTGTGCTCATGCAGTTTAACTCGTCTACAGCCATGTGAAACATTATTAAACCAAATTCAGTTGGTACAACCTCAGTGAATGTAAGCGATGTTGAGCACCACGTAGACAGTAACAGTACAAAGTATCAGTATACCTGATACGTTACAGAATTTTAGTTAGATTCTATGGGCAACTCGCAGTCACACAGGTGGCCATTCAGTCAAATTCAGTTCGTGCTTGTAAGTGTTCTTAGACGTGTTAAGTGTAGAGTGAATTTGAACCTACGTAATGAGATTGTTTATTCAGAAACATCTGCATTGAGGCAGAGGCATGAGCATGTCCACTATAAAAATTATTCCCTTAACGAAAAATTTCATCACACTAATCTTTTGCTCAACATTAACACTTTTTCCCACAGGACTGATCTTTGGTATTAATGACGAAACTGTGATTAATGCAGCCCCATTTCCTCTGAGGTAGTTCACTGTAGAGACAACAAATGTACATTCGAGATTCAGTTGACTTTCTCACTCTAGGACCCACAGTTAGGCTTCACTATGCTCACCCGCGTCTGGGCTCGCGCTGCGTCATGCCTTCTGACAAACCTGCGCATGTTACCTGCCCACGTCTGAGATGTGATGTATCACTCAATAACGCGATAAAATCATTTGATTCATTTTAGGCTAAGAAAGCATTTTGTTTTTCAGCCACTGCAGGGGAAGTGGTGTCACGGCGACGCCCGCAACGATACTGCAGTGAAGTTGAGCCTCGCTGGCGCCCTGCAAGGTCACCCAAAACAGGCAAGTGGTCGATCACGAAGGTCTGAGCGGCCCTTGAGGAGGACGCTACGACCGAACGTAAAGTCTTGATTTATTTTGCGTACAAGGCGACCTCCTGGACTGATATTACGATAGACGCCGTCTGTTTCCTCCCCACCTCACAGTTTTAATTACATGCTTTCTTTTGCTGGTACTCTTTAGAAAGCGGACAGTGGAAGGTTCGATCAATAACAGTTACTAGCGAATTACTTATTGAACAATTTACTGCTGAAATTATGACTCGTTTGAGACCAGTTCAATTACACTCAGTTTTAGCAACGTCACGCATGCCACAATACGTTACTCGTTCCATCCCGAAACCTTAAGACCGGAATAAAGCGGAGTGAATAATAGGCGCAAATATATTAGCGAGCGCGGCCGTCAAGTGTGGACTCGATCTCGCAACTGTCAAATAGCTACTGCAGTGTTTAATAACACGAGGAAACAATGTGGAAATTGTTCCGAATATATTATTTACAAATGTCTCACACGAGAACATTCGGCGAGAGCGGCCACCAATGCCGACCCTCTATCGCTGCCGCCCTAAGCCAAGCGCGCGCGTCAAACAACAATCGCAGTTAGCAGGCATTATCGACGGTCAGAGATTACACCTAAATGCTGGACAGTGCTAAAACAGCAGTAGCTGCAGCAGTATAATAGATGCTCTAAGGTAGCGATAATCAGCAAACTTACACAAAGTCACAAAATATACGGCCTGGGAGGGTGTGAGGTTCTCTCAGATGGATAAAAGACGATAAAGGAAAGACAGTGTTGTGCCGTTTTCACCTGTCACACTCTGAGGTTACCACAAGTATCTTAATTTAATCTAAAATATGACTGTAACTAACGAAGCTTTTACTTTTCAAGAAAACAGACGACATTTGTAAGAGTCGAGGGACATGAAAGCGCCGTAGTGTTCTAGAAGGAAGTGAGACAGGATTGTAGCATTTTTCTGATGTTCTTCAACTCGTAAAATGAGCCATCAGTGAAGCAAGCAAGCAGAAATGTGGAAAGGGAATGAAAGTTCAGGACCAAGACATGGAAACCTTAAAAATTTTTCCGATAACACCTTAATTTTGTCATAGACACCAGAAGACCTGGAAGTGCAGTTGAACGGAATGGATAGCGCCTTGAGAAGACGGCTCCAGGCAAACGTCAACAAACGTAAGACTTGAGTAGTGGAATCCAGCCGAATTAAATTAAGCGATGATGAGGGAATCACATTAGGAAATGAGGCACTAAAGGTGGTATGAACGTTTTTCTGTCTGTGTAACGAAATAATCAGCGATGGCCGAATCAAACAGAACATAAAATCTCTACCAGCAACAGCAAGGAAAGTTACTTTAATAACTTTTCTCACGTCTTGACCACACTTTTATTGTTTCCAAAAACACTCTACGCGTTTCGACATTTTATCATCTTCAGATGCTGTAAAGTACAATACAAAAATAGTATCAAAATATATGAAAACATATTACTCTTCACCATAATATAACGAGCAGAATATGGTTTTCTGGCGTACCAGTATTATGTCTGTTATATAAGTCAGCATTTTCGATTACGAGACAAGCACAACTGTTAGCAAGGCACAAATTTGAAAACAAGTCGACTAAACCGCCTGGTGGTATACGCTGCATTTCTTTGTTTACAATTACATTTTTCATCGTTACATCTTATAAAACAATTTAAGCAGTAAACAATTCATGGAAAACGTTTTTAAATGTCGTACAAAATGGTATTTCTTTACAAAATAATGTGTAACAGTTATTTTGAGTGGTCGAAAATAATACATCGAAGACTACGACGAGTGCCGCGAGGGTTGATGAGGCCAACCGACTCTTAACAAACTCTCTTTTTTTACGAAATGCAGCATATAAATTACTACCATGAGTGTATCTTTTTATAGGAATTCACAAGCTCTAGATATACCAGTTGAGGATTCTAGCATTCACTTATGAGGAATATGTGGCTACCATGCAATGCTGTTTCCGCCAAAGGGAGCAAATGCATGTAGTCTTTACAGAAAATTCAAACAATTTGAGAAGGTGGAATCTTGAAAGCCCATACATCAATTACATCTGTAGTATAAGGCAACCAACTCACACTGGCTTCAGTAATGGAAACTTCGCAGCTCTCAAACATCAGTTTAACTAAAGCATCGTCCGAAGTATAATCATCTGAAAACCAGTGCAGTATTACCGCTAATGGTGCACTGGCAATTGCGCTTAATTTACATGATGTCTTCCGTTACACTTACGTTACATGTAACTACATCATTATTTATTTTTTCTGAATGAATCAAGGAAAACATTTACAGAAGCAAGTGTAACTACATAACAAACCATAAGCTGTAAATTTATGTAAGACAACTGAAAAAATAATAAAAATTAAAAATTATAGAGAGTGGGAAGGCAATTGGTTAGAACTGGCACACTATAAATAAAGTACTTAAGATCTCCTGTGGTTCTATGACCATAAAACTGATTTCTGTGAATAACAAAGATTGTAAAATGACGTAACTAAAGAAGGGATGTGTTGAAGGGATACACAAGATTAATCTTGATATGTTCATAAATCCTGTAAATCTGTTGGTGATCCTAGGACTACAAAAGTTTATAATCTCTATAATTTTTAATTTTTATTAACTTGTAAATTGTGTTACATATAATTACAGCTCACGGTTTGTAATTTAGTTGTACGCCTTTCTGTAAGTTTTCCTTGATTCCTGGAGAAAAAAAGAAAAAAAATTGCTTCAAGTAACGTAAGTAAAGCGGAACACGTTATGAAACACAGCGCAGTTACCAGTGTACGGGGTTACAAGATAGCGAATTCTAAAATTGTTTGAATTTTCTATACAAGTTACATGCATTTCCTTCTATTGGCGGAAACAGCAATGCATGGGCGCCACCTGTTCCTGATAAATCAATGGTACAATCCTCAGCTGGTATATATATATACTTCGTGACTTCTTATAAAATGATATTTATGAACTTTTGCTAGTGTTATTAACTTATGTGCTGTAACCTGTTAAAAAAGTGTTGGCTTCATGTACACTAGCGGCACTCAGCGTGGTCTTCTTTTCGACCATTCAAATGATCCTTTACACATTCTTTCGTAAAGAAATACCGGTTTATAAGATCTTGAAAAGTGATTTCCATGATTTGTTTACTGATGAAATTATTTTATATGATGTAATTATGAAAAATGTACAGGCGAACAAACAAATGCAGAGTCCACCACGTATTCAGCACCGTCTGGCGGGTTTAGTCCACTGGTTTTCCAATTTGTGCCTTCGTAGCAGTTGCGCTTGTCTCGTGACCGAGAATGCTGACGTGATGCAGTGTACCTAGCGAACAGTGTTATATGATTGACACAACACTGGTAAGCTAGAAAACCATGTTTTATTCGTCAAAATAGTCTCTTATTAATGGTGAAATGTATCACTTTTTCATATCTTTTGATACCGGTTTTCTCTTGTATTTTACAGCCTTTGAAAATGATGAAATGTCGGTACGCGAAAGATGTTTTTGGAAATAATAAAAGTGTCGTCAAGACGTAAGAAAAGTTATTAATGGCCGGTTCGCCTCATAGAATTTTCATACAAATTGCAGAAAGGAAACTATTTCTGTGGTGAAGAAGTTCTTTACCATGGAATTTAAATGTATATTGACATGTCCTCTCTAAAGGTATTTGAGCGGAGTGTAGCCTTGTAAGGATGTAAAACTGTATACGATAAACTGTTCAAACAACAATAGAATAGCATTTTTTGAAGTCTGTGGCTCCAGGAGAACACTGAAGGTTAGGTGTGTAGATCAAATCACCGATGAACTACAGAATGTGCAACAGAGTATGAAGAACTTCACGATTTTGTAACGTTGCGAGTTAATGCGCTATAGCATTCGTTGCTATACAGCCCGCAGTATTGGAGCCGGAGGCTGTGAAAGAAACCGCCATTTGTGTCCTAGCCAATGAGAAATGTACACCTGCTACTACGGCAGCGTGAGAACGGCTCGTGTGTCACTTCTTAGCGACCGTACATTCACCACCTATAAGAACCTACATAAATGACATTAAATATTATTCAACCATTTGCAAAATAGGTACACTACCTTTTGACATTCAGGAGAAGATTGTAACCAAATTTCAATTTTATAACTATCATAGTTTGGCTCTGAGCACTATGGGACTCAACTGCTGAGGTCATTAGTCCTCTAGAACTTAGAACTAGTTAAACCTAACTAACCTAAGGACATCACAAACATCCATGCCCGAGGCAGGATTCGAAACTGCGACCGTAGCGGTCTTGCGGTTCCAGACTGCAGCGCCTATAACCGACTATCATAGTTTCCCAGATATAAAAAATTGCTCAAAAGTCATAAACCGACACTTAGGAAACTAAATTCAGTTAGGAAATATAATAGTTTATCTCTTGGTATAATTGGAAATAGTAAGCAGATCTCTCAGTGTGCAGAATTAATTGACTGGTATTTTCATATTCAAACTTTAATTATTTTTCTTTTTCGTAATATAAGAATAGGACAAAATTATTATTTGTGTCTAATATCGTTGAGGGAGTAAATGTGAGAGAATGAGAGTGTGTACGTGGGACGTTGGCCAGATTGTAATGGTGCATTACATACCGTCTTAAGTAACCTGCAAGTTACACGAGCCTGTCGTGGGAAAATGTTCATAGGGAATTACCCACTTTGCTGATGACGTATGTCTAGGTGTAGTTGCTATTGTAACAGAGCATCCAGAAAGACAGCTGGAGTATTATATGTATCTGAAGGATATTTCCAGATTTATTGCCTTTTAGTGTTCGTTTATTAAACATTACTTTGATATTGGTATATCAGAATGACGTAAATGCGTCTATATGTAAGGATTGGCGCAGGCCAGTTTTGGCGCGAGTATGATCATGATCGAGCATTCTAATTGGTAGCGAGTACAGTTAGCCAATCAGAAGTGAGACGGCTCCTGCTCGTTACCTGATAGTTATATTGGGAGTGAGGACACTAGAACGGAGTCGCTCGCCAGCTTCTGTCGCGGAAGGACATGTTAAATGTGATGTTTCTTATTATGTGTAAAATGGAGTATTGAGTTCCTCGCGTTTGATACGTGTCGGGACTAACACTGATGTAGTTACAGTTCTGTGAAGTTTGGAAGTTTTGAAATTGTTTTGTTGGAATGATAGCCGCGTGTGAAAATTTGGCCTTCATAGTAGCCGCGTGGCATGTTCCAGTATTCAACCACTGAGCATTTGTGGCGAGAAATTTCTTTTTATAAAGCCACAAGAAGGACCTAATGTAATAACTCATGTTAGTGGTGAAATTAATGACTGTGAGAACGTTGTTTAATTCGTGTCGGGTTTGGACAGATTTCTGGCTGGTGTGTGTGCGACATGAGTGTATGTGTTGTGAACTTGACGAAAATAACTACATCATCTTGTAAGTACCTGCGTTGCCGAGTGAAGGGACATCGAACAGACGCCTTTCTGACGTAGGTGAATTCTAATTTGCTGTCTGCACACGTAAAATCTCAAACCCCGCCTCGCCGAAATTTCACACAGAAGTTGGGAAATGCGTTATTTCGGGTGGGGACGAAACATAGTATTCCAACGGCTAGTTACCATTGTAATAGCGGTAAAGAGGATATCAAACTTCGTATTTGGTGTTTTCACTAATTCGAACATGTAACTTGCTCGATTAACCTCCATCGAGATGAAGCGAACCATCGGCTGGGCGCACAATTGTTTGTGAAATAAGGAAATTTCACATAAACAGTCAGTTTCATCCTCAAAACAGTTATACGGGCGTTGGAACTTAAATAGTTGCAACTATTTATTCACAATCGATACAAAAGAGTTACGTGTTTGCACCTGTTACTGTCCTTCAAATTAGTCACCAGCGTTGTGCAGAGCCCGTTGCCAGCAATGTGGAAGGCGCAGTATACCGTTAGCAGAGCCTGTCGTGTTGATGGTGCGAATGGAGCGGTCTACTGCCTGTCGAATCTCTGGAACAGGTCTGAAGCGAATGCCACAAAGTGGTTCCTTCAACTTCGGAATCAAATCAAAGTCACTATGACTTAAGTGCGGGGAGTATGGTGGTGGATGGTACAGCACTTCCCACTGCCATCGACCGAACAGAGCAGCCACAGCTTGCGCTGTATGCGCCTGCGCATTGTCGTGCAAAATGATTAGGGTCCGCAGCTCGTGGTCATGCGGTAGCGTTCTCTCTTCCCACGCCCGGGTTCCCGGGTTCGATTCCCGGCGGGGTCAGGGATTTTCTCTGCCTCGTGATGACTGGGTGTTGTGTGATGTCCTTAGGTTAGTTAGGTTTAAGTAGTTCTAAGTTCTAGGGGACTGATGACCACAGATGTTAAGTCCCATAGTGCTCAGAGCCATTTGAACCATTTGAAAATGATTAGGTGGGATGCGGAGAAAGGGTCGCTGCTTCTTTCGCAAAGCATTATGGGTCGTCACGAAAGTCGAAAGTGTGTCAAAGCCCCAGTATGCCGAAAGTTAACGTGATTCTCGTGTACGACTGTGATGGTGTTATCCTAACGTATTACGTTCCTCCAAGCAGACCGTCGATGCACAGTATTACTGTTCGTTTTTGGAGCATCACCTGCGACCCGCTTTGCGAAAGATGCGGCTACATTTTCTGCGCAGCCCACCCATCATTTTGCACAACAATGCGCGGACGCATACAACGCAAGCTGTAGCTGCTCTGTTGGGTCGATGGGACTGGGAAGTACTGTACCATCTACTATACTCCCGGCCTTAAGTCCTTGTGACTTTGATTTAATTCTGAAGATGAAGCAACCACTTTGTGGCATTCACTTCAGAACAGTTCCAGAGATTCGACAGGCAGCAGACCGTCCCATTCGCACCATCAACAGAACAGGCTCTGCTAACGGTATACTACGCCTTCCACATCGCTGGCAACGGGTTCTACACAACGCTGGTGACTATTTTGAAGGACGCTAACACGTGCAAACATGTAACTCCTTTATATCGATTGTGAATAAATAGTTGCCACTATTTAAATTCCAATCCTCGTATGTACTGTATCTTAGGAGTAAGTGACTGCCAGATTTCGAAGAGTAAAACGCTGTTGAAATCATCACTTTCAGTTCTACACCTTTAGCAGCACAAATTATTTAGCTACATTCAGAAGAACAAAATGATACCAAGATACTAAATTAAAATGACTGCAGAAGGAGACTACACGTTGTTTATAGAGGACTTCCCATATCTCGGCGAAAATGTAACACAGACCCCTTAAGAATTTCCGAAAATATTTGAGGTTAACTACTTGAGCCACTTGTTAGGTATAGCATTGCACCTGGAATAAACGTCTTTGAAACTTGTAAACAGTTGAATTCGGACATTCTGCCATAATGCAGCATGGATAACTATCGTTGATGCAACCTATATTTTGTAAGGCATGCTGTTTGAAACATACATTGAAATGCAGGATTCCGCACTTTCCATCATCTTATGACTCCAAAAATCAGCTTCGTCTTCACAAACGACGTTGAGTGGTTGAAATAACACGCAATCCAGACAGTCTTTACGAGCCGTAATAAAAAAAATTGTGGAATTACTTTCAGAGGTTACGAAACCAGAAATGATTGTCGCATGTGGGAGAAACATTTGCAGACTAATCTAGCTTTGAGCAGAATCAATGAAATCGTCTTATCAACTCTAGCTAATTGTCTAATGAGTCATTTAAATGTGTTATCTGTCCAGTTTCACTTTGTGAATAAGTGAATAAGAATTATATACGAGGGGCGTACCCTCATTTGAATAAGCGTTAAAACCGTACCACCTAACATTCTTAATTCTGGAAGATCGTCACGTAACTGCATTCGATCTTTACAAGGTTTCTTCAGAAAAAGAACTGGAATAGGAAATGGTAAGGGGCATGTATTCTATGAATACTTACAGTCGGTGTCATCGGTAATCAGTCACTGAAGAAAATGTCGATCTGTTCAACTTGTGTTGCATTGTACAGGAATTGTACAGTTGTAGAACTGTGTGTACTACACCCATATACTACCACCGATTAAGTTCTTCTGTATCTACCTCTGATAACAAAGGACGTTGGCCTTTGACCTTAACACTAGAAGTACCGCTTGGGTCATTTTTTACCCACGAGGGTTTTTCGAGGACCCTACCCCCATACATAATCGTCCCAGGAACAAACGCTCCCGTGACTCATTTATGGGGCTGCACAATTCAGCAAAATTTCATCCACCTAGGCCACCTAGAAGTATGGAAATGTTACCTGTAATACCAGTAGTATCATGTTGGTTATTTATGACCCACACGCCTTTTAATGCAATTCAATATCAGTAACACCGATATTGAGGCAATAAATAGCTTCTGCGCGTGCCTTATCGTCATTCACGAGATGTTGGAATATATTACGACACTTTGGGTAAAAAAGAACATGAAAAATGAAGAATTCGGAGGTCAGGCAATAGTTGACATCAGCGTGGCTTTCAGTTTCCTACGGACAGCGACATGCAGACATATGGTGTGACTAATTGTACGCAACACACAGATCAGGCGACAATACTCTCACAGCATACCAAGGGAAAAGAAAAAAATATCATTTTTCTGACTAACATGTATGCTGGATGTCAGGTGAATGAGGATACTGAGAAGAAACTTCCAGAAACGGTGAAGTTTTATAATGAAAGTAAGGGTGGAGTCGATATAGTTGACCAAATGGCTAGACTCTACAGTGCGCTAGCTGGCACCTACCGATGGCCTGTACGTGTCTTTTACAATATTTTTGGCCTTACTTTTGAATACATTGTGGAAGCAACCAGTGATCAGTGTTATTACTAATATTTACTATGAAAAACAGTCTTGATCACAAATTATTTGTTTCGGTGACCGGTTTAGAGTGATTTACCACCAGAAGGAGGTTCTTGCTCATTGGTCTGAAGATGGCCACAGTTGTGGTCGAAACCGGTCACCGAAATAAATAATTTGTGATCAAGACTGTTTCTGATAGTAAATATTTTTGACCTTGCCATGATCAGCGCTCACACAATTTTTAAGTTACACTTACCTCCAAGATTTCTCTCTAAGACTTTTATCCTCAGAGAAGCAGATGAGCTCGCTGCCATCTACAACCTGCAGAGAGGAGCCAGTCTCCTCTTTCAGGCACTCTTTACCGGAGCTGGCCAATATGGACATAGAACATGTTGTCAAGTTCAGGTTTCATGTAAACAAGAAAATAACAAAGGGGAGTAAGATATGAAACGTATGCTTCAAGTGCTACAAGTATGTGTGAAAAACTTGCCAAGGAAAAATTCTTGTCGAGTGTCTGAACTGTGAGCCCAGCCGAGCTTAGGCAATTCTGTCAAGTCTTCGTTCCTAAATATGCCCAAATATTTATAATTATAGACTGAAGTTATTTCTTCCTATGTTTTAGTTCCTCGATTGCTACATTGCTGCGTTTCAGAATCTTTCACAAACAGTCGGTGCTTAATTTGTCCGTAACAGTAAAAATACTGTTGGTAGTCGCAGAAACAATATGTTCTGGTTCTGTTTCAACCTTTTTAGAAATAAAAACATTGTAACATCGTTTTATTTACTTCATTTAATGATGATTGATGAAAGACTGTGTAATTTCTTCTGTAAAATTTAAAACAAAAAAGTGTGTTTCTGAAAATTTGTGTTCGACGGTGTACTCTTCATTTTACAGGGACCAAATCATCCTTTGGTTACACCTTACAGTCTTCCTGAAAGTATTGCGAACATGGCGACACTCAAAACACCACCCAAATACGAATAAAACTGTGGTTTCCTACTGTGGGTCAAAAATGACCCACGTGGTACTATTAGGGGTACGGCAAAGTCCGGTACTTCTAGTGTTAAAGTTGATGTTTACACAGTTTTGTAATTTGGTATCATGACGAAATGTAAGATATGCTTGAGACGAAAGTGATAAAAACAGCTTGAATCGTTCACTTAAGTCAAGGTGACAACAGGTCAATCTTTCCAGAATTAGGTGTACAATGATCTTCGTCATTTCGGATTAAGTGGCGAGGTAGAAATATCCGAGGTGGGTAAATAACAGGCTATCGCTTCTGTATTTCCACGCTGACTGGGTGGGACACTAATGTGTTTGTGTGAGAGGTGTAGCGTCTCGTGTAATGCACATATTTACTGTTCTGTATGGATGAGACGCGACTGCAGAGCTGCGTGTACATCACACACAAAGGCGACGGACGCCCTTGGGAACCCAAACAGAGGTGCTGTGTGCAGTACGCGCCGCTGCAACAGCAACAGCACTTAGCGATAGCCGCACTGGCGCTTTCAACTGAATAGCGACAGTCGTAGTTCTCCGTCAGCAAACTATTTAACCGACCGTACGGAATAATGAAATAATCCTACAGGCAAGGAGTGAGTTATTTACGTTTAATGGCCTTTCGTTATTCTGCGTGGAACTGATATAGCTTTTGTTTGCATTAACTCCCAAGTAAAACGTACGGATTGAAAATCCTAGGCCGAAGACCGCAAAAATATCTTTACAACTTACCCTGCAAAACCATTATTAGCTTTGCAGAGTGTTCCTGATCACCCTGTATAGATCCAGTGTTCATATTTCCACACTTGTGGGCCGGCCGGAGTGGCCGAGCGGTTCTAGGCGCTACAGTCTGGAACCGCGCGACCGCTACGGTCGCAGGTTCGAATCCTGCCTCGGGCATGGTTGTGTGTGATGTCTTTAGGTTAGTTAGGTTTAAATAGTTCTAGGTTCTAGGGGTCTTATGACCTCAGCAGTTAAGTCTCATAGTGCACAGAGCCATTTTGAACCACACTTGTGTGTTCATTCAAGGCGATTAATAGCGGTAACATTTACATAACCCATTAGAGGATGTAAAGAAGACGTATCACTCGCTACGCTAGCTACAGGAACGAAGAATTGTCTCTACTACGGCTGTCAGAGAACTGGCCGATATGTGGCGTCATGGCTATGAACTATGGACTATGTAACTGTTATCGCTGTCGGTCGCGTCGTGATAACACACAGCTGTGGCTACATCAACGCAGGATTTATATGTATTGAACGGCCAACGTTGTAAAAATTCTTTGTAACCAATAACCACATTTTGCTTTAAATAATATAATACAGAGTCCGCCAGAAAAATGCATACACTCTTCTTCAGGCTCTATCGAGATATCGCTATTTTTCGTTCGATTTGAGTTACGAGTGTGATGTAGTATGGTATTTGGCTCAACAGATGTTAGTACTTTCATCTCACTATTGAGAAAACACGATGTCTGCAGCACGCTTGACATTCGAGCAACGAAAACGTACTGTGACATTGTTTTGTCAAGCTTGATAATGCCGTTGAAATGCAATGTCAGTGGAGACGGGAGTTGAAACAGAACTGCCAACCTGCCTAACAATGAAACGCATCATTGACAAGTCTGAATTGCATGGAGCGATTTGTGATATTCACAAAGGAAGATCAGGAAGACAGCGTACAACTACAAGTCTTGCTTCTTCGACTCTCGCGTTGGAAACGTTTGTTAATTCTACGCAATGTGCACGTGAAGTGGGGGTTAGCAGTACAAGTGTACGAAGAATTCTGAAAGCTACAAAGTGGACAGTTTACATTCCACGAATACTGCATGTGATTAATGATGACCATTCTGCTCGCCGAATGCAATTTTGCGAATGGTGTCAGCAAATGGTAACTGATGACGAAAAATTTGTGATGAATGTAGTGTGGAGTGATGAGGCACAATTAAAACTTAATGGAACCGTGAGTCGGCATAACGGTGCCTACTGGGCACCAAAAAACCCGCTTATACAGCTGGATAAAGCGGTCAATCTACCAGGGTCCATGTGTGGTGTGGACTATGGTCTAGGAGCTTAGTAGGACCCTTTTTCTTTGATGATACTGTCACTGGGGAAGTGTACCTGGAAATGTTACTCACATCAATTTTCCCAGGTATACGTCCACTTTATAGAGCTGATGAAGAGGTCTTCTACCAAAAGGACGGGGCGCTAATACACTACCACCTAGCCGTAAGAGCTTTCCTGGATGACAGTTTTCCAGGGCATTGGTTTGGACGAAGAGTACCCTCCACGGTCGACAGATCTAACACCTATGGACTTTTACTTGAGGGGAACTGTGAAAAGTAACGTCAATCGACGTAAGGATCTTCACCAGGAGATTACAGCGACATGTGCAGCGATCTCCACTGTAACGTTGACTGACGTAGTTGCGGCGACCGCTCGTCGTTTTGTTATATGTATAGCCGCCAACGGTCAATATTTTGAACATTTAAAGTAACCACGTGCTAAACTGAAGGTTGTAAAACATGTGTGACCAATTATTAAATGTAAAATAAACACATACGTAATACTTTTCGTTCCTTAAAGCGTGTATACATTTTTATGGCGGTCTCTGTAGTTTGATACCCATTTCCAAACATACTTTTGTTTGTGTCTATTTTTGTAACGATGTAATAGATTTTCCAGTATCTACATGCCATGACGATATTTTAGCTTAATAAGAGCGATCCAGTTTAACAGATTACGACGATGTGTAATGCCTGGCGGCTGAGACACACTTCCATATTTGAGGGTATCATCTAATGGAAGACTAAATATTGAAATCAATTTGGTATTGTTCACCCGCGGTATGTAATTTTTTCTACTTTTGTTCTGAAGGTGGCTAGTCAGTAAGCTGTAACTAGTTATCAATAACGATGTTTTTGCGATCTTAACCTAGAATTTTTAACCCATACACTGTAACATAACAAATCCATTGTCTCCGTGTTTCACAATGTCAAATAACAAAAAGCTTCTAAGTAAGCTTTGACAAGAACGGAATGCAAGACAGGAAACTTGCGATATGAGTAAGTTGGAAAAAATGATTCAGGAATTCGGGAAAACAAAAAAGAACATAAGAAATGGTTACATGACAAGGCTTAACATTCAAGAGACTTATATATAAAGATCAAATAACAATTCATAATGAATGTCAGGATGCAGAGAAATGAACATTATGATAGGCTGTTTAGGAACATAGTTCGGGCAACAGATATAATAAGTCTAAAGAAAAAACTAACAACAGCACAAAAAAATTCCGTTGAAGAGTGGACAGAACACTTTTCACCATATTACAGAAAATAGGTTCGACTTCAACGGAGAAAAAAAAGTTCAGAACTTAGAAAAAAACATTTTAAAAATAACGGAGGAGGATGTGAAAACAGTGATGTTAAAAGCAAAAGTACATAAAGCCCCTAGACCAGGAAATATACGAAAGGATCTTCTGAAGCACGGAGGAAGTGTGGTGATATCTACAGAAACTTTTCTGGAAAAACAGATGCTGGAGAAGATCCAACTAAGGAATGAAATTATGTGACAAACTCACAGAGGAAGAAATGTTACCCCAACTGTGGTGTCACCGCCAGACACCACACTTGCTAGGTGGTAGCCTTTAAATCAGCCGCGGTCCGTTAAAATACGTCGGACCCGCGTGTTGCCACTATCAGTGATGGCAGACCGAGCGCCGCCACACGGCAGGTCTAGAGAGACTTCCTAGCACTCGCCCCAGTTGTACATCCGACTTTGCTAGCGATGGTTCACTGACAAAATACGCTCTCATTTGCCGAGACGATAATTAGCATAGCCTTCAGCTACCTCATTTGCTATGACCTAGCAAGGCACCATTACCAGTTACTGTTGATACTAGGAATCATGTACCATCATGAATGACGTTCTCCATTAATGGATTAAAGTTAAGTATTCCACCAGCGACGTCCGTTTTTTCTAAATTCTAATTTCCTTGTCCTGTTCCAGACCTCACGCCAGCCTGCGTGAGTTAAACGCATGGCTTTTGGCTCCCTCTAGTAACACGGTGTTGGCTCTCCTGCCAACCACAACATTGGCGACGAGGCAATACCGCGTTCTTAACTATAGTGCCCTGATTTACTTGTGTAATAACTTCGCCAACATCTCCAGATGTACTGTCCGAATTTTATCGCTTACAGAATCAGCAGACGCAGGCATTACTGGATGCCCTTGGACAGCTCGTCCAGGGTAAACGTGCGATGCAAAACGATGCCGCAGCCGCCGCTCCACCGCTAACGCAGCCACAACACGCAGTTGCACCAACTTTTCGTCCTTTTGATGCTGCACTGGAAAGCTGGACGGAGTGGTCACGCCAATTTGGATTCCATCTCGCCGCCTACAGAATTCAAGGTAACGAGTGGCAGCCATTTTTGTTGTCTTTGGTTGGCGTACAAACGTACCGTGTGATAGTCAAATTATTTCCCCGACGCGACGTAGCAACTCTGTCCTACGACGAAATTGTCTGCATTAGATGCATATTTGAAAGAATCAGTCAATGTAGTTGCCAAACGGTATACCTTCTTTCGTACAAAACGTACGGCAGGTCAGACTGACTGGGAGTGGGTTGCAACCTTGCAAGGCCTTACTAGGGATTGTGCTTTTGAATGTCAATGTGGACTCCCTTATTCTGATACTATGGTACGTGATGCAATTGCACAGAACGTTTCTGATGTGCGTATAAGGGAACAGGTTTTGAAACTAGTCAATCCCTCCCTTCAACAAGTGATGGACATATTGGATCGGCAGGACACACTTGACTTTGCTCAGGAATCATTTGCAACTTCGCCACCCATGTGTCAGGTTAACCGGCCTGCCGGGCGAGCTGCACGGAACAGTAAACAGCCCTCGCGCCTGGCCGCACCACTGCCGCCAGGCTCTCAGCCACGTGTACCACGCCGGCAAGCAACTGAAGTGCTATAATCATGCCTGCAGTGTGCTACTAGACATTCGCATGAGAATTGCCCGTCACGCCAAGCTATTTGCTATTACTGTAATAAATAAGGACATGTTCAGAGTGTTTGACAGAAAAAGCTCAGAACGGAAGCTCAAACCCATTCCCGGCCCTTTGCTTCACGCCGGAATCGGAATCGAACCAAGGATACTCAGGCTCGCGAAACTTCGCCCATGGAAATTCATATAGTTCATTCCACTCCGCCCAGTGCCACTGTCTCTAACAGTGACTGTGTTCGTCCCACAAATAGTGTGCATTGACATCGCTGGAACTCCCGTCAAGTCGCAAGTGATTTTGTACCAGTGTCAGTTCACGTTGCACGAGACAGTCGCTCATGTCGTCAGCAGGGCAATAAACTTTTTGTGGACATTAACGACAAAGTGATACCATTCCAGCTCGATACCGGGGCTGCAGTTTCACTGATCAATCAAGGCACTTACAAACTGCTGGACACACCTCCGTTGTGTGCCGCAACTGTTAAGTTAACTAGCTATTCAGGTCAAGCGATCCCTGTGTTAGGACAGTGCAGCCTTCTTGCAACATACAAGGGACTAACAAAACTTGTCTCATTTTCCGTCCTTCGTTCTTCTTCTGCAGTGAACTTGTTTCGTTTAGATTTATTTCAGTTGTTTAACTTGTCTATAGTAAATCAGGTCCTATCAGTGAACCAGACTGTGCCTTCAGACAGTGTTTCTCGTCTATGTGAAGAATTAGCAGACACTTTTGCACCGGGCCTCAGTCGCGCTAAGAACTATAAAGCACATTTGGAACTGAAAGTAAACGCGCAACCGAAATTTTTCAGAGCGCGCAATGTTCCCCACGCATTGCGTGATGAGGTCGCAAAAACATTACACGATTTGGAATCACAAAGTGTAATTGAACGTGTGCCGGCTTCTCCCTGGGCATCACCCTTAGTAATTTTGCCAAAACCTTCCGGAAAATTGAGACTTTGTGTGGACTTCAAGGCAACAGTGAATCCACATATAGGGACTGCAACTTTTCCTTTACCCCGCCCGGAAGATCTTTTTGACAAACTGTGCCCGGATAAATATTTTTCGAAGTTGGACCAGCAGATGCGTAATTGCAAATACCGGTGGACGAAGAATCCCAGCGCGTTTTGGTGGTAAACACGCATCTTGGTTTGTATCGATTCAAACGACTGCCATTTGGGTGTGCATCCGCCCCTGCATTGTTTCAACAATATCTACAAACTGTTTGTGCGTCGGTCCCTACTGCAGCAAACTATCTGGACGATATTGTGATCTCCGGAAAGACGGAAGAAGAACATTTAGCCAATCTCAGAACATTATTTCAGGTGTTGCGACAAAATGGTCTTCGCTTGCGGAAGGACAAATGTGTGGTATTTGCTCCTGACTTGCCCTACCTGGGACATGTACTCAATGCCCAAGGCATACATTCCAGTCCGGAGCACCTCCGTGCCATACAAGACTTGCTTTCGCCGCAGAATTTGAAGCAGCTACAGAGTGTGCTGGGAAAAATTAACTATTATCACAGATATGTTCCACATGCCTCTTCCATTTCAGCTCCGCTTCATCGCTTATGCTGTAAAGGTGTTCCGTTCGTCTGGACGACGGAATGCGAACGCGCCTTTCGCCAGTTGTAATCGGCGTTGCTTTACAATACTTGCCTTACGCCATTCGATCCCCAGAAGCCCCTTTTGTTGATGGTGGATGCATCGGATTTCGGGATCGGTGCTGTGCTTGCGCACAAAGATGGATCGCATGATCGCCCTATTGCCTTTGGGTCCAAATTGCTCTCGTCTGCGCAAAGAAATTATTAACAGATCGAGAAAGAAGCATTGGCTCTCGTATTTGGTGTTACAAAGTTTCATGATTCCTTGTATGGTCGTCACTTTACCATCAGCACAGACCACAAACCTTTGATATCGCTTTTTCATCCGACCAAGCCTGTACCTCCACGTACAGGGCAGAAATTCTATCGCTGGTCTATTTTCCTTTCGCAGTACCGCTACGATATCTTGTATCGGACCACTGCTAAGCACGGAAACGCCGATGCGTTGTCCCGTTTGCCTGTTGCTGAGGATAGAGCATTCGATTCCTCCGAACTTGCTTGCATGTTCATTGATTCGGAAACCGAAGACGTGGTCGAATCGTTTCCCATTGATTTTCGTCATGTAGCTACAGCCACAGCTGCTGATCCTGTCCTTGCTACCGTTCTGCGTTTTGCTGCTACGCAATGGCGCTTGTCAAAGTCACGGATCGGGGATCCGTTGGTTCGCCGATTTTTTGCTCACCAGGAGAGACTTTTTGTACGACGTGGTGTTTTGCTGTTGCGTTCTGATAATGATCAGTCCAGGGTCGTGGTCCCACGTTCGTTACAGTCCTCTGTCTTACAGCTTCTCCACCAAGGACATTGAGGTATAGTGAGAATGAAACAACTTGCTCGTCAGCAGTGTACTTGGTTCGGAATCGATGCCGCGATTACGAATATGTGCTCTTCTTGCATGGTGTGTGCCGAACAACAATCAGCACCACTGCGGACATTCTTTGCATTGCCAAAAGCTACTTCCCCTTGGCAACGCTTACACATCGATTTTGCTGGTCCATTCTGGAATGCTCGATGGTTGGTTATGGTAGGTTCATTCAGTAATTTTCCTTTTGTTGTCCGGATGTCTTCCACGACGTCATCTGCCATCATCCAAGCGTTATCTGCTATCTTTTCATTGAAGGACTTCCACAGACTATTGTTTCCGACAATGGCCTACAATTCATGTCCGCAGAATTTCAGTCTTTCTGGAAGGCCAATGGTATTCAACATCTGACGTCCGCGCCGTTTTCGTCACAGTCAAACGGTGCCGCTGAACGATTGGTCAGGACTTTCAAGTCACAGATGTTGAAGTTGAAAGAGTCTCATTCTCGGAAGGACGCGTTATTGCTCTTTTTGTCCTCGTATCGCTCTCAGCCCCGAGACGGTCGCTCGCCGGCTCAGTTGCTCCATGGTCGCCCTCATCGAACCTTGATGTCTTTGCTACATCCGCCGCATCAGGTTCCTGTGCAGCGGCAGACACCTGCTTTTGCCCCAGGCGACGTTGTCTACTACCGTCACTATCGAGGTTCACGGCGTTGGCTCGAAGGGTGCATTCCTCGCTGCCTCGGCCGCACTATGTATTTGGTTTTGGGGGCCTCTATTGAGGTGCGTCGGCATCTCAATCAACTACGCCTCTGTCGTCGCACGGTATCTGCCGCTCCCCGTCTGCTTTCAGCGACGGTGCCGTCCGGTCAGCGCCCTGGCGATCCATCTACTGGCTCGCCTCGGCCCCAGGTGTTACCGACGCTGCCTACCATTTTGCGCCATGGCGACGCGCTGCCTTCCATTTTGCCCCATGGCGACGCGCTGCCGCCGCCGCCGCCTGTTCTCCCGCCGGCGACGCCCGCAGTGGACGCGTCGCTGCAACTGCCGGGCGCCTCCCTGGGTCACGCGCCGCCGATCGCTTCCCGTGACCAGTGGTCCTCCGACCGTATGTCGTCTTCGCCCGTCGGGTGCCCCGGCCCGTTGGAGGTCAACCCTTCGGCCCCCCCTGTCTCTCTGCGGGCGCATGCACCGCATGTTGGCGTGCACCCTGGAGGAGGTTTTCAGACGTTTCCTAGCTCCCCGCGGTCCGAATGGCAGGGTGCGGGTGGCACAGCCTCGTCTGTTGTTAGGCTCCACACCTCGTCGCATACGTCAACATGGGGTCCTCCCCGCGGCGGGCGGAAGCCTTATGCCACAACCGTACGCCGATATGCGGGGGAGGAATGTGGTGTCACCGCCAGATACCACACTTGATAGGTGGTAGCCTTTAAATCGGCCGCGGTCCGTTAGTATACGTCGGACCCGCGTGTCGCTACTATCAGTGATGGCAGACCGAGCGCCGCCACACGGCAGGTCTAGAGAGACTTCCTAGCACTCGTCCCAGTTGTACAACCAACTTTGCTAGCGATGGTTCACTGACAAAATACGCTCTCATTTGCCGAGACGATAGTTGGCATAGCTTTCAGCTACGTCATTTGCTACGACCTAGCAAGGCGCCAGTACCAGTTACTATTGATACTGTAATTATGTACCGTCAAGAGCGACGTTCACCATTAATGGATTAAAGTTAAGTATTCCACCAGCTACGTCCGTTTTTTCTAAATTCTAATTTCCTTGTCCTGTTCCAGACCTCACGCCAGCCTGCGTGAGCTAAAACGCGTGCCTTTCGGCTTCCTCTACTAACACAGTGTTGGCTCTCCTGCCAACCACAACACCAACAGCAACTACGCTTTTCTCCAGTATTTTTAGTATGAAAACAGAAGATTATGTGCTGGATTTTACTCAAGAATGGGGTGGTTTTAGGTAAGGATGTTTATGTCGTGGTAACATTCGCTGTATCACACAGTTATTGGAAAATGTAGAATGAAAATAAAAGCTTGTACCTTATCTTCGTGAACCTCAAGAAAGCACACGAGACTTCCCCTAGAATTAAATTACTGAAAGCAATCAGAAAAGTTAATGTGAAAAAAATGATTTAATCTCGTTAAAAAGCTATACAATAAAACGAAGAGAAAGTTTAAAAGACTATTTCCGTTTGCAGGGCTAAAATTGTTATTTCCGTTTGCAAAAGTCTAAACCAAGGTTGCTGAATGTTACTTATTCTCTTTAACATTTATTTGGAAAAGGCGCCTACGTCTGGTACAGCAAATGCTCGAGCATGAGATTAATCTTTGGTGAAAATACTCTTCGCTCTTTTATTTACTGATGACTCAGTAATATTCTCCCCAGCTGATGATACGTAACACATGAAGAAATCTTAAGTGTAACAAACGGGGTTTGTGAATAAATCTAGACACGACGGAGAACGTGTGTATGCGACAGGATTTGGTGAAAACTGACCCAAACGAAGAAGAAATGAAAACTTGCAAAAGCTACAAAATTTGGGAACAAAAACATCTAACTCCAGTACATGAGAGAAGGATATTAGCTCCAAAATATCAGTGGAGAAGAGAGCTACTAAAGCATTGCATGGGATAATGTGGAGTAACAGTATTCGGCAGGATACTAGGAATAGAGTGTTTTAGTGTCGTGGAGAAAATAGCCTTGTATGGAGTCAAAACGTGATCTCAAACGAGGGAGATTAGGAAGGACATTGTAACGATGGAAATGGAATTTATGAGAAGATGTCTGCGGTGTACGTGGCGAGATACGATACGGCGAATGGAGATAGCATGCTCCAAGAAAGTTAAGGGAACACAGGGCTTCAGAAGGTATGCGGTGAGTTCAGAGCTCTGAATTTTGTCGGCTGCGTCATAACTCAAATACACTACAAATGTTACAATCTGGAACACATGATTAACTTCTGTACAGACAAAAAGTCTGCTCTTACTGTAGAAATGTGAACCTTCACAGAAAATAGTTTAAGGTGCGTGGTGACAAATCATAAAGCACTCCATATCATAAAATGGGAAAATATACTCATAAGAGCAGAGATTGTACAGCATATCAGATACTAATAATGAAGTAACTGGGAAAATTTGCAGAGAAATTATACGTTCAACAGTAATGTGGACTTTACTGTCATTCGTATGGCACAGACTACGAAGTAATGATATTTTTTCGCGGCATGAAAATGCATTACAGAATCACGAAACAGCCATAAAAGAACTGCAAACTATTGTTCATGAAAATCATGAGAGCTTACAAGCTAAATTTGACTCAGTTGCATCTACCGATTCGGTTACGCAACTTGCAAAAACTCAAGAAAACTTAAAGGACACAGTAGATACTCTGCAAATTGGTTCAGAAAGACACATGGAAGAAATCAGTTCATTATCAGAGAAAGTAGTTGAACTTTCGGATCAGCTAAATATTTTATCTACGAAGGTAGATGATAATCTGAATGACACAAAACCGGTAGTCTTTAATGACACAGAACAGTGCGGACAAATTAGGAAATTCAAACAAAATAAGAATCAAAGTAATACGCAACACCATAGAGAAATCCGGGAAGTACAAGATCAGGTGACACAGGTAATACAAGAATCACGTATTTCAGAGGACATTCGCGCTCCAATACGGGAAGAGGGACATATAAATACGGAACAGCCACAAAATAATAACACAGGGCTCTTCGGAAATTATGAAATAAATTGGCAAGGTACACCGAATTTTGAGATGGAACCGACGAAACGACGTAACAATGACCGACATGCGACTCGCCGACATGATGATTTTGACTATAAGCTGTTCATTACTACACGTAAATTCAAAACATTTAAGAATTCTGGCAACGACATTCATCCACAAGCGTGGCTTCATCAATTCTCCCATAATTTTCCTCCCAACTGGTCATTAGAACACAGATTAGAATTTATGTGTGGCTACTTAGAGAATGAACCAGCTGTAAGAAAGCGATCGGACATTCACGATTGCCACAGTGAAGGAGAGTTTTACCATGCCTTCCTCTCAGCAGCTTGGTCTCAAGCCACACAAGACGGAGTAAAACATGGCATCATAATGATGAAACATTTCGAACAATCTGAATTCTCCAGTCTTGTGAAATATTTTGAAGACACGTTGCACAAGAATCAGTACCTGTCAAACCCATACAGCCCCTCAGAACTCATCTGCATTTGCTTAATCAAATTGCCTGAACATTTACGACATATTATTTTGGCAGGACGTTGCAAAGACGACATTGAAGCTTATCAGGGACTCTTACAAGAATTAGAAATTGACACTGACAATCGCGGAACGCGAAAACAGGAACACAACAATTACAGGTCACATCCGTCGCAATCCCGCGATGAAAGAAATAACTGGATGCGACAAGGGTATTCTCACAACACAAATCGTGACCAAAACAGACACCACCCGTATGACAACCGTTGGCAGAGTAAAAATAATTACAGAAAAAGATCGCATTTCCATAGTAATGACTATCACAGAGACAGCCATAGAAACAGACAATATGGGAACCAAAATAATTATTATCAAGGGAGACAGAGTAACTTTAGATGCAACGGTCCAGCGCGCAGTTACGATTCAGGGAGAAATTCTCCACCACATGACCGACAAGAAAGAAACTATGGAATCTACCGACATGACGAGGACAGACGATATGATCGTAACGACAGAGCTGAATTGCATCAGAACTGGCGAGTTTAAAATAGAGCAGGGCACTCTTGACAAGGTGAATTTGTAGAAGTTAGGTCTCCTAATCCCAGTAACGACGCGCGCCAACAAAGAAACAGACGTTGACTCGCACCGCAGGCAGCCACGTGCGCCCGCTGGCTCAGGAAAAAATTACATAGACGCTAACCTTGAGGAAAATTCCAGTATTCTTTACCGACGTATACCACATGATAATTGCCTTAAAGTTGAAACTCTGTGTACTAGGAAGAGCAAAGGGTTACACCACATTTCACATTTAAAACCATTTATTGAAAGATAATCTGCTTTTTAACTTTGTCTTTGCCATAAAACTTTTCACTTCACATTTCTAGTATGCTTTGTCAGACTTAAGAAACTGTTAACATGCAACAAAGTTCGAAGTTAAATATCCAGTCTAGAACCTAGGGAACATTTTTAAACAGAAATTACGAATGCATTGTTGATTGTTATAGTGAACAGACGACACAGTGTTGTATTTGTACATTCTTGCTTGTTAGTTGCACGATTACGTAACGACTATAAGGCTTACATACTTAGGACATATACTGGTACTGCTAATGAGATTTTAATGCAACATTTTGGTTTACTTGAAAATACATTCTGGATTTAAAGTACTTTCTGTGAGATACCAGATGACACAGTGGTTAGTTTATGTGACAGCTACACGATTATATCACGACGTTACTAATGAGTGACAATTTACAATGTTGCTTTTGCGCTGTATCTGTTTTACATCTGCAGTTTTTCTGAATTATTCTGGAAATTAAAACATGTTTTAGTAGTAACTTTCGTGGTATAGCTACAAGGAGACAGCCTTTTCCATAGGACAACAATACGTTACAGCACAGTACTTTCTTCATCACAATAATAAGCGTAATAACTAAGATATCTATACGCAAAGCATTTCACTTTTGTTTATCATGAGGTAAGTACATTGACTTGTGCAGAACTTAGCTTTCAGAGGACGATAACTACGAGACTTCCACAGAGATTATCTTACAACATGACGCACAGTTTAGCGCTACAGTACACGTATTTGAGTGATTAATTTTGTACTTAGAACATTTATTTTTAAAGATATTTGAAGTACAATGATACAAAGGTTTTCCATGATACATTTCATTCCATTGCTGTAATCTCTAACAGCTGAGGGTATAATTACATTAATCCTCAGGGGGGGGTACACGCTTGCTTTGTGTACCATGTGTTTGGCAAGCACAAGGAGCCCTAGCTAATATGGTATTTCCTTATACAACTTTAAACATCGGTACCATATTTCTCTAATACATAAATTACACAGCTATCTGATCATTTAACTGAGAGACAAACATTTGTTTTACTACATCAGTGACAGATGTTTACGTAATTACACCGTTGGATGACTTCACAGCTATGAAACTGTATTTCGTATGTACTTTGTGAACTCTTCATATTTTTTCAGAACCATTGTGATACTATGAGAGCTTTGAATGATGTATTTGGTATGAGATCATGATTTTTAAAGTACTTTTGAAGTAGATGACACTATTGAAATGAGCAGAGAATAGTTTTTTAGGTTTTGAAATTATTGGTGGAAGCTACGACGATTTTGAGATTTGACTGA
This sequence comes from Schistocerca cancellata, assembly GCF_023864275.1. NCBI lineage: Eukaryota > Metazoa > Arthropoda > Insecta > Orthoptera > Acrididae > Schistocerca > Schistocerca cancellata. Next base: position 275,308,136 of record NC_064632.1, on the reverse strand, counting down.
GGTGTTATGATGTTGTTATTGCAATGACGATGTGTATTATGCTGTTGAGGTATTTATGATCAATAAGATGATGCTACCATATATGAGGAATGTGATTACGTGTTTATATGTATATGAATAAAGAGTAGTGGTTAGGGACTCTGATTTGTGGAAAAGGATGTTGGAAACCAAGAATCGCACTTTAAGAATTATGAAATATGTGTACATGCGTGAACGTATCACAGTGCCACCGAAACTTTTTTGGACGCTGTTATATTTATAGGATATTGTTTCTACACATTTGTAACGCAAATTCTTGATCTGTGAAATTTTTTTATGAGACTGTCACTGTGGCGCAAACTGCTGTCCTAAATATTTCGGTAAGAAAGCTAAGTAACCTTGACGTAATGCGTTGTGGATGCCCAGTTGTGCCAATCGCCTGAAAAAAAAAAGCCATTAGGTGGAAAAAAAGATACCATTATCTTCGCTATTGACATTTCTTTGTAGAAAACATCGCAAATACGACACGTTCGCACTTGGAAACATACGATTATACTGTGGAGCTCTTAATTTATGATATTTACTAAAATGCCTAATGAAATGATGAGAAACATTTTACATCTGGTGTTTTTCTAGTTGAGAGTTTGCTCATTTTGTTTAATATCTAGTTTCTAGCTGCACTGCAGCACTGGTCAAAATAAAATTTTATACATGTACTAATATAGATATTTTATGCCTACAGATCCAGTAAATAATAACTTTATGATCTACTTCAAAAAAACGAAGGGGCAGAAAAAGACATTTCCCTTCACAGGACTTGCACACATAATTTTCTTTTCAACTACTTGGTAATATCTGCATTGTTTTCTTTAGTGTAATATTTTTTCTGCTTGAGCTTTGTAATGATTAGATATAAGTTCTTGCATTTGCTGCTGCTGCTTGCCAGGCATAGTGCTATTAAATTTCACGTTGTATTACTCCGTTAAGCCAGTTTTACTACTGATTTATTTCTCTTGTTTGCTGCTCATTGCCTTATATTAGTTGTAATACTGCTGCTTGGGTTGCCAATTTGCATTTTTTTGTCATTGATGTTTGTGTTAATTGTTTTGTGCTGCTGCATTGCCTCGTCCCTTAGTTTAGCATCTGAGCTCAGTAGATTTAAGTTAGCTTAAGAGGGGGCAGACTATATAAGAGAATGAGTTGCGATGAATTTGAAGAAGTGCACTGAGAGGTTATACGAGAAAAATACAGAAAGCATGCTTGGATAGGATTTTTTGTGGTGGAAACAAATGTTGAAATAAGAAAAAAAAAAAGATCTATGGAATGAAGTTTTGGGTTGGACTGCAGTACCAAATGTTACACTGAAAACGAACCCTGTCCTTTCCTTTTGTGTTATCCTACTATGTGTTTGTCTACTCTTGTGTATTTGTGCTTTTCCTGTCTTTATGTGTTTAGCTAATAAGATTTATGTTGTAGAAATTTTCTAGTATTAAGCTACATTCACTATGATGGGGAATACTGTTATCCTCAAATATAATTGGCATTAATAATATGTTATATGCTTAGACATTATTTATCTGTTCTGTTTTGTTGCTCATGTGTGAAGTTGATGTTTCAAAAGTTATTCTGATCTTTCATGTATGTACTTATGTCATAATTCCTGTAACACTGATGTATCTGTTTATTTCTATTCTTTTGTAAAGCCTGTACTACTACAAAGTTATCTGTATTGTTATGTTCTTTAATGATGTATTTTGTACCTTTGTAATTGTATTCTTACATTATAAAATTGTAATTGACACCAGTTCATCATATTATTAACTTGTAAGTTACATTTCACTGCACACATTTCTGTTGGTAATAGTATATGGACAATATGTGAGAAGTAGGGACTGTTAGTGTTTGCACGTGTGTTAATAATTCAGCAAGGCACTGGTTAACAGCATTGCTGGTTCTAAGGACAATTCCAAAAACTTTGTGAGTGCACAAGTGGTGGTTATGGACTTGCTCTATTATCCGCAAGACTCTTCAATGGTGATTGTGCACTTGCACAGTCACAACAGATGGCTGCTGGCCATCTCTACAAGGACTACAGTGGGCCTGCGTCTTTGATGACCCAACAATACCATTATTTCTACAAGGACTACAGTGGGTCTACACCTTTGCTGACTCAGCAGTACCATTATTTCTACAAGGACTGCAGTGGCTCTGCACCTCTGGTGGCCCACCAATACCACAATCTCTACCAGGACTACAGTGGGTCTCCACTTCTGGTGGCCCACCAATACCGTAATCTCTACTGTGGTCTGCTCTGTGATGACCTACCTACCAATATTCTTCAAAACTTCGAATGACTCTGCTGTGGTTTACTCTGTTGTGGCCCATTACCTGTCTGCATGTCGAGAGTCAGCACTGTCTTTCTGTGGGAAGGACAACACTAATTCTTTAAGACTGCATGGAAATCCACTACTTCCGTGTGCATTTTCTTTTGTAGTTCAGACTTTGAGAAAAACACTGCAATATTACTGTGATGAATGATCAGGACTGTCTTTATGAACTGTGAATTTTAGCTTTTGACCAACATTGAATCCATAAGTGTGTGCGTTTGATATCTTTGTTATTGTAATTATGAAAAATTTTATCAAATCATTATTGGCCACTGCCCAAAACAATTTGTAAAATTTTTTGTGTGGAGCATGGTGGCTATGTAAGTAGGCTGTTTAGGTTTTTGTATTGGTAATGCCATATAGCACTCTGTATGAAAATCACTGGCTGTGCTGTGTGCAGTCTGTGGCTGGTTGGCATTGTTGTCTGCCATTGTAGTGTTGGCAGCTGGATGTGAACAGCGTGTAGCGTTGCGCAGTTGGAGGTGAGCCGCCAGCAGTGGTGGATGTGGGGAGAGAGATGGCGGAGTTTTGAAATTTGTAAGACTGGATGTCATGAACTGCTATATACATTATGACTTTTGAACACTATTGGGGTAAATACATTGTTTGTTCTCTATCAAAATCTTTCATTTGCTAACTATGCCTATTAGTAGTTAGTGCCTTCAGTAGTTTGAATCTTTTATTTAGCCTGCAGTAGTGGCGCTCGCTGTATTGCAGTAGTTCGAGTAACGAAGATTTTTGTGAGGTAAGTGATTTGTGAAACGTATAGGTTAATTTAGTCAGGGGCATTCTCTTGTAGATTTTTGAAAGTCAGATTGCGTTGCGTTAAAAATTATTGTGTGTCAGTTTAAGTACAGTCATATGTATAAATTGTTCTAAGGGGACGTTACACAGTTAGTAAAATAATAAATATTGTAAAATATCACGCAAGTGTTGCGTGTTTATCATTCAAAATGTATGAAATATCCTCCTGTGAACCAACGGAACAGACAGTTAATGCAGCTGCAGTTTTTATTTGTTTGTGAAGTTCTAGCAGGTACAGACTCATCCCACAACAAGTCTGCAAACGCATGGGGGTCAAGGTATACACACAGATCAAAAAAAGTTTTGAATCACCCCGGTTCCCAGAACTACTAAAGACAGATGTTGACTGCGTATAATGTATTACAGACACAGTCCCTTTGACTGTTCAGAGATGTCACGAAAACCGCCAAAATACGTAAACAACCATGCATGAGGAGCGCCTATTTGACGGAGTGGGTCCGACAGCCGATCAGTTCCAGTCATTCCACCAGGAAGGAGGTACAAGGCTCGTCTTTTCTGTAGTGGCACCACACATATGAGGTAAATACCACGGTTCGATCACATCCGCATTCTGACTTTGTGCCAGGAAGGGCCCTCAGCAAAGGAAATGTCCAGGCGTCTCGGAGTGGATCAAAGCGACGTTGTTTGGACATGGAAGAGATACAGAGAAGCAGGAACTGTCGATGACGTGCCTCGCTCAGGCGGCCCAAGGACTACTACTGCAGAGGATGGCCGCTGCCTACGGATTATGTCACTGAGGAACCACGACAGCAACGCCACAATGTTGAATAGTGCTTTTCGTGCAGCCGCAGGACGTCGTGTTACGACTGCGCAGTAGGCTGCATGATGCGCAACTTCACTCCCGACGTCCATAGTGAGGTCCACCTTTGCTACCACATCATGCAGCGAGGTACAGATGGGCCCAACAACATGCTGAATAGACCGCTCAGGATTGGCATCACGTTCTCTTCACCGATTAGTGCCGCATATGTCTTCAACCAGACAATCGTCGGAGACGCGTTTGGAGGCAACCCGATCAAGATGAACGCCTTAGACACACTGTCCAGCGAGTGGAGTCAGGTATGGGTTCCCTGCTGTTTTGGGGTGGCATTATGCATGGCCGACGTTTGCCGCTGGTAGTCATGGAAGGCACCTAACGGCTGTACGATACGTGAACGCCATCCTCCGACCGAAAGTGCAACCATGACGTCAGCATATTGGCAAGGCATTCGTCTTCATTGATGACAATTCGCAGTCCCATCGGGTGAATGACTTCCTTCATGATAACGACATCGCCCGACTAGAGTGGTCAGCATGTTCTCCAGATATGCCTGGGATAGACTGAAAAGGGCTGTTTATGGACTACGTGACCCATTAACCACTCTGGGAGATTTACGCCGAAACGCCATTGATGATTGGAACAATCTGGACCATCAGTGCCTTGATGAACTTGTGGATAGTATGCCACGATGAATACACGGATGCATTAATGCAAGAGGACAAGCTACTGGGTATTACCGGTGTGTACAGCAATCTGGACCACCACCTCTGATAGTCTCGCTTTACGATGGTGCAACATGCAATGTGTGGTTTTCATGAACAATAAATAGGACGTAAATGATGTTTATGTTGATCTGTATTCCAAATTTCTGTACAGATTCTGGATCTCTCCGAACAGAGGCGATGCAAAAGTTTTTTTGATGTGTGTAGTTTGCGAAACAGTAGTGATATTTGTCGGAACGAAAAACAGAAACATCCTATTACGCTTCATAACTTAGGAAATGCACGTATCCACGACGACACTGAAAACCCCTGTCTTATCCTTACTGTTCATCGTCAACTGAAGCCGCCATTTTGAAGCGTAAGGAAATGAAATGGAAATTAAATGTCCCTTATTGATCAAATCTTCTTAATGCGTCAAACTGAGTGGGTGACAAACAGGCTGATATTTGCCTACCAGCTCGACCACACTGGAAAATTATGTCGTTTGCTGCGTACGTTCATTACGTGCCGGAAACAATGTACTAACGTGCTAAGTCAAATGTTAATGAGGCTAGGCTCGTGCTGAATGCTGTCACAGTGGTAAGTAACGAAGCTGACAAAGCAACTGCAAGCAGGTCAGTGAATTGCGTCGCCAGTCTACGAGTAGGTCAAGGGCAGGCTGGTAGGGGTGAGCATGGTTAGGGAGGGACAGCTGCGGCGGTGGCAATGGACGGGGGGCGGGGGTTAGTTGCAGTGGAAAAGCGGGGCACGGGAGCACTTGTGGATTGTCGATAACGCGACGCCACGCTGTCGCTAACAACACTAATTTGACCTATCGCACTGCTCTATCTTAATTTTATTTGACGTGTCATTAATGCAAATTAGGGGTTTGCCGGCGCTTTCGCTGATAAATCATGACGTATCTCTCGTTTACTCCGTGCGCACCGCGGTGACAGATGACAGGAGTGCTGTGTTGTGTTTTTGTTTTGCTGTGGTTTGACACAGAACATACAACGCACGGAATACTTCACCGTCTGATGATTTCACCTCTGCTAGCAAAACACATTATTACATGGGTATTCTGAAGGTAACGTCTCCTCATGTCCTCGAAGAAAGAAAATAATACTGGTTCCAAAACAATAGCAATTTCTTTAAACAAATCAGGCTACTTATGGCTCTGATTATAATTTTGTATTCATTTTTTATCTGTCTGAAACGTGTGATTCTAGAAGTTATAATTATCTTTCTACGCCAACGAAGAAATAAAACCTTCGAGGCTTGTTGATGACGTTACAACTGTCACACACGGCAAAGGATTCGGAAGAACATTTTATTGGAAGAGATAGGGCTTTAAAGACAGCTTATATGTTGAAGATAAACAAAAGTACAACTCAGGTAATGGAGTCGATTTACATCAGGTGATAAGGAATCAGATAAGGAAAGAAGACATTAAAAGGGAGTTTTGCTATTTTTGGCCGCAAAATAACTTATGGTAGCCGAAGCAGAGAGGAAATTATACAGCATGTAAATAAATTTTGGTAAGAGAAATGTGTTAACATCTAACATAAATTTAAGTTTTAGGAAGTCTTTTTTGAAGCAAAACATTCTCCAGTTCATAGCGGGAATGCTGTAGCAACCAGTAATGTGCAACGAAGAAAGAAAGTCTTGGTCGCAGGGTTGTGGTCATTATTTGTTGAGTTAAGCTTATTCAGATTAGATGATATTAGATGGTGTTAGGCACATGGGATACCGTACAAAGAAAACTTTTGCAGCAAATAACTGTCGTCGTCTAATATTCGAAAACCTTCCTCAATGTCTTTGTTGATGCTTGCAACGTAGTCCACTAATCCCTATCGTGCAACAAAGATCGATAGTTTCTTCATATACTCTGCAGTTATTTGATTAGAGTGTAGCCTTTTACGCATGTGAAACATGAGCGGTAAGCAGTTCACACAAGAAGAGAATAGAGGCTGTTCAAATATGGTGCCACAGAAGAATGCTGAAGATTAAATGAGTAGATAGAATAACTAAAGAGAAGGTACCGAATAGAAGTTGGAAAAAAAATTTATGGCACTACTTGATTAGAAGAAGGGATCGGTTTACAGCAGATATCGTGAGGCGTGGAAGAATGGTCAGTCTTCCAGTGGAAGCAGTTGTGTGTGTTGGAGGGGGGGGGGGGAGGGGTGAAGTATATAGAGAGAAACCAAAAGGATCAGTACAGTAAGCAGATTGAAATAGATGTAGCTTCAGTACTAATCCGGAGTTGAACAGGCTGGTACAGGAGTAGCATGGAGAGCTTCATCAAAGCATCCTCGGCCTGAAGACCACAACAACCAAAATCACCTCACCTGCTAACATTTCTAATAAATACGTATCAAGTCAGGTACCTTCATTTAGGGTCATTTGTCTTCTGATTGGTTTGAGGCACCCCGTCATGTCTGCTTGCCTTGAGCCAACCTCTTCATTTTCGAGTAGGTACTTCACACTACATTCTGAATTATTTGTTCGAAATATTCCATTATCTGCCTTCCCCTAAGGATTTTGAACCCTACAGCTCCCTCCAGTGCCGTGGAAGTTACTCCATACGTCCTAACACGTATCTTATCGTTACCACCCCGCCGTGCATTCTAGAGAATATTGTTTTCCTGGTGTATTCTGCGGGAAAACTCCTCATTTCCTATCAGTCCACCAAATTTACAGCTTTTGTCTATAACATCAAATATCGAACTCTCCAGTTTTCTTCCTTCACTATTTCTCTACCACACCTCCATACTATGGTGAACACTAGACAAATGTAAGACCGATATTTGACATTAGAGAACATTTTTAGAGAAGAATATTCTCTTCCATTTTAGTAGTTGCTGCTTATGTCCTCCTTCCTCGGTCTGTGTGTTTCCAAGACAGAAGAATTTCGTCACATGTTCTACTGTGTGGTACATTAATATGGTGTTACCTTATCGCTAATGTCATCTAAGTTTGATACAGTAAAATACGGCACATATACGCTTTGATTCAATGGTATCATTCAAACTAAGACTGTTGTAGGCCCACTGCAAAAGAGAATACAGGGAAACTGAGGGACAGCAACGGAGTAAACAAACCTGAGAAAATTAGTGAAAGAAGCTCACGACAGTTTCCAGCGCCAGATGTGAGCGAGCTCTTGTAAAAGTCTTAGAGCGTATTAGTCCTATATAAAGGCATTGAACAGAACTTAGCATTCCACCAATTCACAAATGGATCACTTTTCTGTTGCAACCGAGGACATCAAGCAGGGAACTGAAATTTTAATTTTATCATTTAAAAGGTGTTCACGCTTTGGAAAGCGCCCAACCAATGTTTCACCGACGCACTCGTTGACGAATTGTTGTTATGTAACCACATACATACAGTACTGAAAACCACTTGAGAGTATTCAAACTGAACAACGCACCAAAGAAGATATAAATGATATTACGAGTACATTTTACATGAAATGTACTGCAGAGCCAACCAGCTTATTTTCAATATAATGTTTTTAAGGACCCCCTGCGAATTCTATGATGCGGTCATAATCAGTTTCGGCCCAGAATGTATGACTTCAGATACCACAACAAAAAAAAAAAAAAAAAAAAAGAAACGCTAATATTCTGAAATCCGTAAAAAATTTGGCACTTCCACTTATGAGTTTAAATAAAGGACAATTAAAATATACTATGTGGTTATATGTATTTGTCATGGGTGGCATTTAGCGAACGAAACGCTCTTACTGTTCCGTAGAATGTGCTTGTCCTCTATAAAAGATAACAACGAATCAGTCACCGATCTCCTTTCGACAGAATATTGTTTTTTCTGAAGGCTGTAACAAACAAGAAAGGACAATAGTCTTGATTTCTGGAGATCATTTACAATATCCCATGCACCACTGAAGTCAAATAAGTAGGGACTATAATTTTAAGGTAACCTCGTTAATGAAAACACACCATCGACGAACTACAATGAAAAAACTTAAGAAATTTCAAATTATAATCTGTCACAGCTGTCACAGTTTAGGTGACTGAAATTCAGAATAAGTTTCAGATTGCAAATACTATTCCGCTTTGACGTCAGCTGCATATCCCAGAACGTCGAACAGAAAACTTATTTTACTGTTGAGTTTTGTAAATTTAGAATTATAGTTGTTTACGGTACACTATCAGGCTTTTAATCCATAACTAAGACCTTTTTTTATATTTTCAGGCAGGACTGTTATCAGAATTCCAAAACTTTTAGCATGATATCTACATTTTGCATGTTAAACTTACTTATGGCGATTCTGGAAAATGTCGTCAGTCTTTTATTCTTCAAAGCTCAGTTATAGCCTTGCGAGACACGGTACTTCAGTTATAATACAATCTCTACATCCAAGGTATGCTTTGTAATGGGCTAAAATTTTCTTCCCATAATGTATTTTTTCCTTTGACTTTCTTTGTTTTAATTTCTATATGTGTAATGTAGCGCTGGGAACGAATAAAAAAGTAAAAAAAGTCTTTTAAAATAATGGTTTCGCACAGTAACTGTATAGCACTTCAGAATTAAAACTGCAAGTATCAGTTACACAATAGACCATTATAAGGCATGAAGAACAGCATAAAGAAGTAACAGATAGGTTTTAAGCCAAATCAAGATTTTTCAGAGATATGTAAAGGCTGTAAATTGTAATCTTGTTTATAAGGATTGTTAGTTAAAAATGATGCATTCCAAACCATTTCTTAGACGAATTGGTTGAACTTTTTCATTAATTCTCTGGCGGAATCCTACTTCGGTATGAAGTAACTTGTGAATGTCGAACCTTGTTGGTTGGGACGTTGCCAGAATTGCTACCATTAGACCAACGTAATCGTTCGTGAAGACCTCAAATAAGTAGGAAAGTGAAATAATTACTTTGAGGAAGATTCGTTTGGATTCCTGAGAAATGTAGGAAAACGCAAGCCTATACTGACTCTACAATTTATCTCAGAAGATAGGTTAAGGAAAGGCAAACCTACATTTATAGCATTTGTACAATTAGAGAAATATTTGGAAATGTTGACCAGAACATTCTCTTTGAACTTCTGAAGGTAGCAGGAGTAAAATACAGGCAGCGAAACGCTATTTACAACTAATGCAGAAATCATACGGCAATTATAAGAGTCGAGAGGCATGAAAGGGAAGAAGTGGTTGAAAATTGAGTGAGACAGGATTGTAGCCTATGTCCGATGTTATTCAATACATTGGGCAAACAGTGAAGGAAACCAAAGAAAAATTGGGAGTAGGAATTAAAGCTCAGGGAGAAGAAATGAAAATTTTGTGGTTTGGCGACAGCATTGTAATTCTGACAGAGATAGCAAAGGATTTAGATGGTCAGTTGAATGGAATGGAAAATGTCTTGGAAGGAGGGTGTAAGATGAACATCAACAAAAGGAAAACAAGGGTAATGGAATGTAATCGAATTAAATCATGCGATGCTAAGAGAACCATATTAGCAAATAAGACATTTAAAGGAATAAATGGGTTTTGCTATTTGGGCAGCAAATTAAGTGAAGATGACGGAAGTAGATAGGTTATAAAATGCAGTCTGGTAATGGTAAAAAAGCGTTTCCGAAGAGGAGACATTTGTTAATATCGAATACAGTTTTGAGTTTTTGGAAGTCTTTTCTGCCGGTCACTTAAATGTCATTTGCAGAGTATCCATGTAGATTTAGATGTAGAAAGTACTTGTCATGTATGGAAGTGAAATCTGGACGATAAACTGTTTAGATAAGATGAAAATATAAGTTTCTGAAATGTGGTGCTACAGAAGAATGCTGAAGGTTAAATGGGTAGTTCACGTAAGTAATGAGAGGGTACTGAATAGAATAGGGTAGACAAGAAATTTGTGGCAGAACTTGACTAAATAAAGGGATCAATCGAGAGAACACATTCTGAGACATGAAGCGATCACTAATCTAGTATTGGAGGGAAGTAATGGCGGGGGATGAGGGGGAAGGGTGTGAAAATCGTAGAGGGAGACAAAGAGATAAGCCCAGTAAGCAGATTCTGAAGGATGTAGCTTACTGTAGTTATTTGGAGATGAGGAAACTTGTTCATGAGAGAGTAGTGTGGAGAGATGCATCAAACCAACCTTCGAACCGAAGACCACAACAACAACAGCGAAATAACTGGAAACTATAGACTGAGAAGTGGAGAAAAGCAACGAAGAGAGCTGAGAACTTTGCATAGCTACACAAACTGTTTCTCCACAGCATTCTGTAACAACTTCCTATACCATGTGGAATAGCGTTTATATACACCAGAAGATGGAACTTAAAAGTTGCTAAACCGTTTGTGTGTGTCTCTAGTCGACTTAAATGAACACGGCTACAGCGAACTACTGGACTTTTCATTCAGTTTTATATTTTAATAGTTTTAACACCTGTTTTACTGTCAATCTCCTACGCATAACGAAAATTAGATCTTGGAAATATTCATCCCACGGCAGCTCAGTGCGTTTGCTCCTTGTAGACTCGTTAGGCACGGTGCCGCTTCAAAGCACCCGTGTGAGAACCCGAGTCCGGCCAGGACTGGCATCTGCCGGGGGCAGGAGGGACCGCGGAGTTGCGCCCAAGTTGTGGCGCTGCCTGTTCAGATCTTCATCGAGTTGCAGTGCCGCGAGAACTCTCGGGCTCAGGCCGTAGTTTCGCAAGAGCCCTGCGCGCAGGGCGCTGTTAAGGTGCGCCCCTGTCGGCGCGGCTACCTGGCGAACACATTAGTCGGAGCGCTAGGGTTTCTCTACGAATGCACGCCACTGATGACGTGTGTGTGACACTGTACTGTCCTGACCTATTTATATTAGCAGACAGGAAATAGTAAATAAACGTAACTTCACACAGTCGACACCGATTTCATGTGTAGTAGCAATCTATATACTGAGTTCTCTTTATGAATGAAGACGCTTTCTGTACAACGAGCTCGCTTTATTATAGCGCAGCCATAACAAGAGACCTTGTGGTGATAAAAGCTATGCGATAACGATATACACATATCCAGATTGCGACAGTGTCGCTACACAGGGTATAAAAGGGTAGTGAGTTGGCGGAGCTGTCATTTGTACTGAAGTAATTCATGTGAAAAGTTTCCGTAGTAATTACGGTCGCACTACGGAAATTAATAGACTTTGAACACGGAATGGTAATTGGAGTTAGAAGCACGGGAAATTCCAATTCTGAAATCATTAGGGAATTCAATATTCTGACATCCACAGTATCGATAGTGTGCCAAAAATACCAAATTTCAGGCATTACCTCTCACCAAAGGCAACGCAGTGGCCGACAGCCTTCACTTAACGACCGAGAGCAGCGATGTTTACGTAGAGTTGGCAAACAAGCCCCACGATCTTGTAAATCATTTTCAGCCAGGTGTCCGAATACTTTTGATCACATAGTGTATGTTGTCTATGATTTCTGCCTTATTCGATCTTAAGTCTTCCAAATCTCATTTTAATTCTTATTTTTATACTGGATCCCCTGTCACTTGTAAATCGAGTTCTGTTTCTTCTTCTGTCACGTCGTCAGACAAGTCTTCCCCCATCATAGGCCCTCAATGTATTCTTTGTATCTGTCGGATCTCTCCTTGCCCGCATCTCGTGGTCGTGCGGTAGCGTTCTCGCTTCCCACGCCCGGGTTCCCGGGTTCGATTCCCGGCGGGGTCAGGGATTTTCTCTGCCTCGTGATGGCTGGGAGTTGTGTGCTGTCCTTAGGTTAGTTAGGTTTAAGTAGTTCTAAGTTCTAGGGGACTGATGACCATAGATGTTAAGTCCCATAGTGCTCAGAGCCATTTGGATCTCTTCTTGTAAGTAGGCTGTTTAGGCCGTCGCCGCCACGTAGCGCTTTCTGTATGAAAATGACTGGCTGTGCTGTGTGCAGTCTGTGGCTAGTTTGCATTGTTGTCTGCCATTGTAGTGTTGGGCTGCTGGATGTGAACAGCGCGTAGCGTTGCGCAGTTGGAGGTGAGCCACCAGCAGTGGTGGATGTGGGGAGAGAAATGGCGGAGTTTTGAAATTTGTAAAAAAGGATGTCATGAACTGCTGTATATATTATGACTTTTGATGAATATTAAGGTAAATACATTGTTTGTTCTCTATTAAAATCTTTCATTTGCTAACTATGCCTATCAGTAGTTAGTGCCTTCCGTAGTTTGAATCTTTTATATATCTGGCAGTAGTGGCGCTCGCTGTATTGCAGTAGTTCGAGTAACGAAGATTTTTGTGAGGTAAGTGATTTCTGAAAGGTATAGGTTAATGTTAGTCAGGGCCATTGTTTTGTAGGGATTTTTGAAAGTCAGATTGCGTTGCGCTAAAAATATTGTGTGTCAGTTTAAGCACAGTCTTGTATAATTTTTCAAATGGGACGTTTCATCCTCTTCATTTATGAGTGGAGTTCCCATTACAGTCTTAATACTACGATCCTTGCTTTTAATTTCTCTGGAGATTGTTCTGATTTTTCTGTTGTTGAATCGTCCTTCCGACGTGGCCGTGCGGTTAAAGGTGCTGCAGTCTGGAACCGCAAGGCCGCTACGGTTGCAGGTTCAAATCCTGCCTCGGGCATGGATGTTTGTGATGTCCTTAGTTCAGTTAGGTTTAACTAGTTCTAAGTTCTAGGGGACTAATGACCTCAGCAGTTGAGTCCCATAGTGCTCAGAGCCATTTGAACCATTTTGAGCAGAAATTCTGGTCTTCCTTTCACTTCACTTCACTGACACCCACTATATCAAGATAGAGCCTTAGCATTTCCCTCTTCAGATTTTGTAACTTCGTTACCACATTTAGACTTTTGACATTCCATGCGCCGGCTCATAGAACGTTATTGTTTCTTTGAGTATTCAGCACGTACAATACACACGTAACATCCAGTAAAACGTGGTTTATAAAGAGATGTAGGACGGAGAAATTTGCTGTAAAGTGTCTCCGCTATCAGAATAGTTCTGGGAAAACCATAATTGTACTATTGAAGCACATGCAAAATTTTTGTCCGCGTAAAATCTGGTCTGCGATGTAAAATTAGTTTTGCGTTATTACAATTTCACATCAGTAAATTATTGTTTTAAAATTCTGGATCCTCATAGGTCGCATGTAACTTTTGATTTATAACTTTTTCTGTATTTTTCATGTTTCCCTCCACCAACGAGTGTATTTGCAGGAACTGCAGGGCCGAGGGCACTCCTTAAAAATATCAGCCTGTGTATAGTATCGCAGTCATACATAAACACATACATATACATGGACGAAATAATAAACTAAAAGTCACTCATTGGCACTCAACAAAAAGCAAATACCGACACGAGTACAAGAGCAACGAAAAACGATAACTGTGCAGTCGATAATAATGATTTAACAACGCCAGAACAATCGAATATTTCTGCTAAGAACTCAATGCGTTGAGTATCCTTTCACTCAAAGAATGAATTTAAAAAATAAAATTTTCTCGGTTTTCAAGCCCCAACGATTCGAAAAAATTCTCTAGCTTATGATGGCTTTATCCGTCACCGTTGTCAGTAGTAAAACCACTGACTGCTGGGCCTGGATTTTTTCCTTTATCGTTATTTCCATTTCACACAAAAGGGCGGGCTGGTATGGGACCAAAAACTGCTCTTTAGCCGCAGGTTACATAAACTGTATTTAAAGATGGTTGAAATTCATAAAAGGTGACCGTAACAGATTATTTTGTAAAAAAATACGTAGGTGGACTAAGCTGATGATTTTTCCATAAAATCAATAAAAAGGTAAACTGGGATATTGTAAAATACACATACACTATGTCAACAAAAGTATCCAGACACCTGGCTGAAAATAACTAACAAGTTCGTGGCGCTCTCCATGCTAATGATGGAATTAAATATGTCGTTGATCCTCCCTTAGCATTGATGGCAGCTTCCATTCTCACAGGGATACGTTCAGCCAGATGCTGGAAGGATTCTTGGCGAACGGCAGCCGATTATTCGCGGAGTGCTGCACTGAGGAGAGGTATCGATGTCGGTCGGTGAGGCCTAGCACGAATTCGGCGTTCCAAAACATCCCAAAGGTGTTCTATTGGATCCAGGTAGGGTCACTGTGCAGGCCAACCCATTACAGGGATGTTATTGTCGTGTAACAAATTCCGCCAGAGGCCGTGCTTATGAACTCGATCGTGTTGAAAGATGCAATCGCCATCCCCGAATTGCTCGTCAATAATGGGAAGCAAAAGGTCTTTAACACATCAATGTAGGCCTGTTCTGTGATAGTGTGACCCAAGACAGCAAGGGGTGTAAGCCCCCTCCATGAAAAACACGACCACACCGTGACACCACCGCCTCCGAATTTTACTGTTGGCACTACACACACTGGCTGATAACTCTCACCGGGCATTCGACTTATCCACACCTTTGCCATCGGATCGCCACATTATATACTGTGATTCATCACTCCACTTAACGTTTTTCCACTGTTCAATCGTCCCATGTTTACGCTCCTTACACCAAGCGAGGCGTCGTTTGGCATTTACCGGCGTGATGTGTGGCTTATGAGCAGCCGCTCTATCATGAAATCGAAGTTTTCTCATCTCCGGTCTTACTGTCATAGTACATGCGTTGGATCCCGATGCAGTTTGGAATTCCTGTGTGATTGTCTGGATAGATGTCCGCCTATTACACAATACGACCCTCTTCAATTGTCGGCGGTCTCTGTCAGTCATCAGACGAGGTCGGTCTGTACGCTTTTGTGCGGTACGTGTCCCTTCACGTTTCCACTTCACTGTCACATCGGAAAGAGTGGGCCTAGGTATGTTTAGGAGTGTGAAATTCTCACATACGGACGAAAGATACAAGTGACACCCAATCACCTGACCACGTTGGAAGTCCGTGAGTTTTGGGATCGCCCCATTCTGCTCTCTCACGAAGTCTAAAGACTACTGAGTTCGCTGACACGGAGTACCTGGCGGTAGATGGCAGCACAAAGCACCTAATATGATAAACGTATATTTCTGGGAGTGTCCAGATACTTTTGATCACATAGTGTAGATGGAAAGTAATGATGGCTTCTGAAACTCGTTTGTCGAGTATATATTACATTTAAAATATAGCTCTAATTAGTACAATGGTGTAACTGTGATGTTAGGTGACACGTGAAAACGTTGTCATGATAAAGGTGTGATGACAAGTATGACTATGGAACCCTGTAGAACCGCAGGTAGCGACTAGAAGTCGGTAGAGTGGATTAAGGGGAAGGAGGAAATGTCAGGATGGTATGAACTGGAGCGTTGTGACTAGGGTTCGAAACAGGGTACATATCGGGAAGGATTTTATGGTTGGGGAGTCGGTTAAAACTATGGAGGGAGAGAATGGTTAAGGCATGAGGTAAACGGAAGGTGGAATATGCATGTATTGGCGCAGCAGAGTACTTAGATCGGTTATTACTGGGTGGGAAATTTAATGCTGGGACTAGGCTTTGCGATTAATGTAACGGGTTGGCAGTCTCTCAAGGAAGAGAAGAATGTGCGGGAAGTGCATCAGTTGGTGCAGGATGCAAGCCGGGGAAAGTAGTCGGATGCTTAAGGGGAGGCGCCGGCCTGGGTGGCCGACCGGTTCTAGGTGCTACAGCCTGGAACCGCGCGACCGCTACGGTCGCAGGTTCAAATCCTGCCTCGGGCATGTATGTGTGTGTTGTCCTTAGGTAAGTTAGGTTTAAGTGGTTCTAAGTTCTAGGGGAATGATGACCCATAGTGCTCAGAACCATTTTTTGAAGGGGAGGCGGAGTGCATGTCTTTCCTGGATTTCAAGGGACTTGCAGAATTTAGGTGAGGCAGAAATGCAGGAAACATGGGCGCACGTTAGGATGAGGTGGTTGGTGGATTTATTGGTGACGATAATGGTAGAAGTACGTAGACCCCAATGCGGCCTGTTAGTAGTTTGACTAGCCTTAGTCGGTTTCGGGCATTCCATTGGATGTTAAGAAGGCGTTAGTTTTCTGTCGAGAGTTAGCCCTAAATACTTTTCTGTGTTAGTCAGACCTGGGCGTTTCTGTGGATTTACGTGAAGTTTGCACTTATTACACCACTCGACAAGGAGATAGAGAGGCCCCAGAGGAAGGCATGGGATAGTGGTTAGATAGGGATTAGATAGGGGATGTCGTCAACATACTGCAGGAGGTACGTTGGGGATGGTGGTTTGAGAATGTCTGCAGCGTACAGAATGTAAATGAGGGGTGAGGGGACAGAGCTTTGAGGGGCACCTACAGTCGGTGAAAGGTGCGAATGTAGGCATGGTTGACAGCGACATATGTAGGGCGGTGCTGCAGAAAAGATGTTGTAAGGCCGGGACTGGCACAGCTTTCCTCTTACGTAGGCACGATTGCAAACTCTGCCACTTAAGTGGCACGTGCGCGGAATAGAGTTGAGCATCTCGAAGAAGCCCCGGCGGGTTCGAGTGACGTCACGTGGCGTGAGGGGCCGGCGCCACGTTTGAAACTGACGCTCCCGCATCCCTACAAGCGTCAAGCATCTGTCTTTTCTTGCTTTCGATATCCAGAGCTTACCCTCACGCCTCACTAAGTGTGTACCGCTGGCCTGTGTTAAAATTGTTGCTGTTCATTCCAACTTCAGCGGCGTCATTCGCAATATGTTCACGCATGGGAAAAACTCTCGTGCCTTAAAACTGTACTTTTTGTCTGTTTTCCAGGCAATGCTGAGCTTTGGTGGGCTTGTCAATCTCCGTTTGGTTAATATGTTTCCAATGCTCGGTACAACTATCTGCAATTGTAAACATCAGCTGTTTTCGACGCAGGAAAATTTGTGCCGGACCAGAACACGAATCCGAATCTATCGTTTATCACGAGCAGTCGCCTTAACAACTTCGGCTAGTCGAGGACGCCTGCAGATCCATCCAAATGTCACGTAATTACAACGCTCATGCTCGCACAGTCCGCGATTTCCGCACAGGGAGACAAGTTTTTTATTAAAACTGTAACCGTCAACGACGTATCCATGCCTAGGACTAAAATAACGATATAATAAATTGTGCGAGCATATGGTTTGTGAGTACGTGACATACGGAAGTTGAGATCGGTTCTGGGGGCGTGCTCGGATATCCAAAGTGGTTAAGGCGACCCCTCTTGATAAGCAGGAAATCTGGTTTCGACAAACGGTGTGGCATAAAGGTTTTCATCAGTTACAGACAGCTGACGTCAATGCGTAATCGCAGATTAGATTAGATTAGTACTTGTTCCATAGATCATGAATACGACACTTCGTAATGATGTGGAACATGTCAGGTTAATAAAAGGTGTCTATACAACATATTACATTACACAAAATATTACATGACACTAATATTTTTAATATTTTGGGGGTGGGGGGTGTTGGGGTAATTAACCACTTACTATATCCAAAAATTCATCTAATGAGTAGGAGGAGTTGCCATTAAGAAATTACTTTAATTTACTTTTAAATGCTATATGGCTATCTGTCAGACTTTTGATGCTATTAGGTAAGTGAACAAAGACCTTTGTGGCAGCATAATTTACCCGCTTCTGAGCCAAAGTTAGATTTAACCTTGAGTAGTGAAGATCATTCTTTCTCCTAGTGTTGTAGCCATGTACACAGCTATTACTTTTGAATTCGTTCGGATTGTTAATAACAAATTTCGTAAGTGAATACATATATTGCGAGGCTACAGTGAAGATCTCTAGCTCTGTAAATAAATGCCTGCAGGATGATCTTGGATGAGCTCCAGCAATTATTCTGATTACACGCTTTTGTGCAATGAACACTCTTTTACTCAAAGATGAGTTACCCCATAATATGATGTCATACGAAAGCAGGGAATGAAAATACGCGTGGTAAGCTAATTTACTGAGCTGTATATCGCCAAAATTTGCAATGACACTAATAGCATAAGTAGCTGAACTCAAACGTTTCAGCAGATCCTCAGTGTGCTTTTTTTTTCAGTTCAACCCCTCATCATTGCATACACCTAGAAATTTTGAATATTCTACCTTAGCTACCGATTTCTGATAGAAGTCTATATTTATCAATGGTGTCATTCCATTTACGGCGTGAAACTGTATAGACTGTGTTTTGTCAATGTTTAATGAGAGCCCATTTGCAGAGAACCACTTAATGATTATCTGAAAAAAATCGTTTACAATTTCACCAGTTAATTCTTGTCTGTTGGGTACGATATTTCGTAAAATTTTGAACAGCGTCTGAAACGAACAAATTAAGATCAAAGCAAATAGATAACTACACAGGATACCCTTCCGTGAGGCTCTACAGCTGGTTCAAATGGCTCTGAGCACTATGGGACTTAACATCTGAGGTCATCAGTCCCCTAGACTTAGAACTACTTAAACCTAACCAACCTAAGGACGGCACACACATCCATGCCCGTGGTGGCAGGATTCGAAGCTGCGACCGTAGCAGCAGCGTGGTTCCGGACTGAAGCTCCTAGAACACCTCGGCCATAACGGCCGGCCGCTCTTCAACTGGATACAGACTAGCGCACACTGCACTCCCCTCGTCGTCGCGCGCCAGGCCTCTAGACAGGCGGTTTGAGGAGGGATGGAGGTGGGCTCAGCAGACGCAGCGGGGAAGCGGCCCTGCAGCCGTTCGGCGGCGAGCTGGCCGGGCTAACGGGCGCCAGCGTCTCCGTGGCAACAGACTTGTTACCGGTGCGCTGTTTGCGCCACGCCGAGCCGTAATGATGTTTACCTGCCGTGGCGGCGGAGGCGGCGGCACGCGTGTTTTCCGCGCCGCCAACGCCGCATCGCTCGCCACATCCGCTGGTGTCGCTGCGGGCCGACGACGTAGGTGTTCGTCCGAGCTCTCCACCTCGCAACAACAGTTGGCGGAACTCCACGTTGCTGCTATTAAGCTTCGCAAAATGTTGCCCGTCTGAAATAGCTCTACCGGTGGCAGATGCTGGAACTAACCACGCGGAGGAATATGGTATCCGACAATTTAACACAAATTCAATATAGCCCTGTGCCTTACGACGTGGGCTTCAGGAGGGAAGAAATTTTTACTGTTGACAGAGTAAGAGCAGGTGACGTAAGTATTAATGATACAGTTATTAGAGTTAACGTTAAAATTGTAAAAATACCGGGTGATCAAAAAGTCAGTATACATTTGAAAAGTTTATAAACCACGGAATAATGTAGATAGAGAGGTAAAAATTGACACACATACTTAAAATTACATTGAGTTTTATCAGAACAAAAAAAAAAACAAAGTTCACAAAATGTCCGACAGATGGCTCTGGACAGCAAACCGTCAGTGACTTTGCATGACAGTCATGTATAAAAGGAGCTGCAATGAGAGAGAGAATCAGATGCGCCAGCAATCGAAGCATGTGGACGTTACCTGAAAAGGCGCTTTTAGTGAAGCTTTATTATCAGAATGGGGAATGTACTAGTTCAGCGTTACGATCCTATCGCCATAGGAAGGGGGATAGAAGGGTAAAGGTCTGTTGACAGCTGTGGAGAGAATGATTTCGAAGTTCGAAGCCAAGGGTTGTTTAGACGATAGACCCCGTAGTGGCCGACCGAGTACAAGGCGTAATGCTGTTGAGACAGTTCAGGAAGACATGGAGACTATAGCAGGTTCGTCTATGCACGGGAACGTCAGCGCTCGTGCAGTCGCACGTCGCACCGGCACTCCATACACTACTATTTGGTTGGCACTGAGGCGTACCCTGCGATGCTATCCGTACAAAATCTATCGGCATCATGAGCTGTTACCTGGCGATTTAGTGAAGCAGAGGGCATTTGCGGTGTGGGCGTTTCAAAAGATGGCGGAAGATGACGATTGGTTGAGTAACGTGTTGTGGACCGACGAAGCTCATTTCACGCTCCAAGGGTCTGTCAACGACCACAACTGCAGAATTTGGGCTACCGAAAATCCTACAACTGTCGTGGTAACTCCATTGCACGACGAGAAAGTCACGAAATGGGTTGGATTTACCACATCTACCGTTATCGGGCCTTTTTTTTTCGAGGAAATGCGTGACACTGGTTTTGTAACTGCTACCGTGACGGGTGAGAGGTACGCCGATATGTTACAGAATCGCATCATCCCCAGCCTGGCTGATAAACACCTGCTGGAACTTACGATGTTTATGCAGGATGGCGCTCCACCCCATATTGCTAGACGCGTGAAAGATCTCTTGCGCGCGTCGTTTGGTGATGATCATTGCTCAGCCGCCACTTCGTCCTGCTTGGCCTCCCAGGTCCCTAGACCTCAGTTCGTCCGATTATTGGCTTTGGGGTTACCTGAAGTCGCAAGTGTACCGTGATCGACTGAAATCTCTAGGGATGCTGAAAGACAACATCCGCCGCCAATGTCTCACCATAAATCCAGACGTGCTTTACAGTGCTGTTCACAACATTATTCCTCGACTACAGCTATTGTTGAGGAAGGATGGTGGACATATTGAGCATTTCCTGTAAAGAACATCATCTTTGCTTTGTCTTACTTTGTTATGCTAATTATTGCTATTCTGATCAGATGAAGCGCCATCTGTCGGACTTTCTTGAACGTTTGGATTTTTTTGGTTCTAATAAGACCCCATGTCATTCCAAGCATGTGTGTCAATTTGTACCTCTCTATCTACATTATTCCGTGATTTATTCAGTTTTCAAATTTATACTGAATTTCTGATCACCCGGTATGTAATACATAAATATAAAATATAAAAAACTATACAACAAACACCCTAATAAAATACAAACGCGAAATTAACCTTCAAAACAACAAAACTATGTTCGGGAAAAAATTACATTCTCGGAAAACTTAAACCCAGGTATTTACAAAATTAATTGAAGTACTTGCACAAAATTTTATATAGGACATACGGGAAGAAATTTCAACCTCAGATTCAGAGAAAACACGAGAGAAACAAACAATAACCATTCCACCTTTTTTACAGACATCAGAAATCAAAAAGACGATGTTGACAACATTGAAAGCCGGCCAGAGCGGTTCTAGGCGCTTCAGTCTCTAATCGCGCGACCACTACGGTCGCAGGTTGGAATCCTGCCTCGGGCATGGATGTGTGTGATGTCCTTAGGTTAGTTTCAAGGTCTAGGGGACTGATGACCTCAGATGTTAAGCCCCATAGCGCTCAGAGGCATTTGAACCATTTGAACCATTTGAACAACATTGAAAGTGCACTACGTATCCCACACAAAATCGCAGAAGGTCCAGTCACAAACATTTTGGAGGAATTTCAAATACACATACACACTAACGGATACCTCCACGATATACTAAGTGAACAAACTGATTTCAAGTACACAGAGTTTTAATAAAAATTATTCAAATTTTATATAGTGATGACAGTTAACCAAAACACCACAGACGGCAATAACAGTTCCGTCCGCAGCTCATGGTTTCAGGGTCGCGTTCTCACTTTTCGGGCACGGAGTCCCGGGTTCGGTTCCCGGCGGGGTCAGGAATTTTATCAGGCCTCGAGCTGACTGGGTGATTGTGTTGTCCTCATCATTTCATCATCATTCTTGCAAGTGGCGAGAGTGGACTGAACAGGGGTTGGGGATTTGTATGGGCGCTGATTACCGCGCAGTTGAGAGCCGCACACTCCAAACATCATCGTCATTAATAACATTTCCATAGATACACGACCTACAGATGACATAAATATCTTTGAGTTAACAGATATTTCTGCGACTGTCAAAATAATAAAAAAAAGCGTATAACAACATACGTGTAACATTAAATCATCGAACAACTTTGAAAAGTTAAAGAGTACATAGGACACACCATAAAATTTTCATGACCGTTATTACAGAGCTCAATTAAACAGAAAAGCTACTTTGAAAGAAAAATAATCCGTGAGTTTTGAAATACTGCACAGAGGAATTGTTCTTAGTTGATTACATTTGTCATATTCTATTAATATTTGTGGTACGTGCCCTTTAAACAAGCACGAACAGCGATTTTGAGGTTACTTCTAGTAAACATATCGTTTTATCACTACTTATGTGTACCGCCGTTACTCTATCAACAGTAACAACTTCTTTTCTCGTGAAGTTCAAGTTGAGGGAAAGGGCTACATTCAATTTGAGCAATATTGGCGAATATCGTATTGATATTACGTGGTTAGTTCCATATATACAGGGTGTTACAAAAAGGTACGGCCAAACTTTCAGGAAACATTCCTCACACAGAAATATGTAATAGGGACATGTGTCTGGAAACGCTTACTTTCCATGTTAGAACTCATTTTGTTACTTCTCTTCAAATCACATTAATCATGGAATGGAAACACACAGCAACAGGACGTACCAGCGTGACTTCAAACACTTTGTTACAGGAAATGTTCAAAATGTCCTCCGTTAGCGTGGATACATGCATCCACCCTCCGTCGCATGGAATTCCTGATGCGCTGATGCAGCCCTGGAGAATGGCGTATTGTATCACAGCCGTCCACAATACGAGTACGAAGAGTCTCTACATTTGGTACCGTGGTTGCGTAGACAAGAGCTTTCAAACGCTCCCATAAATGAAAGTCAAGAGGTTTGAGGTCAGGAGAGCGTGGAGGCCATGGAATTGGTCCGCCTCTACCAATCCATCGGTCATCGAATCTGTTGTTGAGAAGCGTACGAACACTTCGACTGAAATGTGCAGGAGCTCCATCGTGCATGAACCACATGTTGTGTCGTACTTGTAAAGGCACATGTTCTAGCAGCACAGGTAGAGAATCCCGTATGAAATGAAGATAACGTGCTCCATTGAGCGTAGGTGACTGACGAAACTAAAATGAGCTCTAACATGGAAATTAAGCGTTTCCGGACACATGTCCACATAACATCTTTTCTTTATTTGTGTGTGAGGAATGTTTCCTGAAAGTTTGGCCGTACGTTTTTGTAACACCCTATATATAATTGTGTGTGTATGTTGTTCCATAGATATCTGAGGTGGAAGAGTTAGGTGAGATAACCTGTATAAATACTATCTGCCACCGGTACACAGACGCACACACATGTGTGCGTATGTGTGTGTGTGTGTGTGTGTGTGTGTGTGTGTGTGTGTGTGTGTGTGTGTGTGTGTGTGTGTACCGTTGGCAGATAGTATTTACACAGGGTATCTCACCTAACTCTTCCACCTCAGATATCTATGGAACAACAATAGATATTCAAATCTTTTTTTCACCAGCATGAACGTACGGCAGGGTCTTAGGAAACCAAATACTATGACAAATTTTAAAGTTAATCAAATACTATTTTCCACACAAACTTGGTATTTTAAAATGAACACCCCCTATTATTTCGTATGCAATCAATAACATCAAAAATCACCAAAATAGTGGCGTTGGTTGCATCGCAACACGTCAACTACATCCCGAGAAATTGCGAAGTGAAGTTGACGCTTGAAATAAACGAAACAAGTTTTAATGTGGCAACGTATGTGAATTACGTGACAATATGAGAGCAGTTCAGCAGACCAGATTAGGAGACACTTTTACACTGAAGGTTCATCGTGACGTGGTGATATTGGTATGTTTATGGCAGAGTACAGGCGCCGGTGCAGGCAGCCCCTTCTCTGAGGCCGGCTTCGGTGGCCGTGCGGTTCTAGGCGCTCCAGTCCGGAGCCGCGCTACTGCTACGGTCGCAGGTTCGAATCCTGCCTCGGGCATGGGTGTGTGTGATGTCCTTAGGTTAGTTAGGTTTAAGTAGTTGTAAGTTCTAGGGGACTGATGACCACAGCAGTTGAGTCCCATAGTGCTCAGAGCCATTTGAACCATTTGAACCATCTCTGAGCATAGTACTTCATACGATGCATTACGTCAGAAACTGTGACGCTGTTGATATCCTTTACAAGCCACATATTTCTGAACTTATGTGGCTTAGAAACGTGAAAACAAGTGCGTTACCCCTGATTGTACCTCTAGTTGTCATTTCGCAACAATAAACGTTATGCGCAGGACATCCATCATTCTGATACCACATTATTTGACACGTTATAAGAGGTGGACCGGTTCAAGTAAGGCACAGCTCATGAAGGGCTAAACTATCCCCCTTTACGAGTGCTATTAATGAAGTATGGGTTATTGATGTGTTGTCGTTCAATACTACACCATACATTACCTCCACTGACGTAGCACGTCAATCACATCACGATTACCGGAAGCGTGAGGTGCACGCTTGAGTCTCAGGACGTGCGCTAGCTATGCGCTTCATTTATTTCAAGCGTCAACTTCGCTTCGCAATTTCTCGGGATGCAACCGATGTATTGCGCTGCAACCAACGCCATTATTTTTGTGATTCTCATGCTATTGATTGCATACGAAATAGTAGGGGGGAGTCCATTAAAAAACACAATTTTGTACTGAAAATACTATTTGTTTACGTTTTAAAATTTCGCATAATATTTGGTTTTCTCAGCTCCTGGTGAAAGCCGTTTTTCAATATCTATTGATGTTCCAGAGATATTTGAGGTCGAAGAGTTAGGTGAGACACCTGTGTGTGTGTGTGTGTGTGTGTGTGTGTGTGTGTGTGTGTGTATGTGTGTGTGTGTGTGTGTGTGTGTACCGGTGTCAGATTGTGTATATTATATTTTGCAGTTAGAAACAACAAATATATGGAGGATACCTAATGCTAGCAGGAAGGGAAGCTTTTGAAATGTCATGTTACAGAAGAATGTTGGTGTTTGTATTTTTAAATCGAACTGCAAATAAGAGGCATCGCATCGACCTCAGCAAAGAACGAATTTTCTGGCACAACTTTCCAGGACTCGACACAGCCTGAGACATCGATGAATTGTTAATATGGTAACGTGAGGGATGTGAGCGGTGGAGGGGGAGGGGTAAAATTGTAAGTACATATCAACGCCCGATTCCCGGGTTCGATTCCCGGCGGGGTCAAGGATTTTCTCTGCCTGGTGATGACTGGGTGTTGTGTGATATCCTTAGGTTAGTTAGGTTTAAGTAGTTCTAAGTTCTAGGGGATTGATGACCATAGATGTTAAGTCCCATAGTGCTCAGAGCCATTTGAACCATCAACGCCCGACTACAGCATGCAGCTTAAATAAACGTATGTTGCAGTAGCTATGCACACATGACTGGAACACCATTAAAGGCTGCATTAAACCAGTGTGCGGACTGAAGAACATAACAGTAAGATCGGTCAGACACTCCACCAATGGCACATATAAAATCGAGAATTTGGAAGTTCAGCGATTGTTGAGCAAAGACTCATCAACTGATATAAAATATGATTTACGCAGGTAAAACGGTCTCACGCACCATTGTAAGCGTCAGAGAAGCAGTATAGATCTGAATGTTCAACCACAAAACAACAAATCTAAACATGATAGGGGCCACAGCGTTAATGGTACATGTAAGCAAGTAGACGCCGCTAAGAGACTGCAGAGACATTGGTCTTCTTTCATCACTGACATCGATTTGCAACATTGCGTTACAGGCAGATACTTTAGTACTCCACTGCATCAGCAGTTATGGTATTTGCTCCCGATTAAGACAGCGTACCTGGAAGTATTACAGATTAAAGTGGTACCTGGGCTGAAACGCATTCTCTGCCTGTCACTGTGTCTTCAATTCTCTGTTAGCTGTTACACTATGGGCTTCATCCATAATGAGCTTCCATCTCGGATACTGATGTGATGATTTTCTTTTTTGGGCGCTCAAATCAGGCACTTTTGATTATGAACGTCTGAATTGATCAAATTGTAAGATTTACTGACTTAACCTCTCAATAAGATCCTGTAGACTGCCTAGCTCTAGCTTAGAAGCTCTGTGAGGAGCATTTTTGAGTGAAGGCTTCAATTGCTGAACCTCAAATCCCCTACCGCGAGCTGGCCGATCATGATGAAATCACCCTTTCTCTACCGCTGAAACGGTCCTGCTGATTGTCAGCTGAGTCGTAACAGTGAATTGAGAGCAACCACTAATCATGCTTCGTCTTTATTATCCGTCCCCCTAATAGGAAAGGAGTGGACAAAGCAATGATAATTAACGGAAGCAATTGCAGAAGGTCAGGGTGTGAGGCTTCCTCGTTCCATCCTCTACTAGGCTGAGTATGAGCAGTTTTGTTGCTCGATATAAGAGAATAAATTGCCAACGTCCTTGCCACAGTGGTACATCTCAATCTACATCTACAATTATACTCCGCAAGCCACCCAACGGTGTGTGGTGTAGGGCACTTTACGTGCCACTGTCATTACCACCCTTTCCTGTTCCAGTCGCGTATGGTTCGCGGGAAGAACGACTGCCGGAAAGCCTCTTTGCGCGCTCGAATCTCTCTAATTTTACATTCGTGATCTCCTCGGGAGGTATAAGTAGGGGGAAGTAATATATTCGATACCTCATCCAGAAAAGCACCCTCTCGAAGCCAGGACAGCAAGCTACACCGCGATGCAGAGCGCCTCTCTTGCAGAGTCTGCCACTTGAGTTTGCTAAACATCTCCGTAACGCTATCACGATTACCAAATAACCCTGTGACGAAACGCGCCGCTCTTCTTTGGAACTTCTCTATCTCCTCTGTCAACCCGACGTGGTACGGATCCCACACTGATGAGCAGTATAGGTCGAACGAGTGTTTTGTAAGCCACCTCCTTTGTTGATGGACTACATTTTCCAAGGACTCTCCCAATGAATTTCAACCTGCCACCTGCCTTACCAACAATTAATTGCATGTGATCATTCCACTTCAAATCGCTCCGTACGCTTACTCCCAGATGTTTTACAGAAGTAACTGCTACCAGTGTTTGTTCCGTTATCAGATAATCATACAATAAAGGATCCTTCTTTCTATGTATTCGCAATACATTACATTGGTCTATGTTAAGGGTCAGTTGCCACTTCCTGCACCAAGCGCCTATCCGCTGAAGATCTTCCTCCATTTCGCCGCGATTTTCTAATGCTGCAACTTCTCTGTACACTACAGCATCATCCGCGAAAAGCCGCATGGAACTTCCGACACTATCTACTAGGTCATTCATATACATTGTGAAAAGCATTGGTCCCATAACACTCCCCTGTGGCACGCCAAAGGTCACTTTAACGTCTGTAGACATCTCTCCATTGAGAACAACATGCTATGTTCTGTTTGCTAAAAACTCTTCAATCCAGCCACACAGCTGATCTGATATTCCGTAGGCTCTTACTTTGTTTATCAGGCGACAGTGCGGAACTGTATCGAACGCCTTCCGGAAGTCAAAGAAAATGTCATCTACCTGAGAGCCTGTATCTAATATTTTCTAAGTCTCATGAACAAATAAAGCGAGTCGGGTCTCACACGATCGCTGTTTCCGGAATCCATGTTGATTCCTACAGAGTAGATTCTGGATTTCCAGAAATGACATGATACGCGAGCAAAATACATGTTATAAAATTCTACAACAGATCGATGTCAGAGACATAGGCCTATAGTTTTGCGCATATGCTCGACGACTCTTCTTGAAAACTGGAACTACCTATGCTCTTTTCCAATCATTCGGAACCTTCCGTTCCTCTAGGGACTTGCGGTACATGACTGTTAGAAGGGGGGCAAGTTCTTTAGCGTCTTCTGTGTAGAATGAAATTGGTATCCCGTCAGGTCCAGTGGACTTTCCTCTGTTAAGTGATTTCAGTTGCTTTTCTATTCCTTGGACACTTATTTCGATGTCAGCCATTATTTCGTTCGTGCGAGAATTTAGAGAAGGAACTTCAGTGTGGTCTTCCTCTGTAAAACAGCTTTGAAAAAAGGTGTTTAGTATTTCAGCTTTACGCGTGTCATCCTCTGTTTCAATGCCATTATCGTCCCAGAGTGTCTCGATGTGCTGTTTCGATCCACTTACTGATTTAACGTAAGACCAGAACTTCTTAGGATTTTCTGTCAAGTCGGTACATAGAATTTTACTTTCGAATTCACTGAACGCTTCACGCATAGCCCTCTTTACGCTAACTTTGACATCGTTTAGCCTCAGTTTGTCTGAGAGATTTTGGCTGCGTTTAAATTTGCAGTGAAGGTCTCTTTGCTTTCGCAGTAGCTTCCTAACTTTGTTGTGAACCACGGTAGGTTTTTCCCGTCCCTCACAGTTTTACTCGGCGCGTACCTGTGTAAAACGCATTTTACGATCGCCTTGAACTTTTTCCATAAACACTCAACATTGTCAGTGTCGGAACAGAAATTTTCGTTTTGATCTGTTAGTTAGTCTGAAATCTGCCTTTTATTACTCTTGTTAAACAGGTAAACCTTCCTCCCTTTTTTTATATTCCTATTTACTTCCATGTTAAGCGATGCTGCAACGGCCTTATGATCACTGATTCCCTGTTCTGTGCTTACAGAGTCGAAAAGTTCTGGTCTGTTTGTTATCAATAGGTCCAAGATGTTATCTCCACGAGTTGGTTCTCTGTTTAATTGCTCGAGGAAATTTTCGGATAGTGCACTCAGTATAATGTCACTCGACGCTCTGTCCCTGCAACCAGTCATACACATCTGAGTGTCACAGTCTATATCTGGTAAATTGAAATCTCCACCTAAGACTACAACATGATGAGGAAGTTTATGTGAAATGTATTCCAGATTTTCTCTCAGTTGTTCTGCCACTAATGCTGCTGAGTCGGGAGGTCGGTAAAAGGAGGCAATTATTAACCTAGCTCGGTTGCTAAGTATAACCTCCACCCATAATAATTCACAGGAACTATCCACTTCTACTTCACTACAGGATACCGCCCCCGGTAGCTGAGTAGTCAGCGTGACAGAATGTCAATCCTAAGTGCCCGGGTTCGATTCCCGGCTGGGTCGGAGATTTTCTCCGCTCGGGGACTGGTGTTGTGTTGTCCTAATTATCATCATTTCATCCCCACCGACTCGCAAGTCGCCGAAGTAGCGTCAAATCGAAAGACTTGCACCAGGCGAACGGTCTATCCGACGGGAGGCCCTAGTCAGACGACATTATTATTATTATTTACAGCATAAACTACTACTAACAGCAACAAAAACGCCACCACCGGTTGTATGCAATCTATCCCTTCCAGACACCGTCTGTGCGTTTGTAAAAATTTCGGCAGAATTTATCTCTGGCTTCAGTCAGCTTTCCGTACCTATAAAGATTTCAGGTTCGGTGCTTTTTATCAGCGCTTGAAGTTCCGGTACTTTACCAAAGCAGCTTCGACAGTGTACAATTACAATACCGATTGCTGCATGGTCCCCGCATGTCCTGACTTTGCCCCGCACCCATTGAGGCTGTTGCCCTTTCTGTACTTGCCCGAAGCCATGTCACTTAAAAACCGCCCAGTCCACGCCACACAACCCCTGCTACCCGTGTAGCCGCCTGCTGTTTGTAGTGGACCCAGCGAAACCCGAAACCCCACCACCCTATGGAGCAAATCGAGGAATCTGCAGCCCACCGGTCGCAGAACCGTCTGAGCCTCTGATTCAGACCCTCCACTCGGCTCTGTACCAGAGGTCCGCAGTTAGTCCTGTCGACGATGCTGCAGATGGTTCCCGTCAGATCACAGAAGTTAAGAGCTGTGGGGGTGGACTAGTACTTGGATGGGTGACCATCCGATCTGCCGAGCGCTGTTGGCAAGATGGCTGCCTTGTGAGGCAAACTGAGGTGCTTCTTGATTGAGAAGTAGCGACTCCGGTCTCGGAAACTGACATTCGGCCGGGAGAGCGGTGTGCTGACCACATGCCCCTCTATATCCGCATCCAGTGAAGCCTATGAGCCGAGGATAGCACGGCGGCCGGTCAGTACCGTTGGGCTTTCATGGCCTGTTCGGGAGGAGTTTAGTTTTCTAGGAGAATAAATTCTTAACTAGGAAGTGTAATGTTAGGTTTTGGCTTCAGCAATCAGACTAAGTGGTGAACTCCTGTGAAGGATGAACACATCCATGCTGAAAGACACATCTCAACCGCTCGAATGCTCTCTGAGTAGGCGGTAGGGTCGTTGTGGCTGCGGCCACACCATGGGAAGTCGCTCTTTGACAATGAGAGTTTCTGCGAGTACGTAGGTGGTATGAGGCAGCTTTGAAAATCAAATGCCTTTTACAGCTGTCTGGCGATGCAAAAGTGAGACACCTACCTTCAGTTACACTCCTTCTCGTTGTTCTGGTAATGGGTTCTTCTCGGATGGTGCGATGTGGAGGCACCTGGAGAGGATAATCGTACACAGTCACGGTGTAAGCAGCTGAAGGAGGAACAGCCTGCCAGTCTCCAACGCAAGTATCACAACAGAAAACTGTCTAAGGACACACATTCTCCACTAACTTTGCGCCAGAACATTTTGTTGTAAAACCATCTATCTTCTCCCTCGCTCCTTCTCTCCATCTCTCTCTCTCTCTCTCTGTTGTCATTGTATGGGGAGAGTTCCACTCGTGTTAACGTGAGATCTCGTTCGGAGAGGATGACAAAAAGTCGTCCTCTCTCTATCCCATTGGCTGCTCTCTAAAATTTCTCGTCGGAATGGAGGATGCTACAACGCGATTGGCTGTGAGGTGCATAATGCGTTTTCTTTCGCAAAGCCTAATTGTAGTAACATTATTTCGGGTCTTAGATTCTCAAGTACGAACGTTGCGAAAAGTGGATGCAAGACTGTGGTGTTAGCAGTCTGGCCGGCCGGTGTGGCCGTGCGGTCTAGGCGCTTCAGTCTGGAACCGCGTGACCGCTCCGGTCGCAGGTTCGAATCCTGCTTCGGGCATGGATGTGTGTGATGTCCTTAGGTTAGTTAGGTTTAAGTAGTTCTAAGTTCTAGGGGACTAATGACCACAGATGTTAAGTCCCATACTGCTCAGAGCCATTTGAACCATTTTTTTTTCTTAGCAGTCTCGCGATCACTCATGTTGGACTCAGAAGAAATCAGCTCCTGATGGGAAACAGCTGTGGTTTTAGACGCTGTACCAGCTTCTTGGGTAAGCGCTGTCTTGTGAGTTGTGTATTACTCTCAGTTAGACGTTGTTTAGTCTCATGAGGCGATCCCCAATAGCAAATTTTCATTCATAGAAATTTCGGCATCCTAAATTCGTTATCTGTAGTTCACAAATGGGTTACGGATTTGTTACTAGTATCCAGACGTTCATTATCACAGAACTGCTCATGAACATATTGGATGGGTTACTTTGGTTCTCGTTGCTTGCTTGATTAACCTTTATTTATCTATAATGTAACAATCGAAGCAACTGTTCTTGGTTCTGTAGGAATGTATGAGCCTTGACAGTCCAATAATTAGAACTGATGCACTTCCATTTAGCTAGCCACACCTGTTCTCCGTGTCGCCCGTGCATTAAATGTTCTATTAGCGACACCACAAGAAGATTAATAATCATTTTATTTTGTTTTATTACCTGGGGCGTTCAACAACTACGAGTAGCGCAACATATGTTCGTTTCTGAAAGCGGATCGGTTTTATGCACGATTCCAATATACCAAGTTATTCCCCACTTTTTTCGCTAGAAATTCTTGTTTTTCGACTAAGCCTCCGTTGAATGCGATGGCCTCAGGCCCCTTCACTGGGAGGCCCTGTGTGCGCACATGGTACCACTCTACTGGTCGACGCCGGTGCCAACGTCTTCCTGCATCAATAACCTCCCCTTCATCCATGTACTGCTTCCCGCGGAGTCCATCCTTCATTGGGCCACACAGATCCGTGTTGCAGGGTGCAAGATTAATAGCAGTCCAATGAAGTCTCGTGAGCTCCACTCGGGTTCGCAGACTTATTCACAGCCTTGCGTTATCATAGAGAAGGAAGAGGTAGTTTACATTTTTGTAGCGACAAACACGCTGAAGTATTTCTTTAATTTCCTGAGGGTACCATACTACAGAGTTCACTGTTGCACCATGAAGAAGGACGTCAAACATGATTACTCTTTCAGAGTCATAGAAGACCGTCGACATGATTTTACCAACTGAGGGTGCGGCTTTGAAATTTTTGTTCTCAGTAGTGGTGGTGTGACACGACTTCACGGAGTGCCGGTTCGAAGTGAAGAACCCTTGTCTTCTGTTAGACGGTGGGGACGCAGACGACACACAGGTTTCAGTATACCAACTGGTGGATGAGTGTATCAGCACTGCAAACAGGGACATTCAGTTGTGCAGCAACGTATTTGATTGCGAACCGTCGATCACCTCAATCGAGGGTGTCTGGACGTTCCAACAGTGCATGTATCACAGCTGTGTGCGGGCAGCCGCCACGCGGGGGATCGGTGAGGTTTGCGATGTTGACAGGTTTCTCGCCCAACGACTCATCGTTCTTTTGTTGACTGCCAGGTCTCTGTAGACGTTCTCCAAGCGCCTATGAACATCTGCGATGCTGTGGTTTTTCGTCAAATGAAATTCATTGACAGCTCTCTGTTTGAAACGCACCCCCGTTTCAGAAGCCATTTTGAAGGCTACGTATAGCGCTGCCTCCAGTTGGAACTTTCTGAAACTATAGGGGTTGAAGCAAGAATATTCCACGATTTCCCACATTTTTCAAGCGAAATTGGCTGTGGCAAAAAGTTTGTTGCACTACTTATTGGAGTCCCCTCGTATATCAATGCCACCTAATCTGTCTTGTCATCTGAAAACTGATTAGAAACACTAAATGATTAGAAGTAATATGAACCAATCATTTTCTTTCTGTAGGTTCCATTTCTCATCACTTAACTGAGACTAACAGTACCGGTACTTGTAACTGCATTTACATGGTGACAATTATTGAGTCATATGAAGTAAAAACGTCTTAATTTCTGACCGGTTTGCGTTAGGACGTTCAAACTGCATGGTTGGATGCGGGGCGTGATGCGAATTAATATACGTATGCATGGTTTGGTTTAGCAACGAAGCCCACTTTCATTTGGATTGGTTTGTCAATAAGCAAAACTGGCGCATTTGGGGGACTGAGAATCCGGATGTGGCGATCGAGAAGTCTCTTCACCCTCAACGGGTGACTGTGGTTGTGAGCAGTGTCCAGTCACGGAATAATCGGTGCGACACGGTGTCAACAGAACGGTATGTGAAGTTTTCGGAAGGAAGTCATCCTCATTATCCAAAGTGACCCTGATTTCGACATGGTATGGTTCATGCAAGACGGAGCTCGACTCCGTCGAAGCAGGAGAGTGTTTGATGTCCTGGAGGAGCACTTTGGGGAACCGTTCCTTGCTTTGGGGTACCCAGTGGCCACTGGCATGAGCCTTCTTCTTCGGATCTGAATAAATGCGACTCCTTTTTTGGGGTGTGTTAAAGGCAAGGTGACAGCAATAGCTCCGAAGCGGTTGCTGAGCTGCAAACAGCCATTCAGGAGGTCATCGACAGCACCGATGTTCCGACACTTCAGCGGGTCATGCAGAATTCCCCTATACGTCTGCGCCACATCATCGCTAATGATGGCAGGCATATCGAAAGCGTCATAAGTAAATACAAATATCAGTAGGGACATTTACATGTTGAATAAACTATGTCCACGCCGCAGTTGGTAACTAATTTACATTTTCTCATACAGTTCAATAACTGCATGTATATTTCAATATCTACATCTACATCTACATCCATACACCGCAAGCCACCTGACGGTGTGTGGCGGAGGGTACCTTGAGTACCTCTATCGATTCTCCCTTCTATTCCAGTCTCGTTTGTGGAAAGAAAGATTGTCGGTATGCCTCTGTGTGGGCTCTAATCTCTCTGATTTTATCCTCATGGTCTCTTCGCGAGATATACGTAGGAGGGAGTAATATACTGCTTCACTCCTCGGTGAAGGTATGTTCTCGAAACTTCAACAAAAGCTCGTACCGAGCTACTGAGCGTCTCTCCTGCAGAGTCTTCCACTGGAGTTTATCTATCATCTCCGTAACGCTTTCGCGATTACTAAATGATCCTGTAACGAAGCGCGCTGCTCTCCGTTGGATCTTCTCTATCTCTTCTATCAACCGTATCTGGCACGGATCCCACACCGGTGAGCAGTATTCAAGCAGTGGGCGAACAAGTGTACTGTAACCTACTTCCTTTGTTTTCGGATTGAATTTCCTTAGGATTCTTCCAATGAATCTGAGTCTGGCCAAACAAAATTTTCCGTGTGGTGCTTACAATTAAAATTGTTTGGTATGAATGGAACGCACACAATACTGGAGTTCATCTATCAAGTCAGTTCCACCCCTCCGAATGCAGAAAGTAGTATTACATAGGTATCTAACCATCAGCCAGGAACGTTCACTGGTTTAAATATACAGTCCTTTTTCTCACGACTAATACATTATAGCGTGAGCTGCCGCGAACTGCACCTGTCCTAGCTCGCAGCCGTTCACGATGGACCCCCGCCTGTTCCACTGTCCCCCAACTTGCCCTGTGGTCTGCGCGGTTACTGGCTAACTTATTTCGTGCGCACTCTTAGCTTTAGAGCCGCGCGGGATTAGCCGAGCGGTCTTAGGCGCTGCAGCCATGGACTGTGCGTCTGGTCCCGGCGTAGGTTCGAGTCCTCTCTCGGGCATGGGTGTGTGTGTTTCTCCTTACGATAATATAGGTTAAGTAGTGTGTAAGCTTAGGGCCTGATGACCTTAGCAGTTAAGTCCCATAAGATTTCACACACATTTGAACATTTTTCTTAGCTTTAGAAAGTTCCAATTCGACGCGGCAAAAAGAAGAACAACGTTTTCTTGCGATGTCTCGTAGCTAGATACTCCGTTCTCTGAATCATCACACACTGGTGTAGCGTACTTCCAGTTCAGATGCTGGTGAAAGAATGGCAGCCCACAATCTAGGTCTTCTGTCGTCGTCACTAGCTGCGACTCTAGCCACACACAGACATCGTGGGCGGCACCGAGATCTGCAACGTGCTGGCGAACAGTCTAAGGAATCGATGCCCGCCAATGGCAACACCGCCAAAGGGTGCGCCACGGGAAGAGGGGGTGGGGCGGAGCAGGCCCTCTTAAAGGCAATCCCCCGGTGCAGCTCGGCGCCGGCTTATTACGGCGGCCTGTTTGATCTTAATTAAACTCCGCTTTGGATCCGGAAACCGCCTCCTCGCAAAATTGGCTGAAGGAGACGGCCGCGATCCGTGCACCGGCGCCGGTGAAACTGCGACCTAGGCGGCGGCGGCGGCGGCGGAGACGCGGGGTGGAGACGACGCCGCCCCACCGAAGAAGCCGCCGCCGTGGACGCCTCGAAGAAGGGCCTCGGCGGCGCTTCGCTTCCGCCTGGCGGCGCGGCGCCCGCTTTGCAATTCCGCAACCCTAAGTGGCGGCGGCGACGCCTGCCGAATAGGGGAGAAAGGGAAAACTTTCGCCACTTGGCGCAAGAAACACAGGCAGAGCGCGGCAGTCAGACTGCCGCTCAGGTCGCCGCATAATTCACGCCCCCCCCCCCCCCCCCCCCCGCCCAATACTTCCTCGACCGCTCGAAATTAGTTTCCGAGAGCGGTGCGGTACCTCACACAGAGACCAGCAAGTTCAGCTGCGGTCGACGCGCCGACCGGGACAAAGCTAAACGTCAAGGATTAGTCGCTTTCTTCTGCGGGCGAGTCTCGAAGAAGCACAGGGTGCGTTTAAAGATTCTTGAGTGTAGTTTCATTCTGACGTTGCAACTACAAAGAAATACGTATTTCTTTCACCAGATGCGTTTCGCTTCATTGAGGTAAAGCATCATCAGTGGTGTGTTATTAACTTATTTACATTCTGATTTTATTTAATATCGAAAAACAGTTACTCTTACGCAGTACACCAATACACAGCAACGCGTACAATAAACTCAACAAAAAACATAAAAGAAAAAGAGTACAGGTCGAAGACAAACTGGTGGCAAGCTTATGTTGGTAACACTACAAAATACTTACCACAGAGCATGCTTAGATATATAAAAATAATCAGAAAACAGTGATGTGCGGAAAGGTGTGCTGCATAAAACATGAAAAATGCATAGTGCTACAGAGCAGCAAAACTGAGACCACAACTATCAGTGTCTAAAGAAGAAAAACATCAACGATGTGCTGGCAGACGGCAAATCCCCGATGTAGCTGAGACATCAAGCGGAAATCGCCGTAAGTAAAACCCGACATATTGTCAACGAACTGTTTTACGATTTTAAATCAAATCAAAATGTAAATAATTTAATTGTAGACCAGTGATGATGCTTTACCTCAATAGAGCGAAACGCTTCTAGTGAAAAGAACACGTATTTTTTTTTTTTTTTGGCAGTTGCAACAACAGAACGAAACTGCACTCAAGAATCTTTAAACACACCCTGTGTTTCTTCGAGACTCGCCCGCAGAAGAAAGCGGATAATCCTTGACGTTTAGCTATGTCCCGGTCGGCGCGTCGGACGCAGCTGAACTTCCTGCTCTCTGTGTGAGAACTGTAAAGGAATTTCGGACAGTGTGGCCACAAAAATGACGTGTTTGAATAGTACGATGAATGAGAAAAAGAAAACTGAAGAAAAGAACATAATTTCCATTGCCTTTCTCGCTGTGGAGATCACAAATACTCAAGGAAAGCAATAGGAATAAATTTCTGATTTATGGACCCACATCGTTGACATACTTTCTTAATAGAACCTTAGGCCAGCTGCTGTGTTCCAGTATAATGAAATGTGTCGAAGAAAACGATCTCTAGATATATAACCAAAACGAATTTAGAACATGTCGCCCTCCTGAAACACAACTCGCTCTTTATTCTCATACAGTTATGCTTGCTGTTTATAGGGGATCTGAAGCTGATTTCGAATGTCTTTCCGCAGTGGCTTCTAATCAGCTTCCGTGCCTACGGAGTATCATCTCAGTTGTGCGACTACACAAACGATTCGCTCTCAGAAAATGTCACAGTTTACAGTAACTGACGGGAACTCATGTAGTGAAACCAAAGTGATAACTGAGGTTCCGAAGGAAAGTATTTACGCCCTTCGTAGTCTACATAAAAGTTTCATAAAAGAAAGAGATTATTCCTCTTAGATTATTTACAGATAAAACAGTCGTTTACCGTTTGGTGAAGTCGTCACAAGATCCAAATGAATTGCAAAAGATTTAGAGAAGACATCTGCATGGTGCGAAAACAAGAAATAATAAAACGTCTGAGATACTCCATATATGGACTAAAAAAATCATTTAAATTTAAGTACACTCCAAGTAGCAAAAATTCAACGGTTGCAGATTCAACAAAATACGTTGGGCTTACAGTTAAAAACAATTATGCATTAATTGATTGTCCGCCGTTTGTTGGAAGAATATTTTAATGTCATGAATGGGAAACACCAGTATTGTGTGTGTTCCATTTACACCAAACAATTTTAATTGTAAACACCACACGGAATATTTTGTGAGGAATGTGATCCAAAGAATGCATTTAAGAGAAAACTGTGAAAATATCTACTGAAATGACTCCTCACGACACACTTTTTTGTCCGTCTTCCTCTGTGTTACTGATGCGCCTTTGGGGATCCTTACCACAAAAGATAGACGGTTGACATCGAGAAAGTTCAAAGGAGAACGGTTCGCTTTGTATTATCGCGAAGCAAATGGTTTAGCGTCACTGATATGGTAAGCGAACTGAAGTGGCAGTCACTAAAAAGATGCCTTTTTCATTGCGGCGAGATGCTTACACGAAATTTCAATCAGCAGGTTTCCCCTCCAAGGGCGAAAATATTTTTTTGACTACGACCTACATAGGGTGAAATGACCGTCCTGATAAGAGAAATCAGAGTTCATACGGAAATATTTAGGAGTTCCTTTCTCCGGCGTCCTACTCAAATTAGAATCGTTGAGATAACTCTCTGAAAGTCGTTCTGTCATAAGTCTGCCAACCACTTGAGTGTGAGCTACATGGATAATTAAATATATGTGGCTGTGTGTGAAAGTAGTTTGCGGACGTGAAAATGCAGTTCAGTGATCGTTTATAAACTTGTTGTAGACTGACCGTAAGGCCATCTTTTGTAAATGACAGAAAGAAATATTGCTCTTTGTGCTGCTTCATAATTTTATACAAGCGACCATTAACCGTACACAATGAACTCGAAATCCAGCGACAAAATTTCGGCGGATGTTCAGAGACATTTTATGAATATTTTGATATCAGTGACCTAGTGGCTCATTAATGTTATTATGATTTACTTGGTTTTGATCCCAATTACCCACAAATCTGTGGAAATTTCTCAATAGTCTGTTACCTCACCCTTCCTAATCGGCCTACAGGACTGACCTTGATAGCATATGCCTAATGAAATTTTATAATAGGTAAGGTTATCGTTACCGAAGGAAAATAACACTGTTTAGCTGGAGGGAATTGTACAACAGACTCTGCTGAAGGACGGATATATTGTAAACTTAAGCTGAATACTGAAGATAATTTTGAAATGTGTGGAATATAGCGCAATCTCTCATGAACCATACAGGGGGGAAAAAAGGGTAACACGTAATATTTACTACAAAAATTACTGATGATACAAAGAAAACACTGATTAGTTAAAAAAGGGGATAATCAAACGGTCGCCAGCCCGCTAGGGCAATGAACCTCCAGAATATTAAGAAAGTTAATGGAAAAAAAAATTATGCAAATACTCACCGTCGTGGCAACAGAGGTTGTCACGCTTTTCCACAACACAACAGTTCACGATAAAATAAGTGAATCAGAACGCAATGAGTTTGCAGTTACTTAATCTTAAATACTAAATTTTCGAAACAACGTTAAATGAAGTTGCTGGTTAAACAAATGACTGATTGTAACTGAAACTTTGTTACGTAAAACTGACTTTCAGTAATCTCGGCGTAATGTAATGCAAAATTTGGAGAAAAAGCAAGCACTTTAGTTTTAGCTACTGAAAGATTTAATTGAACTTACTTTAAGCAAATGGGCAACTGATTTTGTTTTTAATATAAGAACAATGAGATACGCACTAAGCCAGTCACTTGGTAAGCTAAATATAGAATAAGTGAAATTGTACACTCTTAATCTGTGCTGTATCTTTAGTTATTACTTTAAGTGAGTGGCTACTGAAAACTGCAAAACCGTTAAGCCTTTACGGTCCACAGCTCGTGGTCGTAGCGTTCTCGCTTCCCGCGCCCAGGTTCCCGGGTTCGATTATCGGCGGGGTCAGGGATTTTCTCTGCCTCGTGATGACTGGGTGTTGTATGCTGTCCTTAGGTTAGTTAAGTTCAAGTAGTTCTAAGTTCTAGGGGACTGATGACCATAGATGTTAAGTCCCACAGTGCTCAGAGCCATTTGAACCATTTTTTGAAGCCTTTACCATGCAATACAAGAATGAACAGTTACTGAGGAGCAAAATTTTGACCGAAACTGGTCATTAGCAAAAAAACAAAACTGGCAATATTGCAGCTACCTCGGCCTGTCCACTCCTACCGTGCTCTCTATACCCGCGCATTAACGAGGTAGGCGCGCCTACACTAGCGGCAATCACAGCCGCACCCCGCGTCTGCAGACACTTCCGCACTCTTTCATGACTCAAGCTGCTCTGCCTCCTCTCTGCTCGCAGCGCGGCAGAGACTATCTATATGCCAAGGTAAACAATGGCACAGCTATTGCCGTTTCATCGCTACTATCGACACATTTAAATAAAGTTCTCTTGGCCATTATCCAGCAGTTTACAGTAATTACCTTTATAATTATACTCAATTATATACAGTCAGGAAGATATACACTATTACTTCCATTACGTACTAACTACAGTTTCTGTAATATAGCTTACAGATTCAGAATTTGCAGTACAGTACAAATTATACTGTTCTACAAAAAAAAATGTTTTTTTTTTTACGTTTTTAAAAAAATACATTGTGATTCTAGTTGTACTTCAAGTGCTGAATTAAGAACTGTTTTTAGTTTTTTTCTGTCAGGGATAGTTTATGAGTAATCGCAATTTTATTTCTATTTTCTGTTTTCTGATATAGTGCAGGAAACATGAGGTGGAATTCGATAAACAAATTCATATTTTTATGATGTTATAAATGCACCACATTAATGGAGGGTGAGATCTAACATATAAAATAGTAATAGTAATCTTCGTATCATTTATTTAGCATGAGAAATTACAGAAATTTGCCAAAAACGTGAGACACTGTAGTGTAACGCACATCACTTTTTTCTCTTGTATTGTGAGTCTTTCTTCTATCGAATGATATTCCAGCAATAAATTGTAACATAGAAGGTAACTACTTCCATTCATAACGCCTTTCTGTGGTAGAAATGTCTTTAGGGAATCGTTAGCCAAGTTCATCCGATACGTCACTACAACTCTCTGTGAAGTAGTCGATATGGGAGTCCATCATATGGTCCTTCAAAGACATATTGGACCCCAGATCTTGATATGCTTTGATCATGTCATTCATCATTGCTTTGTACGTAGTAGCTCATCTACTTCCCGAGAAGGTATCTGACACCATCTTGAAACAGTCCCATCCTGTCTTTTCTTTGCCAGTTAAACGTGCTTCAAAATTTGCACCTTTCTGCAGCTCCTTGATTTGTGTGCCCACAAATACACCTTCCTTTGTTTTTGCAGCTGAAATACTGGGGAATCTGGTAGCTAGATATGCAAACCAACTGCCTGTT
Organism: Schistocerca cancellata; assembly: GCF_023864275.1. Lineage (NCBI taxonomy): Eukaryota > Metazoa > Arthropoda > Insecta > Orthoptera > Acrididae > Schistocerca > Schistocerca cancellata. The sequence goes on along the minus strand of NC_064632.1, from coordinate 275,267,010 downwards.
GGATCCTTGTCATTTACGAATTGTTTCATCATGTCAAGTTTGATATGAAGCCGTGGAAGTAATATATCTTGAGGAGCCACCAGACTTCCACGTTGTACATTATTTTCGCCCTCTTTCCATCTCCGCCTAGGCCATTTCTTTTTCACGTAGCGAGAATTTCTGTCGCGACTATTCCACTTGCAAAGAAAACGGGCATACTTCGTGTAGCCTTGTTGCATTCTCAGTACGATAGCGATTACTTTGAAATCTCCACATATTTTCCATTTGTATTCATTATATTGTAATGAATTTATTATGCTTTATACTAATTCGTCATTCTCTTTGGTCAATCTGGCGTAAACTACTGGAACAGAGGGTATTTTATTTCCGTTATGGAGCAAATCACCCTTGAGACTTGTTTTCGACGCATCTGTGAAAAGTCTCCACTTCTGGGAAATATTGATGAAGTTCAGCACTTTCATTAGGCAAGCAACGTCATTGTGAAATGTCACTGCTACGTCAGTTGCAAAATAGGAAATAAAGGCATGTTCTCTGTGCCTGAACACACTGATTTTAGTACTTTGGTGGAGTAGATTATACTCTTGTAATCTTGAACCGAGCAGCTGCACCTTTTGTTTACTTATTCCTAGATCATGTATTAAATCATTTAAGTCTGCTTGTGTTAACAAATGTGGCTCACTTGTGCAGTGATATAAAGGATCAACATTTGTGATTTCTTCAGTACTACATACTTCACTGTCTCTCCGAATTTGACCTGGAGCTCTCGAAGGTACTGGACGGCTGTCAGACTGATGCACTGGCATTCTCGCTGAAGGCAGATCTGAGTAAATAATGTCGTTTGTATGACCCTGAATTTTTGATAGACAGCAATAACAATCAGTAACGTGGTCCTTGAGCTGTCTCCACACCATGGGCACAGCGAACAACGTCAAATTTTCTTGACCTTTCCACCACTGAATTAGTTTGCAGTAACATGCAGCACAACAGAATGTGGTGACCATTCTTCATGTTGGTCCCCTATTTCTACTCTAAAGTAATGTTTATATGCTTTCTTTACGACTGTTGAAATTTTCTTCCTGTTTCTGACAAAGGTGAACTTCCCACAGATATGGCAGAAGTTGTCTGGCTTATATCTACTTCCACGACGACGTTGCATTTCTGAAAATTTTAAAAATACCGCTTCAGTAATATACCTGTACCACATTAATACTATAGAACTAGGAAAACGCTGATAAGTAAAAACAAGCAGTCAATTTACCTTCAGCACCAGGCTATATCAGTTTAAACACAGGAACTTATAATTTCAACTGTGCTCGGAAATATGACAGAGACGTCTACTTGTCAGCCAAAATACCTAGCCGGAGTGACACAAATTAGGCTAACATCTCTGTTGTAAACTCAATAAACTCGATGCACCTGCATCTGGAAGCGTGAAGATCTACTGCCGACCGGTTGTCGCTGTTTGAGTTAATGAGCTATTGCAGCTGGTCTTAATGACATAGGTGTGGAGGGGGATAATCCAATGACGTCTGATTTTTCAACATGCTGCTGAACAAGAAATTGTTACGTTCCATCACTATTGGATGCGGCAACATACGCTTATTTTTCTATAATGTCCCTGTGTTTGCCATGAATTTTTATATACATATACTTATTACATTAGGCTTATTACATAAAAAGTATCCCTGACAACTATATATTGTTTACATATTTGAACTTCCCGTGGTAAACTGGTTTAGAAGCACACACTTTAATATCAGAAATAGAACCCTTGTCGAACAGTGTTATGAACGGATATGGAATGGCGCAAAATTTTGGATTGTGTAGAAGGTAGTTTATCTGCATTTTCGGTTTTACATGTCAAAAAGCCTCTTGCATTCAGTTACCATAAACGGAAGGAACCAGTTTCTTTCAGCGGTTATGTGCAGCTGCAGAAGTAGTGCGGTGTGGTTGGCGCCGTTATGGACAAAGCTGAACATAGCGTCGTTGTAGCACTGGTCCAGGGCATGCAGTGATCCCAAACACGAGGTGCATGTCAGCGAACTCTTCGTCAATAAATGCATCCATACTGCTGCTTTATGTCACTGTTAACGTACAAGAAACACTGCCGGGAAACAAAAACCTAGACAGAACAGGACAATGCTGAATGCAGACTTGAAGGCGAAAAGTAAAATCGGCACCACTGTTTTGAACAGCATATACCGTGTGTGTCAGTCAGAACAATCTTTCTCACGAGGTATACAGCGCATACTGTCGACGATTGCGCTGTTGTACAGATATTTTCAGTGCACTAGAGAAACAAAAATAAATTTTAGGAAAACAAGAGAAATTTAATTACACTGTAACGAGTCCCCAGAGACCAGAGGTCGCTTATAGTGATATACTCAGGAAAATTACTGTACTGTCACCGAAAATTTGGACTGAGTTTGTGTTCACTCGGTATATATTCTACATGACAAATACTTCTTTCTGGGATTGTTGTGCGTAGAAAGCCTCCAGCACTAAAAATACTTCAGTTAATTTAGGGAAAACAAGCGTAAGATCTACATTAGTAACAGGCACTGGCAGCTGGTCACCCAATAAATGTGAGGAATCGTGACTTCCTGCTTATTTATGATGAGAGGGCCATTACTTCTAGTTTACTCTATTGGCTACCATTCAGTGGGAACAAAAACGAACGTAAAATGTTTGGGAGCTCCCGCCGGGAGCGAAGTACACCAACCACTTAAAAATAATTGCAGGGAAAGTAGATGCCAGGCTAAAGTACCTTAAAAGATCACTGTGGATCTTTAATTCATTCACGAACTGCGTCTTATTCTGGGACCCTTACCAGGCTGCAATAATGGAATACACGAAGCAAATTCACAGAAGAGTGGTACGTCTCATCAGAGATTTGTCTCGCGAAATCGTGACGGAGATGTTCATCAAAGTTGGACCATTATGGAATACAGGGAGTAGCTCACAACTGGTTCACCTCTTGCTTTAGCAACAGAAAGCAAATGATCATTATTCACAGTGTTCGGAATAGCTGTGATCTGGGGTGTGAATGGGGTATAGTCAAATGGGGGGGGGGGGGGGATTCCCCAGGGATCAGTGTTGAGTCCACTCCTTTTCCTTATTTGTATAAATGATATGACCTCTAGTATTACAGGTAACTCTAAATTATTTCTGTTTGTTGATGACACTAGCTTGGTAGTAAAGGCTGTTGTGTGCAACTTTGGCTGAGTTTCAAACACTGCAGTTCATGACATAAGTTCATGGCTTGTAGAAAATAAACTAACGCTAAATCACAGTAAGAATCGGGTTTTATAGTTTCTAACACACAATTCAACAAAACCAGTCGGTTTAATTTCACAGAATGAGCATATGATTAGTGAAACTGAACAGTTGAAATTTCTAGGTGTTCAAATAGCTGTCGTGTAAAGCCCACGTTCAATATCTTGTTCAAAGACTTAATGCTGCCATTTTTACTGTTCGAATGGTATCTGAAGTAAGTGGTCGTCCGACGCGAAAATTAGTCTACTTTGCTTATTTTCATTCGCTTACGTAGTATGGTATTATATTTTGGGGCAACTCTTCCCATTCTAAAAGGATATTTTTGGCTCTCGTCACTTTTCTGGGTATTTTGACGTTGGCCTCTCAATATATATACTCTTTACTGTCATTTCTTGTAAAAAAAAAATCAGCTTCTCCCCAACAATTAGCAGATTTCACTCAGTTAATATTCGGCAGAAATCCAGTCTGCATTTAGATCGTACTACCTTAACTCTTGTGCAAAAGGTGTGCCGTATACTGCTGCATCCATTTTCAATAAGCTACCACAAGTATTCCAAAATCTCAGCAGTAATCCACGAACTTTGAAATCGAAACTGAAGAGTTTCCTCATGGGCCACTCCTTCTATTCTGTTGAGGACTTCCTTGAAAAATTAAGCAGATTTTTGTGTTATATTGTTGATTGCATTTACTTAAACATATGACTTGCTCTTTTTGGGTTCATAAAGAATTTATTTTTATCTGTTATTACTTTTATCTTGTAATTTTATGTACTGACACATTCCATGACCTTGGGGAATTGCCTCTCAATTTTCTCCCGTGGAACTTGACGTGTAAATAAATAAATAAATAACAGATCTGAAATCAATGCGAGACACTGACTTGTAGGACTGAAGTCGTGCTGGTGACACTCCAAAGCATCCAGATAAAATGATCAGTATAGCCTGATGAATCTGTGTTTAAATTGTCTACGAAGTGGTGTGGAAACGGTTGGCACAATTATGTATCGTCTCTAAAAGGTATTTGTCGCGGATGTTAGAATCTCCGAACACAAATTGTACCGAAGTAGTTACGAAGTAGTTGAGCCTCAGAAACATTGGCATTATATTGCCCTATATTTCGTCTGAATACGCCAGAAAGGCTCAGCAGACCGACCAACCGCCGTGTCATCGTCAGCCAATAGGTGTCACTGGATGCGAATATGGAGGGGCATGTGGTCAGCATACCGCTGTCCCGGCCTTTGTCAGTTTACGTGAGCGAAACCACTACTTTCAAATCAAGTGGCTCCTTGATTGGATTGATAAGGCCTGAGTGCATCTCGCTGGCTAACATTGCTCAACAGACCCGAACGGTCAGCCGGCAAGTGTGGCCGAGTGGTTCTAGGCGCTCAGTCTGGAACCGCGCGACCGCTACGGTCATAGGGTCGAATCCTGCCTCGGGCATAGATGTGTGTGATGTCCTTAGATTAGTTAGGTTTAAGTAGTTCTAAGTCTATGGCACTTATGACCTCAGAAGTTAAGTCCCATAGTGCTCAGAGCCATTTGAACCATTTTTGAACCTGAACGGTCACCCATCCAAGTGCTACCAGAGCCTGATAACCTTTATCTTTGACGTTCTAGCGGGAACCAGTGTTACCCCTATGGCAAGGCGGTTAGCAGAATTGCATAGTGGAGGGCAATAAGTATCCATATTCATAGAGAGGAGAAGAAATTGTAGGACACGTTCGTCGCCACAAATTACGACTGCTCAACCACTATAAGGCAAAAACTTTTTGTAACAACGTAATAAGCATTGTATACGGAGTAACAGTCATCTAAGTGCACGTGTTCTAATTCTGAAACGATGAAACATTACAGTTTATGAGTTTTATAAAGAGTTTTCAAGAAGTGTTAATATCCTCTACGATAATGTCAATATGTCGTTCATTTAACAAAGAAACTGGTGGTATAAATTACTATAAATTAAGTATTTGTTTTCATAAAGAGTTTTAAAAAGGTGTAGATATCTGCTACGATAATGTCAATATGTCGTTTATTTAACAAAGAAACTAGTAGTATTAATTACTATAAATTAAATATTTATTTTTATAATTATTTTGTAAATAAGACCGCGTTTTCTCGAGGCAACTTAATTTATTTTTCCCAGACGCGTTTCGCCTTTTTATCTCTAAGGCATCTTCAGTGGGATCTGTAACGATACAGTTTTGTTATTTTTAGATTATCAAACAGTTCATGTCACATTTTGTTGTGTAAATAAGTAATTATTTACGATTTGCGTTTCCTCTCACCTGGTCTGGAGATCGCACTGCCACTATATTTTCGAAATATAAGAACAGTTTTGTATTCCGAACTGTGTTCAACATGTTTCTCCCTCTTTTTTGTGGTGTACCATTATTCTTTTGCCACTAGACATAGCTATCTGTTCGAACATTGTGCTTGTAACAAAGTAAATTCTGTAACCTCCTTAGTGTTTCCTCCTCATTGGTTTGTATGTGTTCAAACCCATCTTCTATTCATGATATTTGTATGTATATATGTGTGTGTGTGTGTGTGTGTGTGTGTGTGTGTGTGTGTGTGTGTGCTGAGAGAGAGAGAGAGAGAGAGAGAGAGAGAGAACTTAAGGTTTATTTTTAAGTGCGTGTCTGTGTATGGGCGTATGGAGGGGGTCGGGGGAGGGGGGGGGATGTTGGTGATTTGATTTTGAGAGTGTTGAATACGAATCAAACACCTCTTAGAGAGTGGTTGAAAGCTTTGGTGACAGCTGATCTGACTTTTCTTTTTAATGTTCTTTGGAGGGGTTCATGGACAAGTGATTGAAAAGATGTTCGGTAGTATTATTATTACGTTTGGTGGTTTTATTGTTGTTATTATTTTACTTGTTGTTCGTTTTTATATTAAGTTGTCGCCTTTCAACATGTCATGATTAAATTCGCGTGTTGTCAGTTTTTCAGATTAAACGAAATGATTTTCGATAACCATGTCAGATGAGTTTTTTGAAACATGGTAGCTAGAATGCTACATAGTAAAGTTTTCTACTTTAAGCCATCTCCCTTGTCAAATATCTTCTCAATAGTAAACGAGAAGTTTGTACCAAAGTAATTACAATTATGAATGTAATATACAGAATCAGCCTTATCAGGTCTGGCGATCGTTACATTTTAGTTTTGGAATTTATTGCAGAGGTATAAACTAATGGTAAGTTAGCTGCTGCTAACGTTATGACGCTGAACAGTCACTGTTTCTTTCGGGAATGAAACCAAGTTTTGAAGACAATGACGCAGATAGCCAGCGCAGCGAAGTATTATGTATATATGTGTGTTTTACATGGTAAAAGCCAAACCCCATGTCTACCCAATGCTCCTGAATTAAATATACGATTTGCTTTAACAGCTGTTCTAGTACCGGTTTACTCACTCTTAGAAGTGGTCAACATTATTATCAGCAACGTGTCTTGCCTTTACAGTAATACACTCAGGGTACAAATAATTCCTATAAACAGCTATTATCAAAATTTACAGCTTGTTGGGAACATAGAAATTACGATACGCTCTGCAGTCGAGGTAGTGAGCGAGATCACGTGAACGGGCGCAGGTAGCTAACTTAAGCCTAACAGTTTAAACACAGAACCATGTGTACTGTTGCAGGACAGCTTACTATCGCTTGTGCCTCTTCTCATGGTTACGCAGGGTCGGCATGTTTAATCGGACTTCCTGCAGCCACACTACACCCCTGGGATGGAATGGGTGTACCCGAACTATCTGCGACTAGTGTAATCCATGGAAAAGTGCGACTGTGTTCAGATGTCAGCGAGCCGTGTAACTGAGGCAGGACATGGGGACCAGCCCGGTATTCACCTATTGGGATGTGGAAAACCACCTAAAAACCACATCCAGGCTTACCGACACACCGGTCATCGTCGTTAATCCGATGGGCGGATTCGATCCAGAGCTGGCGCGCCTATCCGAGACCAGGTAGCAGCACATTTAGCGCTCTCGGATACCCTGGCGGGGTGTTGCTGGATAGCTTACAAGTGATGTAAATGTTACTAAATATTAGACTTGATAAAAAGTAGGTAAGCTTACACGGAGAATATACCGTCAAACGTTAGCTGGTTATTGCTACAGTCAGCCTGTCAACTAAATTATATCTCTTTATAATCTCTGGGAGTGTTAGTTTCTGACCAAGTTACTGCAAAGACTTTTTACAAATTTCTGTTCAAAGGAAGATGTATGAAAGACTTCATATACCTGGATGTGATCTTTAAATGTTCCTATTTTTCTATATTCCCTGCTCTTTTCTTCTATGATCGAAACTGAAAAGATCGTAATAGACCCCTTTATCATTTGAAGACAAGAAATATTTCTTTCTCTTTTTTCTTTTTACTTTCTCCTTTAATGTGCATCTTTTTTCTTTAGAATATTTACATCACTTTTCTAGTTTGTTTCAGTAAACAAGGTGAATCAAGACAGAATAAAATTATGAGAGAAACACCCATCATTTCAGGTTGAAATCAAAGAAATCTTATAGGTCTTTTAATTAAAGCTTTCCCTGAGACGTTAAAGTCTCATGTTTATCTGCGATAATAATGGAAGCAGAAGAAGTGAATTAAAATTTGTGCAGCAGCCGGGAATCGTACGTGGGTCTTCTTCGCTAACCATTACGCCACCGCAGCACTGTGATATTGCTGCACAAACTACCGAAGTCAATGCCCTCCTCAACACACACTTCAATTCACATCTTCAGCTTATTTTTTCCCCTACATTGTCACTATTGCCAGGGCTCTCCAACAATCGAATAACGACCCAACGTTGGAAGTAATGGGAAAGTGGGGGGGGGGGGGGGGGTTAATAAGCTAAAGGTGTGAACCATCGACAAGGGTAGGTCGTGTAGCAATGTTGACCATAGTGCTGCCGTGGTGCAATGGTTAGCATTTCTGCCTAATAAGCAACAAGAACCGGCTTTTAGTCCCGGCTGCGGGACGAATTTTAATTCAGTTCTTCTGCTTCCATCATTATGGCAGCTCAAAGAAATCGTTTACGTAAGGTTTCGCGTGCAGCATCTGACTTGCGCACCATCACGTATAAAATCCCCGTCTCCTACACACTTGGCCCGGTCTGAAATAGTAATAATAATAATAACAAAATTAAAAGAAAATCATTATTCGCTAACACCACAACAATAACAATACTTCAGAAAACAGGCGTTACATTCTTAAGTAAACGTCTTCGAAGCTTGCTTTATACAATACTTCCATGGTTTCACTAGGTAGTTCATGAAATGATGAAAGTACTGTTCATGTTTTCAGGCCAAACTTACTTAAAACTGTTTCTCAGTGAAATGTGATGTAATGCAATCCTTATGATGTATATTACCACGTCAAGATTCATTACTTTTGATAGCACATTTCTTAACGATCATATCGTTTCATTCATCACACTCCTTAGCAAAAAAACTACAAAAATTTTCCTACAGTTCGTAACTCTTCTGAGACTGTACAAGTAATTGAGAGAGTCGTCGGCTACTTATCTCCTCAGCCGAGAGACGCAAATTCTCAATACTAAATCACAACGCGCCACTGAGCCCTTATGAGGCCAACTGAGGAGCTGCTTGGTCGATAAGCATCGGCTCAGGTCCCGTAAACTGACGTACGGCCGGGAGAGCCGTGTGCTGACCACATGCCCCTTCGTATCCGCATCCAGTAACGCCTGTGGCTGAGGATGACACGGCGGTCGATCGGTACCGTTGAGCCTTCGTGACCTGTTGGGCCGAGATTTTTGTTTTGTAAATCCAAACGCTCCATATAAACTCTCAACTATTCAGTATGAGTCCTGTGCATCAAATAACTAAAACCAATTTCATGCACAATAAACAGCATTCTCATTACCTCTATACATTATTCATACTGCGCAGTGATAATAACTGTCCCATCCGGGGAACGAGAGCATGTTGGCTGCTTTTTGGAGGGTTCCACTGCTCTGTGAGCCTAGAATTTCTGCAAGGTAACTCTTCTGCAAAGTCATCGTCAGTTTACTGAAGTCTCCATACCTTCTCCCACACACTAACAAAATAAAATAATTCCAATTACAAACCATACGTCTTCCCTAATGTCAATGCACAAGGCCTATTTAAGTACGTCATGTAGTGCAACAACGGTACAGTGGCACTCCAGTAATTTTTAGACCATGACAGCCTCCAGTAATTTTTACCTGTACTGCCTTTTGCTCTACAGTCAGTTGGTGGGATACAAATGAAGACTAGCAAAATCGTGGTGAATGATGCTGTAAAGACTCTTCTCTAAAACCGCTGTTCCTCCTATATGGATTTCACAAACATTTGTCGACGTTGCCATGTCCTTGATGGATATTTTGTATCTGTTTGGTTGTTACGGTCTCCCTAAATGTAAAATGTAATCAGCAATTCTCCTTTCGCCCTAAAAGTGTTTCACCAAGTCGTAAACATATTAAACTCTACTCCTCACCAAAGACTGGATTCTGCGGATAACTGAGAATACGTAAACAGTCCGGGCACAGCATAATGACAGCCTACTTGATGCCCAGTATGTCAACCTTCGGCATGGGTAACAGCTTCGAAGCGTCATAATGTGGAAGCAATGAGATTCTGGTAGCTAGCTAGAGGGAGTTGGCGTTACTTATTCATATACAAGGCACCTAATACTCGTAAATTCCAGGGAGGAGGCCGAAGAGCTCTGACACCACGTTCAAACATATTGGAGATGTGTCCGATCAGGCTCTGATCTGGCGAGTTGGGGGGCAAGCACATAAACTGTAACTCACAACTGTGTTCCTCGAACCACTCCATCACATTCCTGGCCTTGTGGCGTATTATCTTGTTGAAAAATGCCACTGCCTAAACATGATCGTCTTGCAGGGGTGTACGTCGTCTGCAACCAGTTTACAGTACTCCTAGGCCGTCAAGGTACCTTGCAGGAACTCCACTGTACACATGGTTGCCAAGTGAATGTTCTCCCGAGAATAATAGAAGCACCACCAGCTTGTCTCCATCCCGCGATGCAGGTGTCAACGAGATGTTCCTCTGAAACACGACGGATTCGCGTCCTCCCATCAGCATGATGAAGAAGGTATCGGGATTCATTAGACCATGCAACGATCTGCCTCTGCACCAATGTCCAGTGCTAATGGTCACATGCCCATTACTCTCCTAGTTGCCTTTAGGTGTTACGTATTAGAAAATCGGGTCAAATTTACGAAGGACTTGGCTATATTAGGCCGCTTACTACCATGATGTTGCACCGCTTCTCGCCTGGATGCAAGCACAGATTTGGTTTGGAGGGGTGCCATAAACCGTTCTATCCTCCCTTGAGGCAAAATGATTCTTGGAATCCTGAGTACAGTCACTGTAATTCAACTGACGTCCGAGTCCGAATCTATCAGGGACAGATTTGAGCATCTTGTTTTGCGGTTTAATTGGAGACAACAGTGTCGAGTATAGACTCCTGATGAAAGCTAGACCACGTGTGCTTGTAACAAGGATCCCACAGTGAATGAGCCATGGAAATCAAATACTCTTTTGGCAGTGGGGCCTGAGGATGGCGAAATTAGTCATGCAATAGAATAAAGACATTCTCAAGATACAGCTATGGTGGCACCTTTTCTCATATATGTCATCAGCTGAAGTTCCTTGTCCATGCAATTAGATGGACATTAACAAATTGAAGTACAAGTTGTCTGTGTGGTGAGTATGTGCAGTCACTCTGACCAGCTACCATGTGACAGAAAATGCCACCTGTCACGTAGGTAGCTATGGAATTTCAGTGTTGTGCCATGGGCTTTGGAGGCACAGTCCATCTTTAAGGGAGACTGCTGTGTTGCAGGGCGTGTGCTGTGATCTGTGGCCGATGCCACAAAACCTTCCAAATTCTGAATGCAGAATATAGAAGTAGGAGTTAAGAATACTGAAGAACACGTGTACGATTTGTGGTATCAATTCAATTAACTTTAAATTACTCAGTCGGGAAATCCACTTCATAAAGCAGTTTTCTTAGCCACTTTTCACTACATTCTTATACGAAAGGCAACTGGAACGCCGCCACTATTTTTTGGCTTGCCACAGCTAACGTAAGAGGCCATTGGAGTAGGCCTACCAAATGCTGTTAAATGAGGGACTGCCTGCTGATACAACAAGAACTGCTGCTAATGGGCCAGGCAATTACCATACCTCTGGGCCAGCCAGGGCACCAGAGTTGTAATAACACTGATGCTGTAGAGAGGCACAGTCGCTGTGGTGCGACTGCCCTGATTGGATCACAGCTGAGCTTTGGTTTTCTGTGGCTTACTTCATAGAAATCGATGGCATGATAAAATAAGTATGGGCCTAGTCCTTTTAGTCGAAGGTATCACAGTCAGACAACTGCTGGTCTCGAGGGGAGATCCACGCCAGTCTAAGAGTCAACATGAACCTACAAGCTGCAGCCATGAGACTTCTGTAACTGTAGGCCAACTCTGGTTCTGGATCCTACGTTGTTAACCTAGCACTGTCCAGCTGGGGTGTGTATGCTGATCAGCAGGTTGCTGCCACAGTGGATCAGCAGTGTCTGCTTGAGGAGCCTTGCTGGCACAACGATGTTGTTAGACATCCAGCAGATGGCAACTATATGCTGGACTAATCCCAACAATCGGCCACATGCACATAGGCCTTTCGCTGAAACAGAGCCCTCATAGTTAAATGGAGTGTCAAACCATGACGCTATAGGTGTGACCTCCACTCAGTGGCACCAGCTAGTCATCCAGCACCATTAGGTCCTAGATGGGAGATGAGCCGCCTTAGAGCCTGCTTCCAGTCACTGCCCACCTCCAGCCCTGGAGGGCTATTGTTCGAGACTGGGATGGTGCAGCAGGCCAGGCACGTTCGCCAGTGCAGGCACACGCCCTGTGTCTGCCTCCATGTGCAAGGACGGGCACCACTGCTGACAGTTCGGGGTCCATGACGGGATTCGGTGGCTTCCAGTGTGTCTTGCCCTGAGCTGCGAAGCTGCGTCCAATTGGCGCATACGCGGCCCAAGCCACCAAACGCACCTCTCGTTAGCGTTCCCTCTGAATCGCTGGCTTCATCATTTCTCTGGGCGAGTAGCGCAACCACATACCAGACACCATAGGTAGCCTGCTGACCTCGGCGCCTCCACATTCGCTGTCTTCAGCACATGTCCTAGAGGGCGTTTCGATCCTTGAGCATTGTTCAGATAGTTGTAGTTGTTTCACTAATATAATGTGTGTTTAATCAATGATGTTTCCGCGTTTATGCATCGTATGACTACTGGACTTCGACTCACCACTCCACTGCTGCTCATACCAGTGACGTGAACTATTGGCTTCCTGATACTAAAAACTCAGTTTCACCACCCACTGCAGGTCCATCCTCTCCCGGCCATTACACAGCATATATCTACAGGAGAGAAAGAAACTGCATAAACATACAGGATTATTGAAAATTATTTAAACACGTCATTCAAGTAACTGTAAAAAATGTAAAAAGTAAACTATAAAAAGTACTCTGACGACATTCAGTTACATGTATGTGGAAATCCAACAAATCTGTGCACAGCCATCCAGCACGCAAATTCCGATTTACTTTCCCTATCAGTGTGGGAGCAAACCATAGGTTGAAAAGTTAACCCATCTGAAATCAAAGTAGTCTTAGTCGCTCACGAAATACTTGTTACCCCTCAGTTCAGAGAATCTCTTCCACCCTTAATCCTAAGCGGTACAGAAACAATCTTTTCATCTTCTGCAAAGAATTTTCCAGAAGAACTTGGGGTTACTTGTGGATCGTCATTTAGAAGGGACTGTAGAAACAACTGCAATCTGTAAGAAAGTGTCACCGTCATTTCACTCACTACGGAAATATAGAAAAGTGTATTTCCATTCGAGCTTAAAAAAGGCATGTAGAGCCACTAACAAACCCCGTACTTGACTACAGTGAGTTTTGTACGAAAGCTCAGACTTGCTGGAACTGGCGATGAATGCTTGTGAACGATACATTTTTGACTTACGCTTTTTTGACCATGTCACTCCACCCTACGAAGAATTATCGTGTCTACGTGCCTTTAAGCGTAGAGATTATAATACTCTATGTTTGCTCTATTGTCTGGTAAATCATTGCACTCCCATTTATTTGTGTTCGACTCTTAATCTACTATCTGAACAGTACAGCAGAAATACTTGTTATCAACAGAGTAAGATTCTCTGTACCATCACATAACGCTGCCATGTTCCCTAAACTACTTTCTGTACCAGGGAGACGGCTTTGTAACAGTCTTCCCCAAAATATTAGAGAAATTAAATTCCTTCAAAATTTCAAAAGAGAGCTAATGGAGCACTTTCTATTAGAATAGCCATCTCGCCTACAAACGATGCAGCTCAAAATCCTGTCACTCTCTCCCCCCACGAAAGTGTCACTATTCTTGTCGACGGATTTTTCTAACCCGTTCTTTCCTTAGAGCCACTGTCCGTCTCACTCCAACCTTTTCCTCTGCCTTTAACCATTCTGCTTCTGATCATTTTAATTACCCTTTACTATTATAGTTTTTACTTTTTATTACTGTTATTAGTGTCAGTTATTATTATTGTCAATATTATTATTACTGAGAAGGTTTTGTAATATGTTTAGTGTGCGTTGCTACTGTTCAGGTGCAAGAGAGGGCCTTAAGGCCCTAACCTGTTCAGACTATATAATATAAGCTACAACGACTCAAGGACTTTTTTTTACAGTGATCTCTAGCTACGTGGCTGACAGATCAACGGGTAAGATTGTTCGCGTGATGGAACCCTGAAATAGAGAGTCCGCAACTGGAGCTTTCGGATTCAGAACCACATTTAACATGGTGAGAGGTTTCATGCCCTTTTTATGCATGTCACGTCTCACTTTCGTCAATTTTATTAATGTTTTATTTCATTTTACGGCGGGAGAAGGCCGAATAGGGTTATTCTGATGAGAGTATTTGTACTGAGAGCTCAAATTACTTTTCACTTGATTGCTATGGACGTTGGGAACTGTATGTGATCTTGCTTTTAGTTTATTCTGTTATTTTCCTGTGTGTCAGGTTGCGAGACGAGCACCAGAGGACGCGCGTTTTCCGCAAACACGGGGAGTGTCAAAACAATGGGCTTGAGCGCCCTGCGGGGCGACCGACCCTTGGTCGAGTTTCGTCTACTGTATGGAGGGTGAAACGACCTGCAAGCCATCTGTGTTCAAATGGCTCTGAGCACTATGGGACTCAACATCTTAGGTCATAAGTCCCCTAGAACTTAGAACTACTTAAACCTACCTAACCTAAGGACATCACACACACCCATGCCCGAGGCAGGATTCGAACCTGCGACCGTAGCAGTCCCGCGGTTCCGGACTGCAGCGCCAGAACCGCTAGACCACCGCGGCCGGCCCCATCTGTGTTGCGCCGCAGTTTATGTGTTTCCTGTTCCGGTGCATCTGGAACGAAGACTGCTGGTGCCAATTGGCTGTGGTGTCTTCATTATTCTGACTCATTCTTGTGGACGATGCCCCGCTTGGTGCGACTGTCTGGCGCCGGATGGCGGATGGTCTTGGCATGCTGTTTTCGTAGCCATTCAAACGGCAAGTTCAGTGCCCGCAGCTAAATAGCAGAGGCATGATTCGTCAACTTAAACTGATGCCAGTTGACATCATAAGGCCCTGCACGAAATTGGAGGGAACGGTCGCTATTAGCGCGAATGATGTTCTGAGATAGTGTGGGAGAATTTTAGTATGAGCACTGAGTGCTGATTCCACGCCTTTCAAGGGTAGTGGGGAGTTAAATGACATTGGCTTTGCTCTTGTGTTGCTCGGGAGCAGGGCATTTCGAGACGTGTTATTCGTTGGATTTTGAATGTCTCACGATTTAGTCGCACTTTTTCGGAATCGTTGTGGAGCATGACCTTGGTCATACTAAAGTTTCTTTCTGCGACTTAAGACCCAGATTCTTACCCTGCGTTTTCGCACCTGTACCGATGTGGCGAGTTTTCCTGTGTCTCTTCATTAAGATACACCCTCCTGTATCCAGGAGTTTTTCTGTTTCGGCCACGTGGATAGAACTTAGAATTGCAGGACTGCATTCGAGGCCATGGGGTGAAACACGAGCTGCTGCACAACAGGAGTCGGAGCCTACATCATCAGAACACTGCATACCGACGAGCTGCTGCACGTTTCAGGACTTGTAAAGGATTTTGCGGCTCCATTGTAGAACCTATCAATTTTATACTGAAGTCCTCAGCAGCACGGGCGCTCTCTTTGCTGCAAGTCCACCTTGTTTGTTTTTCCACGTGTTCGCATTTGAGCTCTCACTACTAATTGTGATACTTCACTGTAGTCGGGGGGAGTAATATTTGATTCATAAGGCCTCCAGTCTTTATCGTCAAGTATTGCATCACAGAGAGTAGGAGCATCTTGTTCTTGAGCCAACTCTTATTCTCATAGTAGTTCAGTGTATCCTATCCTTTAGCCTACTTTTCCTATCGACAATCAAGTCCCTTTATGTTGATTGATAATAAATCTAATTGTAATATTTAATCCGCATGTCATATCGTAGATAAACACAGAATCCCATTTCCTGTCGTTTATTGTGATAAAATTCCCTTTATTTTACTGAGTAGATAACGATTTTTATTAAATTATTGTGAGTGTGCTCTCCTTATTTTACCAACTAGCAGTGTCTACCATGAATTCCTTTCGTTACTGTTGTGCACACAAATAATTAGGTGGTAGATAAGAAGGGGGTCGCGTGCATGCCTAGTCTTCACGCAAAATTAGCCAGAATTAAAAAGGCACTAACTCTCCCAACGGCCCCACCTACCTCACAATTCATTTAATAGTGAATGCAGAAGTTTAAGTAAACTGGATGTCTTTGTGAGGGTTGACGCATCAGGCAGCTATGACTGATATCAATGGGGACACTTTAGGGTGAGTGTGGTCCGATTTGGTCTCTCGACTGGACGTGTGCCGTGCGTCTAGTCGTTTTTGTAAGCATAGCCCAAAGAACTTCTTGAGTTACTGTTTCTATACGTGTAAACAAAATACCTTACGTCAAAACAAAAACTTCTGCAATCCCTTGAAAATGTCTACGTCATTTTGAATAACCTGTGTGTGAAATGCGTTCCACTCTCATACGCCTTGTGCGTGCAAGACGGATGGCGATATAACTATCACAGACCTCGTCAGCTAACTAAAGTAGCAACAGCGGCCAAGAAAATGCCGTATATCATGTGACATGACGTGTTTGTCTAATGCGTGTACATGACTACACCATAACTGTCACGGATAAAATATCAGAATTTTTTAAAGAAAGACTCTGTTTTCTCCACCCTCATCGCTCTCCCACGCAGAATTCTGTTCGCTACAAGTACGAAACCTTCTCCGAAGTCCTCTCTGGCAGTGCTGTCTTATCGTAATCTGCTGCATAATCGATACTAGTCGGTTGATCTGGTCGTAAATTCGCATACTGTAAATCGAGGTTTCTTGTAGCTGCCATCCACTTGAAATTTAAATCGGAACACCAGAACTTCCGTATCGGTCTGTCGGAGTGCTTTCTTTCGCTCTAAATAATAAGGAGACTTGCCTTCTCCTTCGCTGTATCTTCCTCCTGGAGTTTTTTACTCTCCTTTGCTTGCCTGAGCTGAGGTACCGGCTCTTTTCCAATATAAGAGCCGGTCTCTCGTCTTACTCTCCTGTCACACTAAGCTCCTTACAGCGGATACTTACAGCAAAGTAAGATGCTATCGAGCCACAACCTCTTACTTTACCGCACCGCGGCTGAGACGATGAAGCTAACAATATTTTATCGCATCTTCTTCCTCCAGTGTAAAACAGGATGACAGAAAGCCTTGTTAATACCCCCTTTCTTCAGTCACAGTTATGCTGTTAGTTACGGGAATTCATTCTCAAAAGGTTTTGGAGTATTGTATACTTTGCGATTCCGTCCAAGACTTGTATGTTTTTTAAAATTAGTATGTTGACTACATTATGTTCAAAAAGAGCTGAAACAGCTATATTTACACAAAATTAGTGGATACTTATCACTGAGCAGTATAATGAACGGAGGAAACAAAAGATACGAAGAAAATATCTGGCAGGATAAATGCTAAGTGACTTGCTCGTGTAGACTAGGACGCACACTCCAAGAATGGGAGGTGAGCCACGCCAGGCTCCAATGCATTTTGCTGATAAACTACAGCTGATGTAGTGTACTGGACAGCTTGTGACTATTGGGCGCTCGTCTAGGTAAGTTCTGGGCTGGTCCAAAATCTGCTCCTCATAACATTCGATTATGGTAAACACGATGACGTGGGGGTCGAGTCACTCCGTCGACTCAAAAACCAAACACCGCCCAAACAGGCCGATAAAGCCCAACAATACCGACCGACCGCCGTGTCATCCTCAGCCCACAGGCGTCACCGGATGCGGATATGGAGGGGCATTTGGCCAGCAAACCACTCTCCCGGCCGTATGTCACTTTATGAGGCCGGAGCGGCTACTTCTCGATCAAGTAGCTCCTCAGTTCGCCTCACAAGGGCTGATTGCACCCCGCTTGCCAACAGCGCTCGGCAGACCGGATGTTCACCCATCCAAGTGCTAGCCCAGTCCGACAGCGCTTAGTTCCGGTGATGTGACGAGAACCGGCGTTACCACTGCGCCAAGGCCGTTGTCTCCTCTATAAACATTTTTCTTTTATTTTTTAAAAATTTGAATTTGTACGTGGCTTAAACCGCAGACAATCCGAAATAATGGCCCGTGTATCGTATTTAGTAACGCTAGTATTTTCGTAAAAGGAAAGTGCTAACAAATACTAAGAGGTTTTGTAAAATGAACAAAGAATGCTGCCGTGAAGTATGAATGCTAACAAATACTAAGAGGTTTTGTAAAATGAACAAAGAATGCTACCGTAAAGTATGAAAATGAACTCCCAAATGCAATCCGCTATTACAATCCTGCGATGTCTGTTTTCATCTTCAGGTAAAAAGCTTACTCAAAAACCTTCAAAACTCCTCTTTTTGAGAAAGAGAAGAAGAAATCATATTCCAAGAACACTGCATTCAAATACATTCCACTGCACGTCGGTACATATCCTCTCCAATATTTGGCGAAATGATACATTATGCGTAGTTTGCTGTCAAACTGTGCGCTGAGGGACAATATTCTATAAATGTAAACCAAGTTAATTTTTCTATAGCATCTTTAAAACAGCCGTGTAATTGTAAAACTGCTGCGTTTATAATGCGTACAAAATACTGAGGAAATTACTGCTCTTCCGTTTTCGCGATGAATAATCCCAGCAAGAGCAACTCATCAGTTATAAAATAACAGGAACAACTAGTTTGATAGACGAAGTTCTCGTGATGCTTTGAAAAACTTTCATGCACTTTTTTTCATCCCAAATTGTCCGTTGCACTTCCGCATCATGTACTTCATGATAATATTAATAAATACAATATAGTGAGCGTTGTCTCGGTTTGTTTGCAATGTAACCAACGTGAAAATTTGAATTAAAAGTTTATATGGAACAGGGATTCGATGCTGCGACCCTCGATTTACTGATCTGTGCTCTCTCCACTGCGCCAACCACCGCCTCGCAACTACGGCTGTTGCAAGGGTGGACAAAAATTCGGCCTCTTGGCTGTGGCCAGGAACAAGTGCCATAGATCTGAGCATCCTGCACACTTTCCACCCCGCCGCACCACACTGTATGAGCATGTGGAGATGAAACTGCCAATGCACCGCATTTAAATGATGATGCATTCGCACTGCGTGTGACTTGGTTTATATTTCACGTTTCTCATCAACATAGATCACACACAGATCAAATTTTCAGAATTATTTGATTCTTTTTGGGGCATTGATTACACAATATAATATTTATCTGGGACAAACTGTCGGCATACAGTGGGGGCTTTCAAATAAAACATGAGGTGGCCCTCAACTATGTACCCTCAGACTCAGAGTTGAAATATTAAAGTTTTTGGCTGGTTTCGTTGCTAGGGGCTGGGATATGTAGTTGCTACATTACAAGCCAAATACTGCTAAGTCTACAGTATACAATATTATTATACACATGAATCGAATGGTCGAAGGTTCCTATCACTCGGGAATTGCGAATTTTGAATGTAACATAGAAATTTATAAATGAAAGATTGCACTTAAATAAAATCTGCAGGTACTATTTTTAACGACTTTAAATGATGAGTACGATAGCACAAGTACCTTTAAGAATGGCGTTTATTACTGCAAAACACTTATTGGTGTCGATGGTACAGCAATTAAATAAAATATAAGTTGAATAACAGGGAAACAATAGATTCCTACTTCACATAATTACTTATGAACAACAACATAGCTCACGAGATATTCACTTCAAACGCATAGTACGTCTTCACTGCAGAATTCACGGAAATCTCACAAGTGCACAAGTCGGCACTACGAAATATTTCTATCTCTCGCGACCACGAGCAAACTGTCCCACTCTGCAAGTATTTCCCGCGACCCTCCGTCGCGCCTCCCCATGAAGCATTCCCCGTGTCCTGTGCGACCATCTGTCGCTCCGTCCTGTTCAGTACTACCTGTATCCTTTGTGGAAACAATGCTCCTACCACACCTCCATACACTCTCCATTTTTCGATAGTCGCCCACCGTAGTAACGATAGCTGTGATTGGCTAGAGCACTCCCGCCATGTCTCCAAGCCAACGCACACTCACAAACATATTGAAACCCACACGAAATACTGTATTTACATTTAAATAACATTAAATTAAATAAATATTCCTACGGCTGGACTTTAAACATGCTCTAACAGAAATTATTAAATACATAAACAAATCAAATAAACGTATATCAAAGGAACAGGAACAAAAACAGGCCAGTAGCCTAATGTTTCTGTGCTTTCTAAAACAAAGTAAATATTTGACCAGTTTCTTCATGAATAGTATATATCGGATATAAACAACGACATAGACGAATAAATATATTTATAAGCAAGCTGCTACCATTTTTTCGTGTATCTGTGGCGTACTTATGGCTTGACGCGATCAGCAGTAATAGGCCACTTTGACCTCCAATAACTCATGTACCATTCAAGTTACAGGCCTGTAATTCATACCAATTTAGGTTTACACTAATAGCTTTCTAAAGACACGTCGATAAACTAAATCGGATGAAACGTTTAGATTTTGTAAATTCGTTGCTGGGTGTTACTAGTATAATTTACAGCGGATACTAAACTTTAAACTAATAAACATATTGAAAATCTGATTACACCATCCGAATCGTCGTGCAAATAATGGTAATGTACGTGCTTCTTTTTAAGGTGTCATGATTCCTTTGGCTATTATTAATTTCCATGTGAACTGTGAACTGTCTGTCATTGTGATTTCACAAAATCCGCTATCTTTGACACTCCCAGCATACAAATCTCCTTCATTGACACAAAGCACAGTCCTCGTCACAGTGTCAACATGGAATTCCCAGCCACGCGGTCGGCCTGGACCACGCGCTGGGGCTACCCCTCTTGCTCCGGCTAACGTTTACCACCACGCAGTTGCTGACGAGACCCGGCTAGCAGGGTGGCCCGTGCGGCCATGCCAACTCTGAACTTAGAATATTTTCAGGTCGCGACAACTCGCCCGTTACCTCACACCAGACAGACCCAGATTCACAGATTTTCACACTCAGGTTGCCACGTAATCATAACTTACGTAGTTTCATAGCCGAAAAAAAAGTTTGTCACTTCCATATGTTGATCGACATATTGTTCCCTGTAGGATGCACTGTAGACATCCTGAACAGTTTTAACGTAAAAGAATATATCATTAAAATGGGAATTATCTTTCAGTTAAGTTAGTTAGATCTGCACATCCACAGAGGCCCTTTCAGCTGAAAGCAGAAAGTCTCGTAAACTGCTCGAAAACAGATGTAAGATTCGCAATGCCCTCACAACCTTTAAGAAACTATCCTTGAAATTGTTTCACAGTAACAATGAATACTTCAATTCTCGCATTTTCTTTAATTCCAGGGAGCCTAGGGAATTGGACTGTGCTTGCCAGACCACCTAATTTTCAACATTCGTCTGTAGCACCACATCTCAAATGCTTCAATTCTCTTCTGCTCCGGCTTTCCCATAGTTCATGTTTCACTACCAAGTAAAGCAAGTTTTAAATCGAAAACACCGCTGCATGTGTGCACCTTGACCAAACCTCTGCACTATGTAGTGTTATAGGAAGTCTCCATACTCTTCATTTAGTTCTGTCAAACCTGTTGCAACTGACTTCCGGTACTTAACTATTCTAACCACCAATTATTTTCACTTGCTGGACGCCTGAAAATTTAGCACATAGTTCATCTTAATGTACAGAACAACGAATCCCGTCTGTAAAGTGTTATTATTTTTTGGTCGTCCACTTGCGGTGGCGCAGTTACTTACCTGCACCTACCTGTGAACTCGTTGCAGCAGATCGCCAGTACGAAAACCGAGCAGAAACCTATCGTACTGCAACTCCCACCAGGCTGCATACAACGTAACTATTCCAAGAATGGGGAAGGTCTTTATTTTGAATGAAAGGCGGAAATACTGGCAAAACTCCGGTAAATTCTGAACCTTAATAATGTACACGTTCACTGCCAAGCCTGTGCTAATCTTAACACAGTCATGCACAAACTCTTTCATTCACGTTAGCAAGTTTATGGTAACGTATTTCTCGAAATCTGAACAGCTAGTAAACACGGATTGTCCTTAAATGAAAATGCTCGCCATACCATTAAGATTATCGGTATCAAATGCACTCCTTTTTTAGTCACCGATCTGCTCAATATGCCATGCGGAATTACTGTCTTTTCTGATACACAATATTACTTAAAAATCCGTTCTTTCTAAGAAACGCACAGGAATAAATATGCCTTCATTTTAAAACGTTTTTGAAATATGTAGCAAAACTAAAACCGGCAAATTATAACTTCCTCCGGAGCTTATATTACACACGACCGTGCCGTTGAAAGGCAAGGCTCCGACTCCTTAGACTGCTGTAAGCATTCTCTATCTCCAAGAGAAAAGACACGCGAAGAATACTCCGTTCTGGTTGGTCAGTTTCCTTTGAGGTCAATATAAAAACATTATTCTCCCGCGTTAGTCTGCTCATTTCATGACTAACCAATCAATAAATAACACACTTTCGAACTGTACTTTTTCCCGAAATAAACATTTAACGTTCTGATATTCAGTTTATACTTTAGGTTATTAACTATTTCCATTTGCACTCGAATTAGCTTTCCTTTTACCATGAACTTACTTAACAAATTATAATACAAAATTCCCCGTCGTTTGCATTCACACTGTCTTGAAACTTTCTGTCACTAGTTCGTACAGCGTTCATCTGCAGGACAATGAGTTAGATATTACCTTGGAACACATTCACGCATCATTCACTCTACTAAAAGCATATACAGAATTGTACAAACATATATAAACAAAAAGCCTTCGAGAAATAAACACAACAATTCAAAAAAACATTCTCTTGACATCTTTCTTGAATGTCTCTGAGCACTACTGCACTCTGGTGGTGAAAATTCGTAACTAAATTATAGTTATTTCTGTTTAATCGTGTCCGCTACTGCCCTCTAGCAGATGAACATTAGAACTACGTACTCGACTCAACAGGCTTAAGACCATCTGTCACTGTGCACTTACGAGTCGTTCTCACGATACACAGGCTGTAGACAGGAGCGATATAAGGAGCCACGCCACACACTGTCAACTAAATCTTCAAACTCCCTCCTCACGGTATTGTTCCAAATGTGTGTGAAATCTTATGGGACTTAACTGCTAAGGTCATCAGTCCCTAAGCTTCCACACTACTTAACCTAAATTATCCTAAGGACAAACACACACACCCATGCCCGAGGGACGACTCGAGCCTCCGCCGGGACCAGCCGCACAGTCCATGACTGCAGCGCCCTAGACCGCTCGGCTAATCCTGCGCGGCACGGTATTGTAATGTCGTTACACAGGTAATCGGTAATGCCTAATATGTTGTGAGACTTCTCCGTGCCGACCGAAAAACGCCACGCCCCAGTGCTGAATAAAATGTCGCGCTGTACGGAATACTTTCGGGAAGGAACGAGCGAAGTCAACACAGACGGAGTCCGGTCCTGCACACTGCCCGCACACTCGGCTAGCGTGAAGTTTGGTATGCTGTGGCCGGACGTGGACCAATACTTCTCACGATCCGCCAGTAAAATGCTATTTCTTTCTAAGTGCTGGGTCATCCCTGCATAGAACGTATATCAGGACGAAATCGTTGATGAATGAGTAGGTGCGATCCCCTTGCAAATGTGCCTTCTCTGTAACAACGCACCGAGCGAGGTGGCGCAGTGGTTATCTTACTGTACTCACTTTCGGGTGGACGACGGGTCAAACCCGCGTCCGGCCAACCTGACCCAGGTTTTCTGTGATTTTCCTAAATCGCTTCAGGCAAATGCCGGATGAAAGTGGACAGCCGATTTCCTTCCTCGACTTCCTTAATCCGATGGGATCGGTGACCAAGCTGTTTGGTGCCCTCCCCTAAATCAACCAATCAAGCCTCTGACAATGTGTTAGCTGCCTGGCGTTTTGGTGCGGCTGTTCAGTTTGATGTATACTATCCGACTCTGTCTGCACTGACATGGAGCGCCCTCACATACTACTTTCCACCTTTTCCTTTGGCACCTTTACGACTCCTTATCACAAAGCTACTTTATACAACTATTTGTTTATGACAGACATTGATCCAGTCAATGTCTGACATTGTCGCGATCGCCTTGGTTCTGCGTTGCAGCTTCTTGAGTCTTGAGCAAATAATTGGGTCGAATCGTAGTCGACATCTACATTGTTGTGAGGAATAGATGCAATCGTGGACGACGTGGATGTGGTTGCCGTGTTTCTTGCACATGATAGTTTCTCCAGCGTACTTTTGTGCAAAGTAATCAAGTCTTCGGTGCAATTTAAGACTTTCGTCATCTGATCTGACGTCATGGATGTCAGTGAAATACCATCTTTCTGAGAGTTCACATATTCGCAAAAATCTTTCGAACCATACAAACAGTTGCCCGAAACTGCTTCGTATTGAATTACATAGTTCAGAGACAATGTCAAGATTTTTTTTAAGACTCCATACTCGTCCTCCACTGCTGATTGTATACTGCTCATAAAAAAACGTCAGTGCTCTCAGAGATGGTGTTTTGATGCTGATCTCCAGTAGTGCCCACGTGAGTGTTGCAATTTCCACTACAAGATCCATGGTCACCAGTATGCAAATAAATTATATATTGAGTCCACTTCATCTTCCGAGTCTGCTACATAACCCAAAGAACCTCCATATCGCCCGTTGTATGATATATATTTTTTCTATATGCAAGATTCTAATTTTTTGCTTTAAAATGTTCGCACATTGATGCTATATTTTCTGTATATGTAGAGTAAAGTGTACTGCAAAGTACTGGAGATTGAATTTCTTTACATTATATGTGAGTATTCTACGTAAAAAACTATGTAAATTGTTTATTACGGTAAATAACTTTCTGATGACATTTTGTACTTAAGAATATTTGCGTGTATAAACTGTTCATGTTGAAAATTTCATAATTGTAATAAATATTCACGCTTAGGAACAATGTAAGAAATAAAAGTAAAACTAAACTCCTCCCGAACAGGCCATGAAGGCCCAACGGTACCGACCTCAGCTCACAGGCGCCACTGGATGCGGATAATGAGGGTTATGTGGTCAGCACACTCCCCTCCCGGCCGTAGGTCAGTTTACGAGACCGGAGCCGCCACTTCTCAACCAAGTAGCTCCTCAGTTTGCCTCACATTGGCTGAGTGCACGCAACTTGCCAGCAGCGCCCGGCAGACCGGATGGTCACTCATCCAAGTGCTAGCCCAGCCCGACAGCGCTTAAGTTCGGTGATGTGTAGGGAACTGGTGTTACCACTGTGGAAAGGCTGTTGGCGTATGTAAGAAATAGGTGTTATTTAAAAGCCAGTGTGCTTTTGTTTGAAGCGGAAGTGGCTTTGTGGAGTGGAAAATGTGGTGAGCGCGAATTGGCGTGCTACCTACAGCAAGCGCGGGAAGTAAGTCACACAGTCTGTAGGCAGCGGTGATTGAGGCAACAACCTAGTAGAGCAGGAGAATCATCGCCTGCAAATTTGCACAAAAATGCCTCGGGTGAAGACTGAAAACGGCTCACGACATTCCTGCGAGTTGTTGGTCTACTGTATACAGAAATGAACGACGCCAAGAAGAGAAATTGAGCCCATACATCAATATACTTGCAGGCCGTACTGTGGGTAGTGTAGCCGTCATAATTGTTCGCCATACCCAAACTTGCTGCCACCAGATAAGACGTATTACAGTAAATTTCTTTTTGTACAGCGAGAACCATTAATTTAAACTTTAAAGAAAGTGATTGAACCTGGTATTTCATCCTGATCATACACCTATATAGGGTTCCTTCCTGATATTAGATGACTCCGAGTGTCCTATTTTACAAATTTATGAAGTGCGAAGTTAATATAAAGAGGCACCATTTAAATGGTTTTTGTGTTTTCTTAACAACTACAAAGTGTTATAGTAAAAGTCTGCTTATGTAAAATCAGTCAGAGTGTAGCCAAGTTACTAGAATCTGTTAAATGAGTATACAATTTTATTTTTAATTTGTGGTAAATTCCTATGGGACCAAACTGCTAACGTCATCGGTCCCTGGGGTTACACACGACTTAACCTAACTTAATCTAACTTACACTAAGGACAACACACACACCCTTGCCCGAGGGAGGACTCCAACCTCCGACGGGGAGAGCCGCGCGAACCATGACAACCCGCCCTAGATCGTGCAGCTACTCCGCGTGGCAATCACTATACAGAGTTAGTTCAAAGAATAATAGCTTTTGGAAGTAAATTCCAGAAAGAAAGAGGTTTTCGTGAAGTGAAATGATCAGTATAAAAAATGTGTGCTTTAGTATCCAAGTATTTTAGTTATTAAGTTTGTTAATTATGGAAAGTGCTTTTCTAAAGATCCCCCATGGCTATTTTTTTTTTTTTTTGCTTCCTTGAAGTTATCTACTGGGCTTTTTCTCTTTGAAAAACGTAATGTTTAACGGTGTAGTCCAACACTGTTTAAGTGGAGTAATAAGAACTAAGTGGAGTAATAAGAACAAAATTAAAGAGTAGCAAGGAAGTAGGAAAACTTCATACTTCTGCTTTTCCAATACTTCACTGTTTCGTTGCTTGGATAGGCTAGCGAACATTTGTGCATGTTTTAAAGCACTAAATGAACTTGGAACTGAGTTGTCCCAGCTTCAGTATAATATTATTCATACTGCGTTTCTATCTAACTGCTGGGTAAGATCGTAGGAAAAGAAGTGAATAGTCTGATTTACTTATCCATAGACACAACATACGGTAAAATCCTGTAAAAAGGATAACTCTATTGACTAGCTTTACCTATAAGCAGGACTATCCTCCCATAGTGTACTTTATTTGGAAACTAAACCAAATTTTAGTAAGAGGGTTATACGTGGTAACATAGAGACCGGTTTTTCTGTAATTTAGGTAAAAATATACAAATTACAATAATTGTGGTAGGGTTATAACTTCCTCGTGCTTTTCTGTACCCTGCGTTAATGTATAAGGCTATCCTGCATATGGATCGCACATTTTCGCTTCGTAATACAAAATTTATATTGTACGATTACAGAAGTAGCAAAATTCATAAAAAGCCTTGTTTAAAGTCATCTACATATTTAAATTTCTTACAAAGATTTAGGAAAAATAATCTATACACATATGTAATGTGTCCGTCCAAGAGCTAAAACATTGTGACCGCTGCCTACCGGATGGTTGAATGCTGCCTCTTGGCGTTATGGAAATCTGACACGTAACGACTGTATGTAAGCTACGCAGAAATAAAGTGACCGTACTCTACGCAGCAGGTGAAATCCATTGACGTAATCGACTTTGGAAAAGTGCAGATCGTTGTTACCCAGCGCCCGTACACCATCAACTCGGAGGCGGCGAAGCTGTCCGGCGGTTCGCGTATTGCTGCCGTGAGCCTGTATGGAAAGAGCTTGTAGGACGATAAAACCGTGATTAAGGGACAGGGTACTGGACGTCCATACATCATCACAGTTCGTGACGGTAGGAGGTTTGCTCCGACTGCAAACCAGGATCGGCTGTGATCTGTGACATATCTGAAGACAGAGTATAACGCAGGTGCGTCCAAAAGTGTTTGGAGCTGTTGAGAGCACATTGTTGAACATGAGGCTCTGCAGTAGACGAGCCCCATGTCTTGTCGCCTCGACCGAACGATATCATGAAGTGCGACGGCGGTGGGCATAGGATCATCAGGACTTGGCCTGTCTGGTCGAATGAATCACGTTTCTTGTTAAACCTAATCGATGGTCGTGTCTGGTTACTCTCTGGGGCGAATGGGCTACTCGCGACATGCACTGCACCACAGACGCAGGCCAATGGGATCAGCATTATGCTGTGAGGGGCATTCACCTAAGCGTCCGTACTATCTCTGATGGTAATCTAGGACGCCATGACACCTGTGGACGATCAGATCAGAGCTTACGGAGTATCGAAGCAGACCTGCAGATAGAGCTCAACCCTTCGATCTTAACGGAACTAAATCGATGGATGTAAAGGTAATATCCGGCGTACCACAGGGAAGTGTGATAGGACCGTTGCTGTTCACATTATATGTAGATGATCTAGTAGGAAGAGTAGGATGCTCTTTAAAGCTATTAGCAGATGATGCAGCAACGCCACAAGATAGTAAGAATTTTGCAGAACGACCGGCAGAGAATTGATGACTGGTGAAGTCTCTGGCAGATGACCCTGAACGTAAATAAATGTAACATATTGCACAAACATAGGAAAAAAATCCACTACTGTACAGGTACACTATTGATGACAAACAGCTGACGACAGCATCTACCGTAAACTATCTAGGTATAACTATAAAGAGCGACGTTAAGTGGAATGACCAAATAAAACAGATAGTGGGAAAAGCAAACACGAGACTCAGATTCATCGGAAGAATCTTAAGGAAATGTAACTCATCCACGAAAGAAATGGCTTATAAGACGCTTGTTCGCCTGATTCTTGAGTATTGTTCATCTATCTGCGATCCCTATCAGGTTGGACTTATAGACGAAATAGGGAAGGTCCAACGAAGAGCGGCGCGTTTCGTCACGGGATCGTTTAGCTGGCGAGAGGGCGTTACGGAGATGCTGACCAAACTCCACTGGCAGACGTTACAAGAGAGACGTTGTGCATCACGGAGATATTTACCACTGAAATTTCAGGGCAGCACTTTTCAGGAGCAGCACTTCCCCCTACATACATCTAGCGTATTGACCACTTGGAAAAAAATCGAGAAATTAGAGCCAGTACAGAGACTTACCGACAATCATTCTTTTCACACACTATTCGCGCGTAGAACAGGGTTGGAGGAATGAGATAGTGATACAGAAAGTACCCTCCGCCACTCACCATTACGTGACTTGTGGGGTGTGATGTAGATGTAGATATTACGGACCACCCACATCCTGTCACGCTTGAAGTTTCTCCCGATAGCGTGCCGCCTCCTAGCGGTATAATGGTCCTTAACACAAGGCGAACATCGTAGTACAGGGTTCTGAGGAGCATAACAGTGAAATCACTCTGACGTCTAGGCCAACAGACTCGAGAGATTGAGAAGGTCCAAAGAAGAGCGGCAAGATTCGTGACTGGTACATTTAGCCACAGCGAGACCTTTACAAATCTCATAGAAAGTTTGAAGTGGGACACACTTGCAGATAGACGACGCGCTAAACGGAAGGGGCTACTCACTAAATTCCGAAATCCGATCTTCGCCGAGGATGTAGAGCATATATTATTACCACCAACTTCCAAATCGCGAAATGATCACCATTCAAAGATAAGAGAAGTTACAGCTTGTACTGAGGCGTTCAGACAGTCGTTTTTCCTCGTGCGTTCCGCGAGTGGAACAGAGGGGTGGGAAAACATGACTTCGGCGCCAATTGTGGCCTCCGCCACACGCCGCTTGGTGGCTAGTGGAGTATATATGTACATGTAGATGTTGAAGGTGGTATCAAGCTGGAGTCCATAGAGTTTGGCATCCACATCTTGGGACACTACAGTACATGTATAGCGCCTGCTTCTATACAGCGACGAGGCTAGGCTTGAGAGGGATGTAGCTGAAGTGACGTACGAGGTACGTGTTCAGCTGGACGAGTCGACGGCCCCTTACCATTAGCCGAGCGCTGCTCAGAGAGCGCCACTGTGTGGTGGTAGGCGGCGCTGAGGAGCTCGCAGTGTCTCTCGCGGGCGCGCTTTTCTGGAGCAAAGTAGCAAAGAAGAGGGGCGCAGGCCGAAGAAAAGAAAGCGGACGACGCCTCCCTTCCCCGCCACTGTGGCGCCCAAAGCCCTCCCCTCCACTCTCCCCCACCGAAGCTACTCGGCTTTGACATAATAGAGAAGGGGTTCCTTTTACTTTGCAGATTGCTGATATGAATAATTACTGGCCGGGCTCAGTGGAGAAGACTGGAGCCGGCGGGGCGCTGCGGCGCGCTCGTCCTCTTGCTCCTCCTCGGCGGGAGGTTTCCCAGATATAGCGAAGAGGAGCAGCTCGGCCCGCCTAAGGACGCCGGACGTTCTCGCTGCGTCGAGAACCGGCCGGCTCGCTAAATTATTAGCGGCCACGCCGACCAGTCGAGGATGCACCGCCGCGCCGCAGAATGGTACCACGGGGCTCTTCCGGTCGAGAGGCTACCTGCTTCACACTGAAAGCCTGCGCCAGCAACAATGGGGCACAAGACAAGAAGTTATTTTCTCCAACTTTGAAAGATACATTCGATACGCATGTCCGAAAGAGCACTGCATCGTTCTTCTTAACAACAGCGATACTGCAGTATCGCATTTATCCGTGGACACTGGGCTTGTGGCTCTCAATTACAATGTCTCCTCTACTCTGAAGCGATTGCATCTAGGCAGAATACGACGCTGCGCTCCTACATAAGATAACTCAACTCAACGTTTTGGAAAACATCCAAATTTACAAAAACAGAAAGAGGTTTCCGAGCAAATTGTTGAACGACCAGTTAGAATCGGCGGATCATAATTTCTTTGACATATTTGATGCGGTGCTCTAGAGACCCTGTGTGACCTATTCACACATTGTGACCGAGCGAGGTGGCGCAGTGGTTAGCACACTGGACTCGCATTCGGGAGGACGACGGTTTAATCCCGTCTCCGGCCATCCTGATTTAAGTTTTCCGTGATTTCCCTAAATCGCTTCAGGCAAATGCCGGGATGGTTCCTTTGAAAGGGCACGGCCGATTTCCTTCCCCATCCTTCCCTCACCCGAGCTTGCGCTCCGTCTCTAATGACCTCGTTGTCGACGGGCGTTAATCTTCTCCTCCTCTCTCACACATTTTAATGCGTAATGTGTATCTATTATGCTCGGAAAGCCACCTTTAGAAAGCAGTATTCTAAAGGTGGCTTTCCGAGCATAATAGATATGTTTTTAGGAGGGCCTACCTTGGTAAAGTAAACACTTTTTTATAAGGCTTGGAGTGTAGTTGGTCAGCTTCGCCAGTAAAACTTTACTCGGTGTATACTATTGCCCACACAGCGTGTCTTCGTTACGTTCTTATTTTATTTATTTTATATTTTACAGATATATTTTTGTATGAAGCTAGAATTCTTGTGTTCTTGTGGTTTTGGTATCATAGTAATTTAGTTAGTCATTATTCCCCATTCGGTGAGGCTTATGAACGAAACGAGTGGCATGCCGATGGGAGCGTACGTGGAGTTACGGTGCATCTTGGTCCGCATGTCATTTCCCCCCTGTTCTTGTGCCCTTCGGTTTGTTTCTGACCTGGAATTCCTTAATTGCATGTACCTGTGCAGGTTTTCGCAGTTGATTCGAACCTTGTTCATAACGAATGTATCGATGGTGAGAGATTTTACAGCAAGTAAATATGTTATTTTTTAGCTGTTACAGTGCCTAAGACCATAGTGCCTAGAAAGGTAACGCCCAGCATACAGGTTTTTATCGCTCGTCACATTGTACCTAAGTCGTGTTGTGAACAGCTTTCTGTGTGCATATTCCTGACGTCCTTATATGAATAAAGGTAAATTGTAATATGTAGTTCTCTAAGGCGATAATGGATAATGTCTGTGCCTCAGATGCTTTTACCTTGTAATTGACGTACTTTATAGTGATTGTAGTATGTACAGGAAATGCGTGCGCAAATGTGGGTGCATGTGTATGTAACAAGCAGTTATAATAAAGTTGTATTTTAGTACTAATGAGTGGTTATACCGTGGGACTGTATGCGCTGCTTGGACAGCGCTATCTGGTGGCCGGTTGTGAACCGCTAGAATCACAGCAGGTAAGCCTGCGCGGAATAGGGCAGTGATGATGCCGACCGGTGTTAGGCGAGCAGTGGTAGTTTTATCTGGTGACATCAGTTTTATATTTTATGGAAAGAACGACCATGAGGGCAGTTTTTTTATTATTTTTTATTGGTTGTGACAATGATTTTATCAGATGGTGTGCCTCATATGGCATGATGTCCATATGGTTTTATAAATGTTAATCCACGTTTCAGGTATGTGGTTCTGTAATAATTATAATGTATTAAGCCCTCCCTGAAACCTGTTATGATATACCTTTACAGATCTGATGATGGTACCTTCAGAGTGCTGAAACCGGTCGTCTAATAAACAATTGAAGCGGTCGTGGCTTTTCAATTATTTTAAAAAACAGAGTGATCGCCCCACGACACACCATGTGTTCACTGCAAAAGATAACAAGTGCCTGGCGCAGTTGTTAGATCGATTACTGCTGCTACAGTGGCAGGTTATCAAGATTTAAGTGAGATTGAACGTGGAGTTACGATTGGCGCAAGAGCGATGGATCACAGCATCTTAGCCGGCCGCGGTGGCCGAGCGGTTCTAGGCGCTTCAGTCCGGAACCGCGCTACTGCTACGGTCGCAGGTTCGAATCCTGCCTCGGGCATGGATGTGTGTGATGTCCTTATGTTAGTTAGGTTTAAGCAGTTCTAAGTTCTAGGGGACTGATGACCTCAGATGTTAAGTCCCATAGTGCTCAGAGCCATTTGACCCATTTTGAACAGCATCTTGGTATCGATGAAGTGGAGATTTTCTCATGCGACCATATCACGGGTGTACTGTGAATATCAGGAATCCAGTAACACATCAAATCTCCGACATCGCTGCGGCCGGAGAAATGTCAGTCCATAGTGACCAAAATCATTCTTATTCGTCTTCGCTTTACCGATGTAGAAAGACTGGCCTAATTTGTTCTTCTTGCCCTTCATTTTAACCGTAAACTACCTCATTGTCTGAATAATCTTAAGGCTCGCAAGTTTTGTCTTCCATTTTTCCAGGCGAACCACATTATTTTTGAAACAAATTTGTCTTGTTGCATTTAGTTTCCTTTTCACGTTTCACCCTCCGCTTTCTAGAATGATGTTCAAACACTTTTCCCAATGGGGTACCTGTTGCCATCTTTCTATTTTGTTTGGATTCTCGTTCTTTCATCAGCCTCTGAAAATGTCACGACCGGATAAATACTGACACGGTGCTTCTTCCCTAGTTGGTGTATTAGAAGGCTCTTCGTGTGACTCAGTTTGACCCTCATCACTTATAGGTGGTACATCTGTACTTAACACAAATGATGTCGAAGAATCCCAAGTCAGCAAATACATTTCTAATTATTTCCTACATTATAAAGATATGATCAATAAGAGATCCGTTTGTAAGCATATTTACAGCTAGTTTTCTTCCGCTTCGTACATGTAAGCAAGTAGACAAGAATTCAGTTTCCAGTTACGTTAAAGTTTACTCATTGAATGCTGTAAAATGCTTCTTCTAGTGACAAATGAACATTACACATAATATTGTGTCAGAAATTATCTCTAAAATATGAACCGATGAGATGATATAAATTATTTCCGCTAATAGTGCATATGCAGGACATTTACTGAGAGTATGCGAAGTGACGGAAACTGTTTAGGCTTGTTATATACTCATTATTAATTGATTTATTCAGTTAGAGCGATCAGGTTCCTTTAGATCAATAGGTATGACGTCATGGAAGTGGTGTAGTTCCATGACAGGCGAAGTTATGGCTGATCATGTAATGAAGTGCTGCGAAGAGGTCACAGAAGAGTACACAGAAGGTTCAGAATTATGGAAGAGACGCTGGCGCAGAAGGTGTAGCTAGTACTTGTACAGTTCCAAACGCCACTGAAGTAGCTGACAGTCTCTGGCAATACAGTGTCAAGTGGAGCAGTGTGTGAAACGATTCGTACAGGTGCAGCAGGTACGGTGGTCTGTTTGCCTGTGTTTCAAGAAGCTTTTCAAGAAAGTCTCGAAACTAACCCTCACACTGAAGCGACTGCAAATGTGGATTTATATTCATGGTATAAAATTGAACCCAAGTGCTTTGGAAAACCGCTTCCTCCTCCATGCTATGTGTTTACTAACAGAAACTGATATCCATAATCTCCTGCGGTTTTTCCCAACTTATCAGAGATTTCATGTTCCTGACTGACTGAAATGAGTGTTTATCGTAACTAGTAGTGGACCTAGAAACGCATAATAAATTGAGCGGTTTTATTGGTAACTGTTCCCAGAGAGTATATGCTGAGATTTTGTTTTTATAGTGGATAAAACATTCCTCAAGGGTTTGTGACCAGGAGACAAAGTTGTCAGAGCGGAATGAATTGATAAGGAACTTCCGTACACAGAAGACAGGTCGTTAGAGCTGCGTGGCACACTCTGGACGTCAGATGACGTAACCGCAGTAGCACACACTTGTCGCGCAGAGTCCTTCAGGTGGCGTGTATTCAGGCAAGTGTCAGGCGAAGCGCTGCGCAGCGCGGCTATCTCGTGTTTGCATCCCCGCCTCTCTCTCTCTCTCTCTCTCTCTCTCCGGCGGCCCTGGCAGACATCCGAGATGCAAACACGAGATGCGCGCAATTGAGCAGGCGGCAGACAGCGATGTACACGCCAGATAGCGGCGCCGCATAAAGAAAGCCAATTTCTGCCAGGGACAGCGGAGCCGCGGCCCGGGCTACCTGTTCAACACGCGGCCTCCTGCCGGCGCCGAGACGTGCTGGATAAGCACTCTGCGGCCCAGGATGACTTGATGTGCGCAACGTCAGGGGCTCCTTAATGAAACGCTTTTGAAGCAGAACGGAAAGCGGCACGTGGCGCAGTCAAAGGTTCCCGCTTTCTCTACATCTGTCTTTCAATTGCAACATTTCGCCAGTTTATTAATCACTTTACACCCATCACACTAAAAAAATTAAATTTTGCACCTCATTCGGAAGAGAAATTTGTATTAATTATTTCCAGCCGAAAGCCTGAATCATTTCAGTGACGGCCTCTCATCTATTTCGTGGTAATACAAAACGTGCTGCCCTTCTTTGAACTTTCTCGATATACTCCGTTAATTCTATCGTGTAAGAATCCCACACAGCGCTGAACTATTCTAAAAGAGGACGGATAAGCGTACTAAAGGAGGCTCTGTTACATTTTCTAAGTGTCCTGCCAATAAAACGCAATCTTTGCTTAGCCTTTCCAACGATATTTTTTTGTGTTCCTTCCACTTTAAGTTGTTCGTAATTTTAATTCCCAGATATTTCGTTGAATTTACGCCCTTTAGATTTGACTGATTTGTCGTGTAACCGAAGTTCAAGGGTCGACACCGTGGTTCAGGTCGAAAACAATCGATTTTCGGTGTTCATCATATTTCGATAGATTAAGGTTTTTATTCAAGTACCCTGAAAAGGATTTTGCTGATTTTTTTTTTATCATTTAAAGAGCATTTTCCTACCACGTGTGTTTATGTGCCACGCCCACTGTCAACCCATCCACTGTCACCTCAAATCCATATGGAGATGCCATTATTAGCAAAATAGCATGTGTAGGCCATGTTAAAAAACGTTTGGGGACAAGGCTGAGAAAACTAACTATTGATATGAGAGGAAAAAAGTTTGAAGATGGAAAATTGTTGACCAAACAGGGTCGGTTAACTAAAACTGAAATACAAAACTTGCAGATATACTATGGGAAGGCAATTAGGAAAAATAAGGAAAATCTGGAGGCAATGGAGAGAGATGTTTGGCCCATATTCTTCCATAAGTCCTCTGCTGATGATAAGCCATGTCATGGATTGTGTTCGTCAGGAGAAAATTCGTGGTGCAGATACAACAGGGCTCAGGCAACTGGTGAATCATATTCCCACCAGCATTCTCTTCCTGTTGCTGTTATTACAGCAATGAAACCTATTTTCAGGGACTTGGCTCATCCTGACCTAAGGAAATGTCTGCCTGGGCAGACACAGAACTCAAATGAAATGTTTCAACAGCATACACTACTGGCCATTAAAATTGCTACACCAAGAAGAAATGCTGATGATAAACGGGTATTCATTGGACAAATACATTATACTAGAACAGACATGTGATTACATTTTCAAGCAATTTGGGTGCATAGATCCTGAGATATCAGTACCGAGAACAACCACCTCTGGCCGTAATAGCGGCCTTGATACGCTTGGGTATTGAGTCAAACAGAGCTTGGATGGCGTGTACAGCTACAGCTGCCCATGCAGCTTCAACACAATACCACAGTTCATCAAGAGTAGTAACTGGCGTATTGTGACTAGCCAGTTGCTCGGCCACCATTGACCAAACGTTTTCAATTAGTGAGAGATCTGGAGAATGTGCTGGCCAGGGCAGCAGTCGAACATTTTCAGTATCCAGAAAGGCCCGTACAGGACCTGCAACATGCGGTCGCGCATTATCCTGGTGAAATGTAGGGTTTCTCAGGGATCGAACGAAGGGTAGAGCCACGGGTCGTAACACATCTGAAATGTAACGTCCACTGTTCAAAGTACCGTCAATGCGAACAAGAGGTGACCGAGACGTGTAACCAATGGCACCCCATACCATCACGCCGGGTGATACGCCAGTATTGCGATGACGAATACACGCTTCCAATGTGCGTTCACCACGATATCGTCAAACACGGATGCGACCATCATGATGCTGTAAACAGAACCTGTATTCATCCGAAAAATGACGTTTTGCCATTCGTGCACCCAGGTTCGTCGTTGAGTTCACCATCGCAGCCGCTCCTGTCTGTGATGCAGCGTCTAGGGTAACCGCAGCCATGGTCTCCGAGCTGATAGTCCATTCTGCTGTAAACGTCGTCGAACTGTTCGTGCAGATGGTTGTTATCTTGCAAACGTCCCCATCTGTTGACTCAGGGACCGAGGCGTGGCTGCACGATCCGTTACAGTCATGCGGATAAGATGCCTGGCATCTCGACTGCTAGAGATACGACGTCGTTGGTATCCAGCACGGCGTTCCGTATTACTCTCCTAAACCCACCGATTCCATATTCTGCTAACAGTCATTGGATCTCGACCAGCGCGAGCAGCAATGTCGCGATACGATAAACCGCAATCGCGATAGGCTACAATCCGACCTTCATGAAAGTCAGAAACGTGATGGTACGCATTTCTCCTTCTTACACGAGGCATCACAACAACGTTTCACCAGGCAACGCCGGTCAACTGCTGTTTGTGTATGAGAAATCGGTTGGAAACTGTCCTCATGTCAGCACGTTGTAGGTGTCGCCACCGGCGCCAACCTTATATGAATGCTCTGAAAAGCTAATCATTTGCATATCACAGCATCTTCTTCCTGTCGGTTAAATTTCGGGCCTGTAGCATGTCATCCTTCGTGGTGTAGCAATTTAAATCGCCAGTAGTGTAATTTGGAAACGCCTTCCTAAAACTGTATTTGTAGGCATGCATACAGTGAAACTAGGAGTTCATGTTGCTGTTATTACATTCAATTGTGGTAATATTGGAAAGTGTTGGGTACTCAAAAAGCTGGGAATTAATCCTGGTGAAAATATGATCACTGGGCTGCAACATTGTGATAAAAGAAGGATAGCCGTTGCAGACAGGTCTGCAAGAAAGCAAGACAAACATCTAGGAGGTCGAAAAAGAATCTGAAGACCTGCTAGAGGCCAAAGAAGGGCCATCATATGCATCACGGCAGTTTTAATTAACTGTAAGTAACAAATTTCAAAAGTTTCTTCTTCAAATTCAATTTCTCGCAAACTAAAATTTTCAGTACATATGTCCCATTATACCAGAAACTATCATAGATAAATGAATGAAATTTTCAGAGAGTCTGCATCACATAAAAAGCCACCTTTGGTACTACACTCATTAATATTCCCCCATTAAAAAGTTCACAAAAAATATTTTCTGCAGAAAAACTTAATATTTTTTGTTAATAAATTTAAAGAAGTACTTCTTAAAAATTATAAAATAGATAAAGCAGATTTTAGTACAGTTAGCTGGCTCTATTAGCATCGTGCAACATTCAGTAAAAATATTAAGGTCCTGCATCAAATAGTTTTTTTCCGAAATGGGTCAAATACTTGCCTCATTTAACATGAGTTAGATAGGCAGGGTGTGGTCCTCTTAACAAATTCCTTTCAGCACTCATGTGGATGACCTCACGATTTTCGTTATTTGGGGTCAATTGCCAATTTTTGCATCGTACAGATATCTTTCCTAAATCGTTTAGCAATTTGTTTCCATCTCCTGATGACTTTACTAGTCGATATACGACAGCGCCGTCTGCAAACAACATAAGACGTAATCTTAGATAGTCTTCTAAAACGTTTATATATATAAGGAACAGCAAAGGCCGTATAGCACTACCTTGCGGAACGCCAGAAATCACTTCTGCTTTACTCATAATTTTCCGTCTATTACAACCAACTGTCACCTCTCCCACAGGAAATCACGAATCTAGTTACGTAACTGAGACGATATTCCACAAGCACGCAATTTCACTACAAGTAGCTTATGTGGTACAGTGACAAAAGCCTTCTGGAAACCCAGAAATACGGAATCAATTTGAAAAACCTATCAACAGCACTCAACACTTCGTGTGAGTAAAGAGGTAGTTGTGTTTCACAAAGAAGACGTTTTCTGAATCCGTGTTGTCTGTGTGTCAGTAGACCGTTTTCTTCGAGGTAATTTGCAATATTCGAACATAATATATGTCCTAAAGCCTGCTGTATATCGACGTTAATGATATAATCCTGTAATACTATCTTTCTTGAATATTGGTGTGACCTGTGCAGCTTTCCACTCTTTGTGTACGGATCTTTCGTCGAGCGAACGGTTGTATAGGATTGTTAAGAATACAGCCATTATATCAGCTTACTCTGAAAGGAACCTAACTGCAATACCGTCTAGACCGGAAGACTTGTTTTTGTTAAGTGGTTTAAGTTGCTTCAGTACTCCAAAGATACCTACGTTACTCAGTTGGCGTCTGTTCTTGATTCGAATGCAGGAATATGTACTTCGTCTTCTTTTGTGAAGAAATTTCGGAAGGCTATGTTTAGTACATCTGCTTTGGCAGCATTGTCATTGATAGTGTTTCCATTGCTATCGCGCAGAGAATGCATTCATTGTCTCTGCTCACTAGCATGCTTCACTTACGACCAGAATCTCTATGGACTTTTTGCCAGGATTCCAGATAAAGTTTCGTTGTGGAAACTGTTATAAACATCTCGCTCTGAAGTCCGTGCTAAATTTAGAGCTTCAGTAACAGATCGCCAGTCTTGGAGATTTTGCGTCCGTTTAAATTTGACATGTCTCTTCCGTTGTTTCTGCGACGGTGTTCTGACACGTGTACGAAGGGAGGTCAGCTTCGCTGTTTTGTAGTTTATTTGGTATGAATCTCTCAACTGCTGCCGATACTATTTCTTTGAATTGAAACCCCATCTGCTCTACACTCACATTGTTAATTTGTAAGAGTGCAGATTGTCTCTCAGAAAGGTATCAAGCAAATTTTTATCTACTTTTTGGAATAGATATGTTTCTCATTTAGTTTTGGACGAATTGGGGTTACAATATTCAGTCTCGCTACAACAACCCTGTGTTCACTGATCCCCGTATCCGTTTTGATGCTTGTTATTAGCTCAGCATTATTTGATGCTAACAGGTCAAGTATGTTTTCATATCCGTTTACTATCTGCGTGGCGTCATGAACTAACTGCTCTAAATAATTTTCAGGGAATGCGCATAGCATAATTTCGGATGATGTTTTATCCGCATCTTTGTTTTTAAACATGTATTTTCGGCAACATATCGAGGCCAAATTGAGGTCACCACCAACTATAATTGTATAAGTCGCGTACGAGTTTGAAATTGAACTCAAGTTTTCTTTGAATCTTTCATGTGAGTTAGTAGGTTGGTAAGAGTATCCAATTGTTATTTTATTCCGGTTGCCAACAATGAACTCTGTCCATATTAACTCACAGGAACTAACTACTTCAATTTTGCGTCAAGATAAACTACCTCTAACAGCAACAGACACGCCACCGCCAACTGTGTTCAGCATATCTTTTCGGAACACCGTTAGGTTCTTCGCAAAAACTTCGTCTGAACTTATCTCCTGCTTTAGGTAGCTTTCAGTGACTTTAACGATTTGAGCATCAGTGCTTTCTATTACCGCTTGGAGCTCTGGTACTTTCCCAACTCACCGACGACAGTTTACAACTACAATACCAATGGTTCCTGTATTTATGTTCTTCATGTGTTCGGCCTGCACCCTTTGTGACTGAAGCCCTTTATGTGTTTTCCCGATACCCTCCAACGTAAAACGCCGCCCCTTTGACATCACATAGCCCCTGCTACCCGTTTAGCCGCTTCCTGCATATAGTGAACTCCTGACCTATTCAGCGGAATCCGAAACCCAATCACTCTTTGGCGCAAGTCGAGGAATCTGCAGCCTACAAGGTCGCAGAACCGTCTGAGCCTGTGATTCAAACCCTCCACTCGGCCCTGTACCTGACGTCCGCAGTCTGTCCTGTCGACTATGCTGCAAATGGTGAGCTCTGCTTTCATTTCGAAAGTGAGACTGGCAGCTTTTACCACTTCTATAAGCCGCTCGAAAGCAGACAGAATCTCTTCCGAACCAAAGCGACTCACATCATTAGTAGCTACACAATAACTAAAATATTGTAACAGTGAACTGCCACTTGCTGATTACTGTCAAAAGAAAAGAGGGAGATAACCATCAGGAAAACACACTAAAATCTTCTACCTAATAATCTTTATTGAAACCAGACGCTACACAGACTCATGAACTCGGATCACATGCGTTTCGTCATCTCGTAAAATGGAGGGTAAATCAACTGCTAAGCCACCCACTGGCTTCATATTTTTATGTTATTCTGGTTGTTGTGGTCTTCAGTCCAGACACTGGTCTGATGCAGCTCTCCATGCTACTCTATCCTGTGCAAGCTTCTTCATCACCTAGAAACTATTGCAACCTACATCCTTCTGAAACAGTTTAGTGTATTCATGCCTTGGTCTCTCTCTACGATTTTTACCCTCCGCGCTTCCCTCCAATACAAAATTGACGATCCCTTCATTCCTCAGAACGTGTCCTACCAACCGATCTCTTCTTCTAGTCAAGTTGTGCCACAAATTCCTCTTCTCCCCAATTCTATTCAGCACTTCCTCGTTAGTTACGTGCTCTACCCATCTAATCTTTAGTAATCTTCTGCAGCACCACATTTGAAATCTTCTGTTCTCTTCTTGTCTAAACTACTTATCGTCAATATTTCAGTTCCATACATGGCTACACTCCATACAAATACTGTTAGGAAAGACTTCCTGACATTTAAATCTATACTCGAAGTTAACAAATTTCTCTTCTTCAGAAACGACTTCCTTGGCACTACTACTCTACAGTTTATATCCTCTCTACTTCGATCATCACAGTTATTTTGCTCCCCAAATAGCAAAACGCAGTTACAACTCTAAGTGTCTCATTTCCTAACCTGTCCGCCCCAGTAGCTGGGTGGTCAGCGTGACGGATTGCCGTCCTCCGGGCCCGGGTTCGATTCCCGGCTGGGTCGGAGATTTTCTCCGCTCAGGGACTGGGTGTTGTGTTGTGTTCATCATCATTTCATCCCCTTCCGGCGTGCAGGTCGCCCAATGTGGCGCCGAATGTAATAAGACCTGCGCCAAGGCGGCCGGACCTGCCCCGCGCGGGGCCTCCCGGCCAATGACGCCAAACGCTCATTTCCATTTCCTAACCTAATTCCCTCAACATCACCTGATTTAATTCGACTACATTCCATTATCATCGTTTTGCGTTTGTTGATGTTCATCTTATATCCTCCTTTCAAGACACTGTCCATCCCGTTCAACCGGTTTTCTAGTCCTTTGCTGTGTCTGACAGAATTACAATGTCATCGGCAAACCTCAATGTTTTTATTTCTTGTCCATGGATTTTAATTCCTGCTCCAAATTTTTCTTTTGTTTCCTTTACTGCGTGCTCAATATATAGATTGAATAACATCGGAGATAGGCTACAACCTGGTCTCACTCCCTTCCCAATCACTGCTTCCCTTTCATGCCCCTCGACTCTTATAACTGACTTCTGGTTTCTGTACAAATTGTAAATAGCCTTTCGCTCTTTGTATTTTACCCCTGCCACCTTTACAATTTGAAAGAGAATATTCCAGTCAACATTGTCAAAAGCTTGTTGTAAGTCTGCAAATGCTAGAAACGTATGTTAGCCTTTGCTTTATCTATCTTCTAATATAAGGTCGTAGGGTAGTATTGCCTCAAGTGTTCCAAGATTTCTACGGCATCCAAACTGATCTCCGAGGTCGGCTTCTTCTGGTTTTTCCAGTCGTCTGTAAGGAATTCGTGTTAGTATTTTGCGGCTGTGACTTATTAAACTAATTTTCCCGCCTGTTAACACTTGCTTTCTTTAGGTTTGGAATTATCATATTCTTACTGAAGTCCGATGGTATTTCGCCTGTCTCATACACCTTGGTCATCAGATATATCTGATCATATTCTTATACAGGGTGTTACAAAAAGGTACGGCCAAACTTTCAGGAAACATTCGTCACACACAAAGAAAGAAAATATGTTATGTGGACAGGAGTCCGGAAACGCTTACTTTCCATGTTAGAGCTCATTTTATTACTTCTCTTCACATCACATTAATCATGGAATGGAAACACACAGCAACAGAACGTACCAGGCTGACTTCAAACACTTTGTTCCAGGAAATGTTCAAAATGTCCTCCGTTAGCGAGGATACATGCATCCACCCTCCGTCGCATGGAATCCCTGATGCGCTGATGCAGCCCTGGAGAATGGCGTAATGTATCACAGCCGTCCACAATACGAGCACGAAGAGTCTCTACATTTGGTACCGGGGTTGCGTAGACAAGAGCTATCAAATGCCCCCATAAATGAAAATCAAGAGGGTTGAGGTCAGGAGAGCTTGGAGGCCATGGAATTGGTCCGCCTCTACCAATCCATCGGTCACTGAATCTGTTATTGAGAAGCGTACGAACACTTCGACTGAAATGTGCAGGAGCTCCATCGTGCATGAACCACATGTTGTGTCGTACTTGTAAAGGCACATGCTCTAGCAGCACAGATAGAGTATCCCGTATGAAATCATGATAACGTGCTCCATTGAGCGTAGGTGGAAGAACATGGGGCCCAATGAAGACATCACTAACAATGCTTGCCCAAACGTGCACAGAAAATCTGTGTTGATGACGTGATTGCACAATTGCGTGCGGATTCTCGTCAGCCCACACATGTTGACTGTGAAAATTTGCAATTTGATCACGTTGGAATGAAGCCTCATCCGTAAAGAGAACATTTACACTGAAATGAGGATTGACACATTGTTGGATGAACCATTCGCAGAAGTGTACCCGTGGAGGCCAATCAGCTGCTGATATTACCTGCACACGCTGTACATGCTAAGGAAACAACTGGTTCTCCCGTAGCACTCTCCATACAGTGACGTAGTCAACGTTACCTTGTACAGCAGCATTTTCTCTGACGCTGACATTAGGGTTATCGACAAATGCACGAAGAATTGCCTCGTCCATTGCAGGTGTCCTCGTCGTTCTAGGCCTTCCCCAGTCGCGAGTCATAGGCTGGAATGTTCCGTGCTCCCTAAGACGTCGATCAATTTCTTCGAACGTCTTCCTGTCGGGACACCTTCGTTCTGGAAATCTGTCTCGATACAAACGTACCGCGCCACGGCTATTGCCCCGTGCTAATCCATACATCAAATGGGCATCTGCCAACTCCGCATTTGTAAACATTGCACTGACTGCAAAACCACGTTCGTGATGAACACTAACCTGTTGATGCTACGTACTGATGTGCTTGGTGCTAGTACTGTAGAGCAATGAGT
This sequence comes from Schistocerca cancellata, assembly GCF_023864275.1. NCBI lineage: Eukaryota > Metazoa > Arthropoda > Insecta > Orthoptera > Acrididae > Schistocerca > Schistocerca cancellata. The sequence continues at coordinate 275,223,342 of NC_064632.1, read as the reverse complement.
CGCATGTCAACACAAGCACCGAAGTCAACATTACCTTCCTTCAATTGGGCCAACTGGCGGTGAATCGAGGAAGCACGGTACATACTGACGATACTAAAATGAGCTGTAACATGGAAATTAAGCGTTTCCGAACACATGTCCACATAACATCTTTTCTTTATTTGTGTGTGAGGAATGTTTCCTGAAAGTTTGGCCGTACCTTTTTGTAACACCCTGTATAAAGTGCAATGTGTTAAAATGAGGTACGCTATAACCGGTACACGAGAGGTGCTGCACAATGGAGGGGCTTCTCGCCGGAGGAGGAATCGATGCGTCAGTACCCTGTCTGGAGGAACATTGAAAGTATTCCTCCTGCCTCACCGACTGTAACTTATTATTCCTCAGCTTTACCTTATCTTCTTCCCGTGGACACCTCATCCGGTATCTCAACAGTGAGGTTGCTGAAGATGTAGGCACAGCCCACTGTCAGATTGTATGCAGGAAGATGGTGTCGTGGTTCAACTGGACTTGTTGTCCTGCTGGGCATATGTAGCGGACAGCCTGAACAGAAGTTAGGGAGTCAGTTGAGGTGAAGAATGTGGTAGCACCATTACGCCTCATACGCTCCAGTACTATCAATATCACACATAATTCGCCGTCGTATACTGCGAGTTCATAAATTAAGTGAATCTTGAAGTTGTAATCAGGAAATAACACAGCGCAGCTGACGGGTCGTCAGAGTACAGCCTGCTACGTGTAGGTGTCTGCTGTTAGCGTTGCGCAGCAGTTTGCCTCGTATTTTCCGCCCTTTGAGCTCCCGGATTTCGGCGGCCCACTACTGGGCTAGCGTAACGGCAGACGTCCTTCCACCCGCCCTTGGCCGCCCTTCACGGAGGACGAATCGATGGCGCCGCCGGACATTTGTTTGGCGGCGCTATCTCTGCGCGGATGGGGGCCCGCATGAATCACCCGGCGACAGACGCGCGCGTCGTACCCGTGTTTGTGTCAGCGGCGCCGAGTCCAAGCGCACTCTTCCAGCAATAGACACACTTGATGGCTTCGTAGCGAGTGAACGGCGCAGGATGGTTCCGCAGGTGTTTTGTTTCCTGCACGCAAAGACTGCGAACACTACTTCACTCTTCTTCCTCTTCCTCCTCCGGGCCGTAGCAATCTAAGCTTGGGCGTCCGCCACCCCAGGACGCCATCACATCACTGCACTGCACAGAGCTACCGTATCAGCATACTCTGAAAGGAACTTGACTGGTGTACAGACTGAACCGGAAGCCTCGCCTTTATTAAGTGATTTAAGGTCTGGCCTACTGCCAGGCCATCGGTTGTTGCTGCGCCTGACGTCAGCACAATGGGGCATTCACTGACGCTTTTCCTCCACGCCAGTGAGGAAGCCACCGTCTACGATCTTCACCAGCATGAGTCGCTGGAGTGGAGCGTTTCTGTCTCACATTCCTAAAGATGTAATGTGTATCTGAAGCTGATAAAGTACTGTTTCTGGCTCATCAGTGTACCTACTGAGTCTCACCAGTCCGTGCACCCTGAATATATTCACCTGGTGCACTCTACAAAAGTATAACGAAGTGGCATACCTGCCCCTCACTCCCATTAAGAACCGGAACCCAGGTGGATGCTTTAGTGCTTGCAGACTAGCATCTCTCGACCAATGTGACTGCCTGCCTAACTGAGGCATTAGCGGTTGCGTTGCCGCTGTGTCACCTCAATCCAGACCCTTTGCCGCCTGGTCACCGTGCACGAGAGCTGGCCGCATCATTATAAGACAAACTAACAAAGTAAGCAATGAAAACCGCCGAAGAAGGCAAGGACCCAACCATCACCCATCAATATTATGCTGAATCTTTTTTGGGATTGAAATGGTGTAGTGTTAACAGATTATGCTAGCAAGGGTCGAACTATCACAGGACCATACTACTAAAATCTGTCTTAGTTCCCAGCCTGGAGGTTATTACCTTCTTAGGGGTAAAATATAATTTTCTTAAGGGTAAAACCGAAAGGAGTTGATTGTGTTTCGATCACAAAACTGAATTATTTTTAGAAGATCTCATTATCCCTATTTCTTTATTCATTTATTTACTCGATCGGAATTAATAAGATGAAAAATTAGACTATGACATTACACCATTAAAATGACACGTTCAGCATAACTTAATACAAATTTTATACAATATGACTTATTTTTTAAGCCATTCAATTGCATTGTCCGTGAGGTTGTGTATATACCCCAGTTCACCATTAAAACCATGTCGGCCATTGATTAGTTATGTTTTCATCATCTCCCTGCTTCTTCTAACACCTGTCCTCACACGGTTCAGCGTAGTACACACTCTTCTGTAAAGCTTAAGGCCCACTATTGGTATGCTTGGGTCAGAAACGAGTTTCCTGTTCTTTACTGTGCTTCTACTCCATAAATTTTCCATTCATTTGCTGGAACGAGGGGAAACACCTCTTCATCTGTTTGCCATAGAGGTGACCTTGATCTCAGGTGGTTTTTCGGTTTCAAGTCCTGTTGTACTGGAAGCTTTGGGATTTCCAGTATTTCGCTACACTATCTTGATAGTAGCTGATTTCTTCTGATTTCAGGTGTGCAATGTTAGACAGTACTGGTAGCCAATCTGTGGTTGTAGATCTGCGTGCTCCCGATATTATTCTCATTGTTTCTCTTAGCTGGATATCGATTTTTTGATATATGCACACTTTTGGCCCATACTGGTGCGCAATACTTGGCCATGTTGTATACCAGCGCCAAGGCTTATGTTCTCAAGGTATTTGCGTAAAGTCCCTAGGCGGTTCCGGTGAGTTTGGCAACATTGGCATTTCTAGATTTATGGTTTTCTTTTCTATCCTCTAGATGGACTCTATACATGAGGGACCGGTCGAGCTTTACTCCAACCTTCATCTTTAATGGTCTGAGCCGGCCGGGGTGGCCGAGCGGTTCTAGGCGCTTCAATTTGGAACCGCGCGGTCGCTACGGTCGCAGGTTCGAATACTGCCTCAGGCATGGATGTGTGTGATGTCCTTAGTTTAGTTAGGTTTAAGTAGTTCTAAGTTCTAGTGGACTGATGACCTTAGAAGTTAAGTCCCATAGTGCACAGAGCCATTTGAACCATTTAATGGTCTGGTTATTCACGCAGGTGTTCAGCTTTCTCTTGGCTTCTTTCTTATGGAGATGCATGTTTACACTTACTGTCTTGTCTGGATTCGGTTGTTGATGCCATTTGGTGCAGTATAGGTGCAACAGGTTTAGGTCTTCATTCAATTTCTGCTCTATTTTTTCAAAAGATTTGCACTGATAAGCTATTGCCATATCGTCCACGTATATAAACGTACGGGACGTTGTTTCTGGGATATCCACAGTGTACAAGTTAAACAATATGGGGGCCAGTATCGAGCCCTGTGAGAGTTCGTTGTTGAGCACTAGGCATTTGCTGGTTTTGTCGTTAAGAGTTACTCTTCTTTTTCGTCCATTTCAATGTTCTTCATAAGTTAATAAGTCTGGCTGCCCTGAGTTTTTTTATAAGTTTATAGAGTAGGCTATCCTTCCATACTGTATCACTATTTTAAGGTTTAACGAGCGATAGAACGTGGTGGAAGTTAGAGCTTCACAAAAGAATATATCAACATTCTTTTCCTCACGTAGGGAACCCAATACACACTTACTTTGCGCTTTGCACCATGCATGTACGACTAAGGCATATACATCACATATGTACCAGTATCTCACGAAAATTCCTTCTCCAAGAAAGAACTAGGAATTGCTTTGCAACACATGAACAAATTAATTCACGGCACCACGTAACAGTAACTCTGTAAAAGTTACAACCTTCCTCTAGCGCCTACTCAGTATTTTGCTTATTCTTTCGTTTCACCCGACTTTGATCTAATTTAAATCAATCATTTTTTTAATGTTTTTTGCCTCTCTGCCTTGTTTGATGCTCTCCGATCATGCTTTCCTTTCTTCTTAAGAGCTGTGGATCGTTATATGGTTTTAATTTTTACTTGGACCACCTCTTTCTTGTCCTTAATTTCCTTCTTTCTTTTGACAGTTTTATCTATGAAAATTCTCCGTATTTTTTGTGGTTTGAAGTAGCCTTAAGTCCTTCTCCGTTCCCTTAAACCAATTTGGCGTTTTTTGCAAGAGCTGTCACTTTTTTATTAATATATTTGGGTTCATTGTGAGAATGTGGCCATAAAATCAATTCTTCTTTTGCACATTGCATCTGAGAGTTTTTCGGTAGTTTGGTATTTAGTTTCATGTTTTATGTTGGTTAGGTTGTTGGGAAATCTAGGACCAAGGATTTTTCTGAATATCTTCCATTATCTAATATCCAGCATTGCAACCAACCCATGGTTGGTGATTGACAGTGTTTCGGCTGCATACAGGGCTTCCGGTTTATTATGTTGTATTGTTCTGTTGTTGCTTTCCACGAAAGGAAATATTTTTGTGTATTTGGTGATTTAAGAGGTCTTCCTTTTTTTTGAATTCATCGCCTTTTTCATGAGAGCATACCAGCTAATCGATTCTCCAAGGTATTTGAATGTTTGACGGCGTCTGTTGTTCGTATCACTTTAATATATTTGTTTGGTTTTTTATGTTTGCCATTATCTTGGTCTTCTCGAAGAAGATTTTCGGACCTTTTTTTTGCTTGTTTTTGTAGTTAGTGTCTGTTCTTTGGCTTCTTCCCAGGTATCGCCTAGTAGGGCCATATCACCTGCAAAGGCCAGAGGATTCACTTTGATGCCTTTACTTTCTCATCCGTTGCCATTCTGGATCTTCGTGATCCACTCTCTGACTACTTTTCCTAGAGAGCAGTTAAATATAAATGGGGAGAATCCACCTCCTTGCCATTCACAAGTTTGACTTCAAAGAACGTATTGGTAGGGCTTTCTCTGATACTGTTTGTGGTTTCTGGTTTGCTGTTTTATTGTGTAGGTATAATTATTTCACTTCAATAAAGAAGAATTCGTGGTTTGTTGTGTTGTACGATTTTTGAAAGTCCATACAAGTGATGACATATGATCTACGCTCTCGATATCTGGTAGGCCATGAATTTTTTGAAGTGTGGGATTAGTTCTGGGCACGAGTTTCGCTTCCTGAAATCAGCTTGGTATTCTCCACATAGACAGTCTACTTCGGGTTCTGCTCTGCTTGTTAGGACTTTTGAGAATGTGTTATGTGCTACATCTAGGAGTGAGATCCCACTGTAGTTGTTGGTGTCTGTTTCGGAGTTAGTGGATTGGGACCATCTTCACCTGGAATTGTTTCATTTGGTGGAATTTTTTCAAAGATGCTGTGAGAATCTATGACATTTTTGTTGACATTTTACAAAGTTCAAATGTGATTTTTTTTTCTCCCAAGCGTTACCATTTTTGAGATTTGAAACATCGATTGTGGGTGGTTCAGAGGTACGGTTGGTTTTTATTGAGTTCTTGAAGTCCATTTTTTATTGGTTCTTCACAGGTGAGTAGGTTCCTGAAATATACCTCCAATATTTTGTAGTTATCCCTGTTGTTGTGGACAGTATTCCCGTTTTGTGTCTTTTTGTTGCATGCACTGGTACCGGCAGCCAGGGGAGTGGAAGCCCCTGATGCACGGCCGCCCGCTTGACGCCCGTGTGTGTCGCCGCCCTGTCCTCCCCTAGCGGCCAGCAGATTACTTGCTGCTGCTGCTGCCGTCGCCCTGAAAGCCGCTCCCTGCTCTGTGGTCTCCGCGCGCGCCGTTCCTCTGTTCCTCCTGCCCCTCCTCCGGCAGTGTGGTGGTACCTGAGCTGCGGTGTTGTGGCCACGTTTGTGTCGGAAGTGTGGGCTCCAAGAGCTCATTAATATTAGCCACAGCATGAATAGTGTTCTGAGTTTCCTCTTACTTCCAGCACTTGATTGAACTTTATCATTTTGAGAGTACTGAAGGGTGATCTACTTCAACTGTTAAAAACCATTCAATGGTCAAGCACGCATAAAATATTTCTTTACTTAAGACAACCGGTTTCAATAGACTTTGCTGTCATCCTCAGGCCTTAAAAACCTTTTGTTGTAAAACGTGTTAATTTTAACCTGAACCTCACGTGCAAGATGCCAAGTGGATAAAAATCAGCAAGTTATAAACGGTCTGTCATCACTAAAATATTTAAAAACATAAAGCACCTTGCACGAAGGGCCACGTCCATATACATATTGCTGACAGATGCTTGTTACATCACATAAACATCGTACACAATAGCACATCTGTTCACATATGCTGGACATACTCTAAACACCCCTGCTCTTTAGAACTGATACTCTTCAATAAAGAAACATTTTATACTATCTTGGCTACTTAATGGTGTTTAACGAATTTCCATCATTGGTTTGCTATTTTGAAAAATTCATTTGAACACTGCAGTTGTGATGACTAAGTTTTTACCTTCAGCAGTGATACAGACAGCTACATACACTATGTGATCAAAAGTAACCAGACACCGCCCAAAACATACGGTTTTCATATTAGGAGCATTGTGCTGCCACCCACTGCCAGGTGCTCCAAATCAGCGACCTCAGTAGTCATTAGACTTCGTGAGAGAGCAGAATGGAGGGCACCTCGGAACTCACGGACTTCGAACGTGGTCAAGTGTTTGGGTGTCACTTGTGTCATACATCTGCAAGCGGGATTTTCACACACCTAAACATCCCTAGGTCGACTGTGTCCGATGTGATAGTGAAGTGGAAACTTGAAGGGTCACCTACAGCAGAAAAACGTACAGGCTGACCTCATCCCACCGGCCGGTGTGGCCGAGCCGTTCTAGGCGCTTCAGTGTGGAACCGCGCGACCGCTACAGTCGCAGGTTCGAATCCTGCCTCGGGTATGGCTGTGTTTGATGTCCTTAGGTTAGTTAGGTGTAAGTACTTCTAAGTTCTAGGGAACTGATGACCTCAGATAAGTCCCACAGTGGTCAGAGCCATTTGAACCATTTGAACCTCGTATGTTGACTGACAGACACCACCGACGGTTGAACAGGGCCGTAATGTGTAATAGGCACACATCTATCCACATCGTCACACAGGAACTGAAAACCAGGATCCACTGCAGGTATTATGACAGTTAGGCAGGTGGTGAGAAAACTTGGATTTTATGGTCGAGCGGCTGCTCATAAGCCACGCATGACTCCGGTAAATGCCAAAAGACGCCTCGCTTGGTGTAAGGAGCGTAAACAATGGACGATTGAACAGTGGAAAAACGTTGTGTGGAGTGATGAACCACGGTACACAATGTGCCGATCCGATGGCAGGGTATGGATATGGTGAATGGCCAGTCAACCTCATCTGCCATCATGTCTAGTGCCAACAGTAAAATTCGTAGGCGGTGGTGTTATGGTGTGGTCGTGTTTTTCATTAAGGCGGTTTGTACCCCTTGTTGTTTTGCGCGTCACTATCACAGCACAGGCCAACATTGAGGTTTTAAGCAACTTCTTGCTTCCCACTGTTGAAGAGCAACTCCGGGATGGAGATTGCATCTTTCAACACGATCGAGCACCTGTTAATAATGCACGGCCTGTGGTGGAGTGGTTACAAGACAATAGTACCCCTGTAATGGGTTGGTCTGCACAGAGCCGTGACCTGAATGCTATAGAACACCTTTGGGATGTTTTGAAACGCCGACTTCGTGCCAGGCCTCAGTGCAGCACTCCGTGAAGAATGGTCTTCCATTCCCCAAGAAACCTTCCAGTACCTGATTGAACGTATGCCTGCGTGGAAGCTGTCATCAAGACTAAGGGTGGACCAACACCACGTTCAATGCCTGCATTACCGATGGAGGGCGCCATGAACTTGTAACTCTCTTTCGGCCAGGTGTCCGGATTTTTTTGATCACAAAGTATAGCTACAGCGACGAGTAACGAGATATTTCCCACGGTTGGCCACCAAGGCCGTCTACGCCATAATTAGTGCTGAAGTACACCATTGCGATGGGGCAGAGCCTGTTTAACATAGCGATGTCAAAAGATGGGGCCATCCGATTTCTTATATCAAATATTAATTATTAGAATCCACTTTTAACACAGTAAACGTTATGGGAAGTTTAAAAACCATAAACACTTTTTCACCATAATTCTACGATGCAATAAACTGTTTGTAATGAGAAATAAATGATGTTTGGTATGCTACCGACAAAGTACGAATCCTACCAATGTCGTACGAACATGGCTAGTAATTCCATTCACGCGCCACGTAAATCAGATTGCAGTAGGATGTACAGGACGGGCCATAAGTCACGATCAGAGATTATTCAAGTAACTTATACGTTTGCGACTGCATGGCTCTGGAAATGTATTCCACGTCGAAAGTATAATTCCCTGCCGCCTGCCTTCTGGTAGATAATTTCTGTGCGTGAAATTGCAACAATGTAGACATCACTCCATAAAAATACGGCAAGTAACGGTGTTGGTTTGCTAATGCTTCTGGCGAATGGTACAGTATGTGATAGTTCGACTACTAAAGTGCTACTGCCGTAAACATTTATGTAATAATGGTGAATATAAGCAGATTCAGAATTGAAGAAGGTTTTCTTCTTAGCTTATGGGTGTGCGAAAGGGAACGAACGAGTGTGAGATACGATCAAATCACGAATTGCTTTTCTAATGGCTTCAGGGAAAACGTCCCAAGGGAGGCTAATATTCGGAAACCCCATCCCAGGCTAATCTTCGGAAACTGGAAATAAAGGCCTTTGCAACTCGGTCTGTGATAGACTCAAGAAAGATGACTACGATAAGGAAGCCAGTGAACGTTTAAATGCATCATTGCTTCGCTCACCAGGAAAATCGATAAGCAAGTGGTCAGGGAGATGGACATTCCTCCACGCGTCTCTGGTGAAGAAAGAAGGTTATCGTTCAGTTCTACCCGGCAGCATCAGTGTGAGTGGTCATGGTATAAATACGCGACGAGATTCGTGCGAACACTTATTCGCAGCATTACCTAATTTAGTGGATCGCTGTGAGATTATGATGCTGTTAAGTTACATCAATGTGTCAAAGTGTTTATGCCTGGCTGAAAGACGACCGTTAACAACCTCCTGGTCTGCACCGAGAATAATAGCATACAGAGAGTGTTTGAGATATGAAAGAAGTATATAAGGCGTCGTTTTCTCTGTTATTCCAATCTTGCATGTATCTTTTATCATTGAAACACAATTTATGCTAGAGTCACGGATTCGTTTCATGTTCCTGTTTGCCTTTCATCCTGCTTCTTGTTTTAAGACATAAACATTAAACACTTCAGATGGTGACTTCTGCCACAACCTGTACACCGATTCTGATCACTTTGTCGTCCAAACTGGACTGGATTAATCTGAATAGTTGTAACCCACTTTAAGGTGTTTGTCAATATATCGACCATAATGACATCCCGGAATATTATTTAATGTTGATCGTTGTTTTCTCCATGCATGGATGATGCTGATTCCTCAACTGTTGTCCGATTAAGTTTGATAATCCTATATTACGTACCCACGACCGATTTAGAGCTTTAAAGCAGGTCATTATCAAGCGTATCTCAAAATTAGTCCGTAGAGAAACACTGTCAAATGCCGTTTTACAAATACGGAACCAAAAATAGTTTTTCATCGTGTTAATAACGGCTGTAAAGGTACACCATACCTTGTGGTAACATTGATACTCGTTGTGAGAGTACTTAATTATTGACAGAGAGCCTCATGATATTTATTTACCCCACCCAGCCACTCCATCGGTCCTTGCAATAAAAATTCTTTCTGTTTCTTAACCAAAATAATATACAAGGGTGTAATGCGTGTCATCTGTAACTACCCTCCACCATACACCACGCGGTAGTTTGTGCAGTATGTCTATGTAAATATAGAGTGTTGATTACAACAAAGTTATATATATATATATATATATATATATATATATATATATATATATATATATATGTGTGTGTGTGTGTGTGTGTGTGTGTGTGTGTGTCTGCAAGTCAATATAAATATTTATTTGTGTGGAATTACACAAGAAAGCGACCAATCCTTTTGATTATTTTCTAATTGCATGAACAAACTGTAGTGACCACAAGTACCATACTATATTCGTTCATCATAAGAATAAACCTGATGTAAACAAACACAAACGCGATGGTTGGTCAGCAGCCATAGCTCTCGTACACTGGTATTGTTCCGCTCTTGGAAATAGGTTTAACTTACGTATTAGATATCTAATTAAATGTCACTGTAAAAGAACGTTTAAGGCATTCTGATGTATTAACAGCCATCAACGTTTTTTTCAATAAATCAGTAGGTACGTATATTTTTTTCAACAATCGTGTACAGTCACAGTCTCAGTAAACCCCAGTTGTGCTCTGATTGTCTCGCTGTTCATACTTACTGTGAAAATGGATGAGACTGCTTCCAGCTTCACAGTGAAACACGCGTGCGGAACACCGTTAATGGCGCTAAACAACTTCTTTTTAATGTTTTTCACAACATTACAGAGAAAAATCAGGTCTGAGGGTTTCCGAGAAACACCATCTAATGAATAAAATGGACGGTAGGTCAATCATATGTATGCTGTAAACGGTAGCGTCGTATAATGATAATCGTGTACATTGGCTGGCGGGCGGTTCGGTTTGAATAGCCAAGTCATTCAAACATTAAGTACATCAAATATACATTAGTTAAAGTATACTTAACCCTTTTTCTGTTCATTTTGAATATCTGAGTCATTTAAATATGAAATTCATCAACTATATGTTAGTTAACTCATACTTAACCATCATTTTTGTAAGAAAAATGCAAGTCGTCTAGTTTCTAATGACATGTCACACGCAAAATTCTGGTTTTCATTGCAAGTATACATTCTCAATTATCGATATTTTATAAAAGATTGTTGAAGAGTGTTGAAGTTAAGAAAGCATTAGACAATTAAATTTTTGGTGGAAAAAGAAAATTAAATACTCTTTTCTAAATATGCCCTTTGTTTTGTAAGACAGATGTGGTCTCACGCGAGATAGAATTATAAGTCTCATAGAAACATGGATAACAATTACTTAATTACGACACTACGTTAGCTAAGATCGAGAGCATATAATTTTTTCCATCCCGTCACCTCAGAAGCGTATCACCTGAGTTTTCGCTGTAGGCAGCTTTTTTCATTCGTCTGCAAGTAAACAACGGTATGTGTCTAAAACATAGCGGCAAATGAGAGTGAAGTGTCCAATGTTAGTGTTAAAAACAAGGTTTTCAGTGAGTTTTTGGACGAGTGTGGAGATGCCCTGGATGCTTATGACTCTGATAAACACCCGGAATACGTTCGTGAAGATGAGAGTACTTCCAGAGTTGTTGATAATCAGACGAATATGAATATTATTTCTGCAAGTAAACAGTGTTAACAGGCGTCCCTAAATATTATTTACATCAATATACTTGACAATGTGATGGCAGTAATGTTAAGGGCTATCCATAACATTACTTACTTGCCGTAGTAAGAAATCCAGATTAGTTTTCTATGAAGTATTACGGGATCTGTAATTGTAGCTGTATGTTAATACCTAGCCTTCTAACAGCAATCGGTATTAAGTTACGGATCTATTATTATGGAGTTTCTGTATTCCACATGTTTAACGTTTCCAATTTTCTTTACTAGAGACGGTGTGTGGTGAATGTCAGTGTATATGTTACATAATGAAAACTACAGTGGATGTATAGTTTTAGGTGTTCCACTATTCTTAGAACTTTGCAAAATGTTAATCTTATGACTGTTTTTTTTTTTTTTTTTTTTTTTTTTTTTTTTTTAGGTTCAGAGGCATCTTGGAGGTAGATTTTTCTCTGAAGGTACATGCAGTAGTGACAATGATGAAGCCTACACTAAATATGTTAACGACCAATAGAGCATACGGAAATGACGAGTGGCAGCGTGCAACAGCAGATGAAGAAAAACAGGATTGAAGGGAGCAGTATAAGAAGTACTGAGGTAAGGTTGCTGTCGTTTAAAAAAAAAAAAAGACGAAGAAGAGAGATAGACAATCATGTACTGAGAAAACAATGTTTTAAGTAAAATAATAATGTTAAGTAAATGCATTGAGGATAAAATGTTTTCATGTAAAAAATGTTAAGTAAGTGTGTTGAGATTACAATGTTTCGAGTAAAAAATGGTAAGTACGAGTTTCTGAAATTTTGAAAATTTTTTTTCGAGTTGATATTACATACTAAAAGCATGTAACTACTGGCGCTGTGCAATAAAGCAATGCTGCACACGAGAAAACATATGATTTTGTATACATTTCAGATATTTGAGTTATGAGATCTTATAAAAATTTGTGGTGTGTTTTCTCAGAACTACTTGTCACTTGTCATTTTTTACTGCCAAGCCCTTCAGTTCACATGATTTTCGCAGGCCTCCTGCACACCTAACACCGCAACTATATAGCGCCTAAGGTTACAGTTTTCTTGCCTTACGCAGATAGTATATCGAACGGTATGGGCCCTGTTCTGTGCTAACCAGATGTCAAATGCTTTTTCCTGACACCATCTAAGATTATGGCCCTATCAGTGTCTGAAGGCCTTAGACTGTGAAAAACGGGTGCCTACCGTATCCCGTGCAGTTGTGGCAAGTTATACATCTCCAGAATGAGATTTTCACTCTGCAGCGGAGTGTGCGCTGATATGAAACTTCCTGGCAGATTAAAACTGTGTGCCCGACCGAGACTCGAACTCGGGACCTTTGCCTTTCGCGGGCAAGTGCTCTACCATCTGAGCTACCGAAGCACGACTCACGCCCGGTACTCGCAGCTTTACTTCTGCCAGTACCTCGTCTCCTACCTTCCAAACTTTACAGAAGCTCTCCTGCGAACCAGGAGAGCTTCTGTAAAGTTTGGAAGGTAGGAGACGAGGTACTGGCAGAAGTAAAGCTGTGAGTACCGGGCGTGAGTCGTGCTTCGGTAGCTCAGGTGGTAGAGCACTTGCCCGCGAAAGGCAAAGGTCCCGAGTTCGAGTCTCGGTCGGGCACACGGTTTTAATCTGCCAGGAAGTTTCAAGTTATACATCTGTCAGAGGATGAGAACAGTGGAGGACCGCTGCACAGCACACGCCAGTACAGCAGCGAGCTAAATTGCAGTTTCAAAATATTACACTGGTATCGAACATCTGATAGAATATAATAACGTTGAGTTCCTTTCGTGTGCTTTCAGTTACTGGGACAGTGTTTTGAAGAAATCTGTTGAAATTAAACTAGTAAATGACCTTATAAATAGAGTTAGAGGTTTGTTTGCTTGAATTCTGTCAGGAAAGCTGCTCTGTCACTGTTCACGCAACACAAAGACGGGACCAGAGCTACCTACTCGCCCGTTGTTAATTGATATTCTCGGTAACCTTAACGCCGATTGTCCCTGGTTCTGACGTGGGGCTATGCCGTGTGTCGTCTTTCTGCACTTTCCGGTTTTTGATTCTTCTCTGACCTTGACGTAGGCCCACCCCTCGAGGGTGTCTTCCACTGTCGAAATATCGGTCATTCTCAAGAATACCAGCCGGTTGCATTCCCGTAAATTATATAAACAGAGCATACAATATTTGTATCATTTTAGATGACGGAAAGGTCCGACGTACAAGGCGTGGATAAAAAACAACGCTGACATTCAAAACTCCTTCCTTTGGCGTCGTCGGAAGAACGAGGTCCCATGTCAGTGTTGGAAGCTCAGGCACGGCGTGGAGACGCCCTCGAGAGGTTCGATACGCCGCCGCTGCTGGAAAACTACTTAGTCAGAGAGCAGTGACGCTCAACCCCACTCTGCAGTCGTCGCTTATGACGGCAGCATCGTCTTGCTTCAGATCCAGCAGCGCGAGCTGTATTTGAAACCAGAACTTTATCGAAGAACATTGCCAAATGAATATTGACGTCAGGCTATCACCCTGTGTTGTGTCAAGTGATAAGTTACAGAAAACAGCGACAGTAACAAATACATAAACAACCCTCCTGTGGAAATGGATTGACTATTTCCAATAAACCGAGACTAAATAAAGTGATGTAATACTGCCTCTCTTTCTCTCTCTCTCTCTCTCTCTCTCTCTCTCTCTCTCTTTCTCTCTGTCTGTCTCTCTCTCTCTCTCTCTCTCTCTCTCTGTGTGTGTGTGTGTGTGTGTGTGTGTGTGTGTGTGTGTGTGTGCTTTCGTCCGCTACTACACTTCCACTCGTCTAGAAATAGATAAATACAGATCTAGTAGGGTTTTCAAAGTATTATTATATAAATCTTCCTTGAAAATAGTGCCAAGTTCATGTGGAGGTTGTAACGCCGGAAATGCATATACTCCTATTTCCATCTATTGCACTGCAAATTTTTGTCCTTATTTTGTTACCTGAAGCTATAACATTTCTGTGTCTCTGTATATTGTAATTGTTTTACTATTTGTATATATTTATGCATTTATGTCGATGTACACTCCTGGAAATTGAAATAAGAACACCGTGAATTCATTGTCCCAGGAAGGGGAAACTTTATTGACACATTCCTGGGGTCAGATACATCACATGATCACACTGACAGAACCACAGGCACATAGACACAGGCAACAGAGCATGCACAATGTCGGCACTAGTACAGTGTATATCCACCTTTCGCAGCAATGCAGGCTGCTATTCTCCCATGGAGACGATCGTAGAGATGCTGGATGTAGTCCTGTGGAACGGCTTGCCATGCCATTTCCACCTGGCGCCTCAGTTGGACCAGCGTTCGTGCTGGACGTGCAGACCGCGTGAGACGACGCTTCATCCAGTCCCAAACATGCTCAATGGGGGACAGATCCGGAGATCTTGCTGGCCAGGGTAGTTGACTTACACCTTCTAGAGCACGTTGGGTGGCACGGGATACATGCGGACGTGCATTGTCCTGTTGGAACAGCAGGTTCCCTTGCCGGTCTAGGAATGGTAGAACGATGGGTTCGATGACGGTTTGGTACCGTGCACTATTCAGTGTCCCCTCGACGATCACCAGTGGTGTACGGCCAGTGTAGGAGATCGCTCCCCACACCATGATACCGGGTGTTGGCCCTGTGTGCCTCGGTCGTATGCAGTCCCGATTGTGGCGCTCACCTGCACGGCGCCAAACACGCATACGACCATCATTGGCACCAAGGCAGAAGCGACTCTCATCGCTGAAGATGACACGTCTCCATTCGTCCCTCCATTCACGCCTGTCGCGACACCACTGGAGGCGGGCTGCACGATGTTGGGGCGTGAGCGGAAGACGGCCTAACGGTGTGCGGGACCGTAGCCCAGCTTCATGGAGACGGTTGCGAATGGTCCTCGCCGATACCCCAGGACCAACAGTGTCCCTAATTTGCTGGGAAGTGGCGGTGCGGTCCCCCACGGCACTGCGTAGGATCCTACGGTCTTGGCGTGCATCCGTGCGTCGCTGCGGTCCGGTCCCAGGTCGACGGGCACGTGCACCTTCCGCCGACCACTGGCGACAACATCGATGTACTGTGGAGACCTCACGCCCCATGTGTTGAGCAATTCGGCGGTACGTCCACCCGGCCTCCCGCATGCCCACTATACGCCCTCGCTCAAAGTCCGTCAACTGCACATACGGCATGTTACCAGTATTAAAGACTGCGATGGAGCTCCGTATGCCACGGCAAACTGGCTGACACTGACGGCGGCGGTGCACAAATGCTGCGCAGCTAGCGCCATTCGACGGCCAACATCGCGGTTCCTGGTGTGTCCGCTGTGCCGTGCGTGTGATCATTGCTTGTACAGCCCTCTCGCAGTGTCCGGAGCAAGTATGGTGGGTCTGACACACCGGTGTCAATGTGTTCTTTTTTCATTTCCAGGAGTGTATAATTGGTTTGTTTTGTAAATATTATTTGTATTTTTACGCTGGGTCTGGCCTAGGGAAAACTATGCTATAGAACGAATACATCGAAAGGTCGTGTGGAGAACCAAAGTGTTTAGGATCTTTGGTAGTGTTAACTCTGTCGCGTGGAGCGCGGGCAGAGAGAGAGTCTGGCTGGGGTGGTGCAGTGGAGCAGGTGTGTTGTGTGACGCTCCCGCGAGTTGCCGCGCTTTCGGGGTTGGGCAGCATGTAATTGCGCTCGACTTGCTATGATAGTTTCTGACACTGTGTCGCGGACGGGAAGCATTAGCTGGCGCACATCAAGAGCCCGTTTCGCCTGGTGACCGTGTCGAGAAGAAGGCGCGCCAACATCCAGCTTCTGCAACAGCGACAGCCGACAATGAGTGACTGTCGCCACCTCCTCGATCGACGGCTTCAAACCTTCAATCAACCTACAAGGAAGACTGGAAGCACGTAAAGTTTTAGAACTGTATGGCAGACCTCAGCTTTTCAAACTGTTCAAATCACAAAATTACAGCAACGTAGCATGAAGCTTTGTTGCTCATTGTCCCAATTGCATTACCAAGCAGGGTCCCTTCCTTTTCCGGAATGAACCCTAGTGTCGTTGAAATTCAAACGGCAGCATCATTCGATTTCACTGCTTTAATTTCAAAGTTCAGTTAAAGTATTCATAGCTGGCTACAATACTTAGATTACACAAGCACAAATTAAGAGTGCGAGTTTTGTTACCGTATTTTAGCTTACCTGTGACTGCAGCTCAGCTTGGTACGTACTAAATTTTACTATTGTTATTTGTTCAGAATCATTTAATTCAAGTTCAAAGTGAAATCTCTTATTTCTAAATTGCGTAGATTCAAGTAGCTTTTGAAATGATTGTCGAGGTAGTCCAAGACTAACCGTATTTTACTGAATTTCGATGTGCTTCAGAAAGAAAGTTCTCTATTAACTTCAGTCATTAAATTAACTTTCGATTTTCCGGTTTTATTAATTCTTTTGCTAAATTAAGTCAGAGTGTAGCGAAATTTATTACTTCTGACAAACTTTCAGTTTTCACACTACACGAAATTAAGTCAGAGTGTAGCGAAATTTATTACTTCTGACAAACTTTCAGTTTTCACACTACACGTGTCAACCTTCAGTTGCCACGCTTCTAGTGCTAATTATATGTGTAATAACCTTTCTTTTTCAGTTACTATAGTAGTTGTCCTTAGGACTGGCGGCCGTAATTTCCCCCAAATCTCAAATATCTAATTACCGCTAGTTAATTGTTAACGTAACGGCCGCACATTTACTTTCTTTATTAACTTTACCCCATTTCAAAATTAATTTCCACCAGTTTCATTAGCAGTTTTCCTTTCATTTAGATGAAACCCTTTCCTCCCTCTTTACCGACAAATTAACTTCGGTGACGATTGCTTTTCCCAAATTTCCATTAGGTACACGCGGTTTAATTTTTCACTGTCATTAAGGTCGATAAGTGAGTGGTAGGTTACAAGGTGAGGTGGATAGGGGTCAAGGACCATTCACTGCAAAGTAGCCCACAAAGCCTCGGTAATACTGAGTCCAGGCGACTGTAGAGGCCAGGGCACATGCGCCAATTCATCCTCGTACTCAGAAAACCAGTCCTGCACGATGCGAGCTGTCTGGGCATTGACCCTGTCGTCTTAGTAGACAGCATCACCATTTGGGAACGAACATCGTGGCATGCGATGCAAATGATCAGGCAAAACGGTCACATAGTACTTGGCAGTAATGGGACTTCCCAGATGTAACCTACCGACCTGTAAAGTAACACGATATGGCTGGCCAGATCTCCACCGAAACTCCCACGTATTCCCCTGTTGGGAGGTAAATTCGCCCAGAAGTTGGAAACGGTGCGGGACAAGGCTCATCCGACTACGTGACTTTCTTCCATTGTTCCATAGTACAGGTTTTATGACTTCGCCACCACGTTTCCCTGTTACTGTGCATTTGTTTCACTCAACATGGGTTCTGGAATTACAGCACGCCCTGAAATTCTCAGCTTATGGAGCTCCGTTCGTGTTATTTTCTTGCTGGCGTTGTTAGCGAGTGTGACATCAGTATCTACTGTTACTTTTGCGGCCCCCATTCTCTTACTTTTTGTCACAATCCTCTTCAACGACCGTCTGCCACCGTCATTCGACACACACTTTATTCTGTGTTGCAATGTTAGCGGATGACTTTTCTCGCTTTCCCCGAATGCGGTTAAACCTTTGATGTGGCGCCTCTTCAAAACTCCAATCGCTTTGGCTACCATGGTTACGGAAATACCAACGATACCACCAACAATAATTTGCCCCTCATTCGAACTCAACCAGCTCAGACATAGTGCGTTCACAACTACACAGAACACTGTTCTGACCACCGACTGACTCTTGAAACGTGTTGAAGATATTTAACAGATGCCGTTCGTCGTCAAATACGACAGCGTCACATGCAGGCTTGGCTGGCACCTGTATTTATATTCAAGCATGCATTTCACGCCGTGTTTCCGTATTTTTCTCTAAACCTTACATGCGATTCATTTCTAAGCGTTAGTTAAAGCATTTCTATTTGTTTTTTTAATTATTGGGGCGACAGTCTTCTGACTGGTTTGATGTAGTCCTCTACCAATTCCTTACTTGTGCGAACGGCTTCGCCTCATTGTAATAGTCGCAATATACGTCCTAAATTGTCTGCTGGGTGTATTCCACTCTCTGCCTTCTGGTACAGATTTAATTCTCTACAGCTCCTTCCAGTACCTTGGACGTTATTCTCTGATGTCTTAACACATGGCATTCACGTTGTCAGTTCTTCATGTCAGTGCTATCCAAATTTTCATCTCTTCGCCAATGCTTGAAGAAAAACCCCATCTTATGAGTTAACCTAATTTTCAACATCGTTCTATAGCACATCCCGTCGAATGCTTATATTCTCAATTTTTTCCGGTGTTCATGACCATGATTCACTATCATACAATACTGTGCTCCATACGTATGTGTCCAGAAATTTCTTCTCCACACTGTGACCGATATTCGATAGCACATGTTCTCTTGTCAGGAATGCCCCCTGTGCCTATGCTAATCTTCGTTTTATATCCTCCTTCCTTCGTCCGTTATATTTTGTTATGATTCCAAGGTATCAGAATCCCTTAACTTCTTGGTGCTTGTCCGGGGTACTACAACCAGTGTGACCTACGTCTATGTCATCGTGCGCTCCGTAGCTATACCCTTTCTACACAATGCCCCAGACGTCATTTTACAGCAACACAATGCGCGACCACATATTGCTGCACGAAAATGTGCCTTCTTGGTGTCACGGCATGTCAGTCCCTTGTCCTGGCCCACCACATCAACAGACTTGTCTCCAAACGAAAATGCGTGGGAGAGGGTGAAACGGCAGGTGCAGCACTGTAACCCAGTGCCGACGACTACAAATGAACTCTGGAACCAAGTAAACGCAGCGTGGATCGCTATACCGTAGGACGCCATTCGCGCCTTTTACTCGTGGATGCCATCAAGCATGGAACAAGTTATGAAGGTCCATGGCGGACCATGTGCCTACTAGGCAAAAGAACGCATGCCGAACCGACGTGGCTCAAATGCTAATCATTTCTGCGGAACATACTAATGTGCATGTCCTGCGAATATGAACGTCCTTTAATCCAGGATACAGGCTCAAGATAGGAAAGGATCAAGCATCAAGACATGGAAGCGAGACACATAAGATAGTTCGTCGTTCTCACCAAATTACCATTTATTTGAGAAAAAAAATACTGATCAATTAAATTCAAGATTAATAATAACACGTAAACCATCAGAATTATAGTGAAAAACTACTGAAATGTACCAATATAAGTAAAAGGAAACAGTAGTATTCAATAAACACAAAGCTTCTGAGTTTATAATCAGTAAGAATGAAATTTGAATTTACAAAATTTCATGAGTTAATCCCGCTAAACTCCACAGCCTACAAAACTTTCGTTAGTCGCTCAACCCAGGTATAGCTCCAAGGAACTAGACAACTACTCAGCTTTTCCTAGGAATGACAGACGACGCGGCAAAGCGCTCCCGCGGCAATAGCTTAGACCTCGGGCGTTGGGCAGGGTGCCGCCGAGGTAGCGGCCCAGAAGTCACGTCTGCAAACACCGAAGTAGACTCGCCTGTTTCGCAAACAACTGTAAACACAAATCACACGCGAGACAGCATCCTCAAACAATAACAGGCCATACACTACAAATGCGACTCGCTTTTGCAAGATAAATACAACTCGTACTCTTAGCTGAAACAAATAGTTAAAGCCAAAGTTATATGTGTGACTAAGGAAGTCGGGGTGAGGAGTACACTTAGCATGGAAGGTCCAGGCCCTTATAATGTCAATCCTTGAACACAACAATTACCAAAACAATAAATTAATTTATTCAAGACAATATTTATAAAACAGCTAAGAGACTATCAACACGTGGCCGTCTTTAAGACAACACTAAAATGTCGCATAGCTTGCTTCTTACGCAAGGCAGCAATGTATAATTACCAAGACTAACATAATGAGATGAGTTACAAAGATTTCAATAGTTAAAGGAAAAATAAGTTACAATCTGGAGGTGATTTAAAACTTACCAATTAATACAATTCGTTCCCAAGCAAATTAAAAAAAAACCTTATTTTTTAATATACATGAAACACCTTTAAACTTCACCAAAGGGGCAGCGACGCCAGGCTACCCTGGGCAAAAGGTGACTTGACTTAAAGTGCCTCAAGCAGCAGACCAGCCATTCAAAAAAACACCTAACCGCCGGGGCCCACCCGGGAGTCACTTCCCATTAGACGTCACATCACAATATATAAACCTTCAAAGGCTTTTTATCAGATCAGGGCAAACCCGCAAACATTGACAGAGATAATCAGAATGGATTTTGTCCTACACAATAAATACATATCTCTCTGTCTTGGTAAGATGATAAGCGAGTACATGTAACCGACAAGGAGCAGGTACAAACAGAGATGTTGCAATTAAACCCCCTGAGGCACGAGTAAGTTTGCTAGAACGCCTTGAGAAACACTAGCTTAGGTGAGCTTAAGCAAAATAGAAAATTTCACTCAGTAGTAGCATTACGTAATTAAATTACGACTGAAACAGATCAACGTAGGTTAGAATAAACACACTTTACAAAATCACAATTAGATTTAAAATTCATACGCAGTACCTGATACAGTACCATGAAATTGCCACCGGGTACTGTGCCACTCACCGGTGTTACTACTTCAATTCATAACATCGCGCCTCAAGCGACTCCACACAGCCGGCCGGGGTGGCCGAGTGGTTCTAGGCGCTACAGTCTGGAACTGCGCGACCGTTACGGTCGCAGTTTCAAATCCTGCCTCGGGCATGGATGTGTGTGATGTCCTTAGGTTAGTTAGTTCTAGGGGACTGATGACTTCAGAAATTAAGTCCCATAGTGCTCAGAGCCATTTGAAGCATTTTTTGAGTGCTCACAAGCGGCTTACCAATTAACAGAATCAGGTGGCTTCAAAGAAGATGCACTAACAACCATTGGTCACTCTCAAACCCAGCCACACTGCAGAACAAACTAGTACATATTATTCACTGAACAAGGCACAATAATATTGAACCAACTTTCCTATAAACAATAAAACCACGGAGCCAGAATATCAATAGGCAGTGTGTTAAGGTACACTCTCCCCACTGTCAGTTATGGTTTTAAATCCTTTTCACATAGCAGAACGAGGCGCCCGTCACCAGAGCTCCATAGCACAACCTTCGTCACCTTCTTTAGCGGCTGCCCAACATTCGACAAGTCGCTCGGCGATCCGGTTGGGTGCTTGAATTGCCCATCCCTAATCGGCCCCGCCGCTAAGCACTGCTGCTCCAGCCCTCTTCCTCGCGTGACGTGCCGTTCACAACTCCGCGACGAGCCACCACACCTCAACCACGAAAACCAAAGATAAGTCACAAGGGAGGTGACTATCGATACCGGTGCCAGAGGTAGTTAGACCAGCAAACCGAGCCGCCACGGTTTACGTCTTTTCCCCTAGTCGTTCGAGGTGTTCTGTTTTTTTTCTGAACAGGAGTGCATTATGTTTCTTGACGTGGTTGCTGGTTGCTACGGACAGTCCTTGCCGGTGAGAGTGCGGTGGTGGGCGCGGCTTTGCCGGCGGCCAGCTACCGCCTTCGCGGTGCCTAGAGTGCAGTTCTCGGTAGCGGTGGGTTGACTGCGCCTCGCCGGCTGACTCGCGTCGGTTCCCGCCAACAGAGCCGGGCACACGACGGACTGCAGACGACCGTAAAGGCCACGTTACGTGCTCCCGGCACGCACGGCGCTCGTTTTGCCACAGGGCGGCACGAAAGGCCTGCTCACTGGTGCGGAACAACACAGTCTATAGTCTACAGCTACATCTGCTTCTGCGTCCGTACTCTGCGGGCCTCTGAGAATGGCGTGGAGCAGGTCACGGGTCATTATGAACCGTGGCAGATTTGACCGCTTGAGCCGCTGTTTGCCCCTTTTCTTGCACTGTCATATATTTATGAGACTAAAATGTTAATTGCATCCTTTAAGAAGAGGCATTTAACTCGTCAACACTCGCGTGGATGACTCTCGCCATCTGCATGGTGGTTATAATTAAAGTTAATCCTTCAAACTGCTGTAGAAGTTGTAAGTAGGCTAGTTAGGTTTTTATGGTGGTAACGTCACGAAGCGCTCTGTATGAAAATCACTGAC
Organism: Schistocerca cancellata; assembly: GCF_023864275.1. Lineage (NCBI taxonomy): Eukaryota > Metazoa > Arthropoda > Insecta > Orthoptera > Acrididae > Schistocerca > Schistocerca cancellata. Next base: position 275,200,778 of record NC_064632.1, on the reverse strand, counting down.
TGTGCTGTGTGCAGTCTGAAGCTGGTTTGCATTGTTGGAATTTGCTATTGTAGTGGTGAGCAGTTGGACGTCAACAGCGCATAGCGTTGCGCAGTTGGAGGTGAGCCGCCAGCAGTGGTGGATGTTGGGAGAGAGATGGCAGAGTTTTGAGAGCGAATGATCTTGACGTGCGTCCAACAGAGACAGTAAATTTGTAAGACTGGATGTCATGAACTGATATATATATATATATATATATATATATATATATATATATATATATATATATATATATATATATATATAATGACTTTTGAGCACTATTAAGGTTAATACATTGTTTGTTCTTTCATTTGCTAACTATGCCTATCAGTAGTTAGTGCCTTCAGTAGTTAGAATCTTTTATTCGGCTGGCAGTATTGGCGCACGCTATATTGCAGTAGTGTTTGAGTAACGACAATTTTTGTGAGGTAAGTGATTCATGAAAGGTATAGGTTATTATTAGTCAGGGCCATTCTTTTGTAGGGATTTTCCAAAGTCAGACTGCGTTGCGCTAAAAATATTGTGTGTCAGTTTAGTGTTGATCAGAATAGGTAAAGAGCGAAATGTCTGAGTACGTTCAGTTCTGCTCAACTGTTTGAAAATCAAATAATGTAAGAGGTTTATCAGCACAGTCATTCATAAATTTCTCTAAGGGGACGTTTCAAAGTAACGCCATCGGTCAGACTGACGCCAAATTGCAACGGAATATTATCAGAGAAAGGGGCAAACGTATGGAAGAAGAAGAATAAATCGTTACAAAAAGTAGCAATAGTTGGCGCTGTAAGCATCGTAATTTAATAGTGGTCGATTACAAATGACCAATGAATCACACAACAATGCCTAAGGTGAACGTTTGACGTTAAGCAAACTGCACTACTCATTGTGCACGGGTGTACAGGAGTGATATTGTTAGTTACGTAAGCCCATCCATCACGGCAAGGTCATATCACACCGGTTGGGAAAAATCGGTTTTTAATTGTCCTGAGGCCAAAAGCCGCATACAAAGCATTACTCACATCGTTTTTAATTGTCCTGAGGCCAAAAACCGTATAAAATGCGTAAGTCAAAATCTAATCGGAATATTAATTTCTGTGTGACTTGTGCAAAACATGTTCAATATGCTGTCTCCCGTTTTCTGCAACAAGTTGAAATCAAGAAACAGAATGTTCCACAACTGATCGAAGTGTTTCCAGGGTCGTGTTAAAAATGTGTTGCTCAATGCGTGCCATCAATGCAGCTAATTTTGCAGTCGGAACAGTGAACACATCTTTCAGATAACCCCACAACCAGAAATCACGCAGATTAAAATCAGGTGATCGGGTCGGGCAGGCTGTAGGGAAATGGCAGATGATAATTCTAGCAATTCTAGAATGGTAGTTCAGTAGCTGCTTAAGTGGATTTGAAATGTGCGGAAGTGCGCCATCTCGTATAAAAATGATCCCGTCCACATATCTACGCTGTTGGAGACCTGGAATGATGTGGTTGCGCAAAAGATACTCGTAGCGCTTACCAATAACGGTACAGGTAACAGGACCGGAAGCACCTGATTCTTCGAAAAAATATGGCCCTATGATAAATGATGCAGTAAACCTGCACCACAGAGTAACGTTTTCAGGCTGAAGTAGTACTGGTTGATTTGCGTGTGGATTTTCCTAGCCTACATGCGACAATTCTGTGTATCGACATATCCCGTCTCATGGAAATGGGCTCACAAATCTTCAGCAGCCAATCATTGTCCACTTCCATGCAAGCAAGAAATTCTAAAGCAAAGGTCTCTCTTGCTGCCAGGTCACCAGGAAGCAATTCGTGCACATGTGTAATTTTGAATGGATATCAAAGTACACTGTGTAATCAAAAGTATCCGGACACTCCCAAAAACATATGTTTTTCATATCACATACATTGTGCTGCCACTTACTGCCAGGTACACTATATCAGGGACCTCAATAGTTATTAGACATCGTGAGAGAGCAGAATGGGGCGATTCGCGGAACTCACGGACTTCGAACGAGGTCAGGTGATTGGGTGTCACTTGTGTCATACGTTGTACGCGAGATTTCCACACTCCTAAACATCTCTAGGTCCACTGTTTTCGGTGTAATAGTGAAGTGGAAACGTGGACACGTACAGCACAAAACCGTACAGGCCGACCTCGTCTGTTGACTGACAAAGACCGCTGATATTTGAAGAGGGTCGTAATGTGTAATAGGCAGACGTCTATCCAGACCGTCACACAGGAATTCCAAACTGCTTCAGAATCCACCGCAAGTAGTATGACAGTTAGTCAGGAGGTGAGAAAACTTGGGTTTCATGGTCGATCGGCTGGTCATAAGCCACATATCACGCCGGTAAATGCCAAACAACGCCTCGTTTGGTGTAAGGAGCGTAAACATTGTACGATTGAACAGTAGAAAATCGTTGTGTGGAGTGACGAATCACGGTACCCAATGTGGCGATCCGATGGCAGGGTGTGGGTATGGTGAATGCCCATAAACGTCATCTGCCAGCGTCTGTAGTGCCAACAGTACAATTCGGAGGCGGTGGTGTTATGGTGTGGTCGTGTTTTTCATGGAGGGGGCTTGCATCCCTAGTTGTTTTGGGTGGCACTATTACAACACAGGCCTACAATGATGTTTAAAGCACCTTCTTGCTTCCCACTGTTGAAGAGCTATTCAAGGACTGCGACTGTATCTTTCAACACGATCGAACACCTATTCATAATGTACGGTCTCTGGCGGAATTTGTTACACGACAATAACATCCCTGTAACGGATTTGCTTGCACAGAGTCCTGACCTGAATCCTATAGAATACCTTTGGGGTGTTTTGGAACATCGAATTCGTGCCAGGTCTCACCGACCAACATCGATATCTCTCCTCAGTGCAGCACTACATGAAGAATGGGATGCCATTCCCCACGAAATCTTCCAGCACCTGATTGAATGTATGCCTGCGTGAGTGGAAGCTGTCGTCATGGCTATGGGTGGGCCAACACCGTATTGAATTCCAGCATTTCTCAATGGAGGGCGCAACGAACTTGAAAGTCATTTTCAGCCAGGTGTCCGGATACTTTTGATCACATAGTGTAGGACGTTTCGTAGCATTTTACGCACCATGCCCATGGGTATGTCCAATGTTCGGACAATTCTCTGTGCACTACTTGTTTGCTTACCACCACTCGTCTCCTCCGGCATTGCTGTGGCCACTGCTTACACTGACGTCGAATCAATGCGCTTCCTCCCTGTTCCAGGTTGCACACTAAAAGAACCTGTCTTTTCGAATTTCCGAATCATTTTCTCCAGGCCCACGGCACTCATCGTACCAACGCCTTTTTTCAGACCCTTCAGTGTCAGGAACTTCTGCAGAGCTACGTTTGCACAGTCGTCATTCTTGTAATACAGCTTTACAAGCAGAGCGCGATCCTGCATTGAGACAGTCATGGCGAACGTTGCAGACGCGAAAGGATGAAAAGCCGTGTACCCGGCGTATTTATATCAACTTCAATGTGTCGTGCCCATAACAGGTATTTTCATGTACATATTCTGACACGTACAGCGCCACCTACTGATCAATTTTCATACTATTTTTTTCTTCTGCCATACGTTTTATCCATTCTCCGATAACATTCCGTTGCAATTTGTCGACATTCTGACCAGTTGCGTTATTTGTACAATGTTTTGAAAGTTTAACTTTCATTGTAATGACCCTGTACATGATTTTCCCGCTCCGTTTTCTCTGACTTGGTTGGATTGAGTTCACACCATTTTCAGCACAGTTTCCGTCAACTGTCCATCCGTTGGCTTTAGCCATTGTTGGCTTTCATTTACGGAAGGCACACTGTTTGTGAAACAGTATCGTAGGTCAATGGTCATCCTCACGGGCTGCATCGCTTCAGTGCGAAAGAAAGTTAGTGTATATCACTTTATTGCTTTGCTATGTTCAGTTCAACTTTCTTCTGCCTAATTATAGTTTATTTTCTTCTTACATAGTATACTTACCTAAGGAAATTGAATATCCTCTTCACTTTTACTTGTGTAAATATGTCACCTGTGACAGAGTTTATCAGAGATCCTGATGTATGGCTGAAATGGTTCCATGAGCCTAGTGATGAAGATCCCGACAGTAACATTGCTGTTTCACAGATCGAGGATTCTGTACACGGAAGTGGTCATGATTCAGGAACAGAGTAAGAACTGTCAGAAAATGATTAATCTGAATTAGGGGAAGAAGTAATTCTATAAGACTTCTTTTTTATAGGGAAAGATGGAGTAAGTGAACAGATGAAAAGTAAATATCATACCATTGTTAGAACAGGATTTCGTAATATTATTACTCATTTTCCTGGAGCCAGAGATGAAACTCTTATCCAAAGACAGAAACAGATATTTTGAAGTCAGTCGTAGACAAAAATATAATACACACTATTGCAACGAGTTCTAATATTAACATCACCGATGTTCGTAATAACTCTTCTACTGAAAAGGATGCTAATGAAACAGGACATCCATAAGTTTGTTATATTTGTGTGGATCTCTGAGGCGTTTTATAAATAATTTATCGACGTTGTGGGATAATAACTGAAAGGGTAACGGACTTGTATCATTGAGCATGAGTGAAAACTGATTCAGGTTTCTCTTGAGCTGTCTAAGGTTTAATAATATCGTTGACAAAGACGTTCTCAGAGAGACTGACAAATTGATTACTGTCCGACATTCACTGAAACTATTTACGAGTTGTTGCCACAAATATTTCTCACCTAGTACATGTCTTACAGTGCATATGTATTAAATGTATTGTACTCAGTTTTAAAAAAAATACTTCAGAAAATAATTCATAGACACGTGCAGACTACCCAAACAAATGGGTTATCTTGTGGATGACGCCTGTGATCCGCACAAATGACTGTGTCAGGAATATCGCCCGAGTAACATTTATTTATTTATTTTTGGCTAATGCAGAGGATTAAACAATCATTTCTCCCACACTCCAACTTGAAAGGAACGGTAAAGAACGCTAACAACTGATGCAATGGATATTACGATCTACCGAGTAAATCGCAGTGGTGTGTACTGCGTGGATTTATTGTAGGGAAGGTATATGGCCACACTACGGTTTAATGGGTGAGTATACGACTTACTTGATGTTCGCGTAACCGACTCTTGAGCACTGTCCGAATGTTTGAAATATGCACCAATATGCATTAAAGAAATGCATCGAAGTAATTCAGATCAGTGCTGTGAGATTTTTTACCGGTCGATTTAGAAAGTACAAGATTGTTCCGTCAGATTTGATTGAAATACGTGTGAGGAATAAGATCTATTGGCGAAACGCCATTGTCGCAGTTGAGAAAATCAGAATTTGCCACAATTTATACTGCACGCACCGCTAATCTCGCGTAAGGACCGTAAGGTAAAAATAAGCGAACAGGACTCATACTGAAGCACGCAGACGGTAATTGTGCATGACTCTCGAAGGGAGTCGAGAGTGGGAATTAAAGGCGCCACTGTTCTACGGCAAGAAGGAAGACATGCATGTGATCTGTATCGAGTGAACTTTCTCGATATGCGTATCTCTCCTCTCCGATTCAGATACGATGTGACGAACTATGGGTCACGGTAACAATTGGGAAACTAACGGCTCTGCCAAATGAGTCGTGTATATGGTCATTGCCACAATTAATAACGGCGAAAGTGATTATTAGACTCATCTAATTGCTGAAATCTAAGATCGTCCTGTTTTCGCCATAATTTATTGCTAGAAAGAAAGAACGAAAAGAAAGCGAAAACGTTATTTGTGAATGAACCAGTCATTTCTTTAAACCAACAAATAAGGGGAAACCGGACTACGGAAACCGTTCAATATCTGATTAAAATGGGAACAACACGGTACTACGAACTCCACAGGCAAGGGATGGGGAATGCATCTGGAACTGTGCTCGCATTTCACTGACAATGATTAAAAAGGTGATTTCAAACCGGACATGATCATCGCATCGATCATTGTGTGGTAAAAGAAAACACACGCTGGAGCCCAGCTACTTGGGTTATGAATGAGCCACTGCGCACAACGTAATTTGAAATTGAGATCCCATCAACTTTCCAACACTGTAGCTACCACTGAGTAAACAGTATGTACAGTCATGCTCAAAAGTATCCGAACGACCTGAATTGCATTTCTCCTGATTCGCATGCAACCCACATAACGCAGCTGTCTAGCAGGTCCTCTAATCGCTCCTAGGTACAGTCGTTTGACTATTGAAAATGGTTCCAACAAGTCACCACTAGAAAACACTGCACTGTATCGCAATAACTCAAGATGTTGAGTGATACCACGATACTACAAATGTCAGGAAACACCTTATCACAGACAGGACTGTCCCTAAGGCTTGTAAGCACACATTTATTACAATAAATGACATACCTGAAATGTTACCACTCTCATTACTACGTCGGATACGTAATGCATGTAGTAAGTTGGTCGCACTCATGATTTTCTCTTCAAAGTAACACACCGTACTTATTATTTAACACAAAATGACATTAAAAATTTAAGTTATTCACGAGCAGCTAGTTGAGAATATGTATGAACTTCAAATGACACGACGAACCGTCTCGTTCTGCATATGGATTCAAACCCAGGTCATGCAGGCTAAGTAAAGACTTCGTGACTGACGGAAACTAACAGTCATTCCTGACTAGGCATACAGAGAGTGATATACCTCGATTTTAGACGATATCAGTTAGCAAATATCAACTTTAAATTACGTAACGTAAACATTTTTAATGGACGGGAATTCCTACACAGCATCTATTGTCCCTGTTAACGAACTACGAGAGATGTTAAATATTGCTTCTTCACCAGTAAATTACTTGAAATGCCGTGAAGTACAGCTGCAGTTTTGAACAAACAACAAATTGTAGTCGAGCAGTATTGTCACGTAGGGATCAAATTCCGCGTTATGGGCGGTCTGAGTTGCATTTCCAGTTTAGAACCAATTTTATCGACCTACAGAAGCTCAAATAGAAATGGAATAAGTGTCCTGTGACCATATACAGCGTTTTTTTCGTCATTATAAATAAAGAACTAGTATAAGAAAGGTTACTGGTGATAGAGTTACTACATGTCGCCACTCCTGACTATATTGTGGTTCAACCTAACATCTACTTGTTAGAGAAGGAATATCATGTTTAATGTGAATTTCAGACCACAATGCCATTATACCTTCTTCACTTGGGGTAGCCAGAAGAGAATAGAAACTGTCTCTCCCTATCAAAAATCATCGGCAGAAGTTGGAATCGAACCCACACCATAAGTATATAAAACTACAACCAATCCAACAGACCACCGTATCACGTTCTCTGTGGCTCATTTATCTACCACAACGCCGTTGCACCACACTGGACGAGATTTCTGATACACAGGCTCCCTGTAGTGGTTTGCAGCATGTTCAGTACATTCATTTACTTGGTTGACGAAATCACGCTGTACTAGCTGCCTCGGCTACACTTTGCATACAATCGACTCTGTTTTGTAATCACCGAAATACAATCGCGTAACTGCCACCTACACAGAACTACCAACAGTGTAGGAGGCAGAAATTTAAATAGGAAGTGTTCCTTACTACTTGAGCTACTCTACTGCGCTATCTGTTTGTTGAAAACGTTGTGCAAAAGAAAAGCTGTAACTGTCTGTCTCTCAGAATTTTAGATCCGGCCATATGCATTATCTCACAGCATTGTGGAATGTGGTAGTTCTGGAGGAATCGTTGTCGACTTCTGGAGTTGCTGTAGCTACGTGTAAGCTGGCAGCGTAACAGTAAGCGTTGCGCACCGTAGGCAAGACGTCGCGAATTCGAGTGCGTTCAATGCTACATTTTTTTTAAACGCAATTCTGCTGGCTGTTGAAGTTATCAATCGAATGGAACTTTGAACATAATTCCCATCACTTATCAACCCAAAACTATCTCATGTTGAAAAAGTGCAAACTTAAGCGACATTTTGTGCTTTTCAGATTTAATAGACGGCCAGGCAGCAGGTGCATCTCGAAAGTTTTGTATTATATATGGGGAGAGCACATCGTGGCAATATACGTCAGCAAAGTATTTTCTGAAGTGTTGGCAGAAGAGCCAACACTGTGTTGCTAGAGGAGTCCGAAATGCACGCGTTTAATTACACGCTGACTGGCGTGAGGTCTGGAACAGTTAATGGAATTAATAGTAGCAAATAAAGTACGTAGTTGATATAATACTTAACTTTAATCCACAATTGGTGTACATCGCTCTTGACGGTACATGTTATAATCTCAATATCAAATGCTATGGCGCCTTGCTAGGTCGTAGCAAATGACGTAGCTGAAGGCTATGCCAACTATCGTCTCGGCAAATGACAGCGTAGTTGTCAGTGATCCATCTCTGGCTAAGTCGGCTGTATAACTGGGACGAGTGCTAGGACGTGTCTCTAGACCTGCCGGCGCACGGTTTGCAATCACTGACAGTGGCGACACGCGGGTCCGTCGTATACTAGCGGTCCGCGGCCGATTTAAAAGCTACCACCTAGCAAGTGTGGTGTCTGGCGGTGACAGCACATTTTCTACATTAGCTGTCGTGTGATAGTGGCATTTTATTCTTCTTCAAACCTTGTTTGACAGCTTTAACTCAGAACGAGTTTTCTACATGCATGTAATCAATAAACTGCGTGTGCATTGTCAGACTCTTATAGATAACATCAGAGAATTCGCGTGTATGGTTGATGATTAATTTCTCTCTCCTGTTTACTATTGCTTTAACAACACTACAAGAAACTTTACTAAAATTGTGCACTGTATTATAAGAAATGAAATAAAACTACCCACGATAACCTTATGACGAAAGTCTGTTTCAATAGAACTGAGTATCTGTACACAAGCATGCCTCTATCGGCACGAATTCGTAAAATACTACTCACTTAGATTTCACTTGTGTCTGTGTTTAATTGGTATGCTGTGTCATACTGAAGAGGTATACAAATGTGGCATTTCATAAATAAAGTTATGTATTTCTAGAAATCCAAAATTTTCTTGTCAGCAGCGGAAAGAGGTGTTACCTGTTGTGCAGCATTGTAAGTTTTCCACAATTGCGCTATGAGCCGGAAGTATTTTCTTGCGATTTCCTTATCGATGTATGATCTGACTGCTTGTAGCTCTTTCACAGAAGGTGTAAAAACGTATCGGTCAACGAGACTGGAACTGCGAACCATTAGAGGCGTTTTATCATATGTCAGCGCATTACCACAGAGACATGAAGAAGTATGGGTCTTCGTTTCCTCTTACGAGGCCAGTAGTGACTAGAAGTCGTAAACCGCTATTTAAAGGACGAGATTAGTTGCGATTTCCACGTGCAACGACTTTCCTGGGCTGAAAACCATAAATTTACAATCTTCTGTTACACCTCAGTCGATAATAACTCAGATCATTCAATGGGATTGACAGGAAAAGTCAAGTGAACTTTGAGGCGTAATTCCGTGCACACCAATAAGTAACTCGTTCATCACAGAGTTGACAAACATACGTTGCCTTGTTGCCAAATCTCAGTTACAGTACCAGTAGGGAGAAGACGAAATGATGTGATCCTACAGAGGGCTGAGACGTGACCATAGCTGGCGTCTCAAAGGTGCGGCTGCTACGGCCTGGAATACATTATGCGTGTGATTCGCGTTTCTGTAACTAGTTTTAGGGACTGGAGCGTAGTTAGTAATAATACTCAGAACTGACTGCAAATTAAGCATCATAAATCAGTATCTTCCATAGTTGATCCTATATTTCTGTCGTAAATGTACTCAAAACAAAGAAACTCATTCATGGACATTTTCATGCCTCGCCGATAGTCGAGAACTACAAACAAATAAAAATAAAAAAAGTGTGTGTGTGAGTGTGTGTGAGAGAGAGTGAAGAGAGTGGGGGAGAGAGATAGATAAAAATAAAAAAGAATGAGAGAGAGAGAGGAAAAAGTTTTGTAAAGAAATTGAATCATGGTATGTATAGAAATCTTTCATTAAAATGACACATTTCACATTATTACGAAATGTCGTATTCAGTATCTATGGAACAAGTATTAGTCTAATCTAATATAATTATATTGCTGACTAGCCATGAAGAGTCATGAATTACCGAAGTTTTCGCCAATATCAGTAACCAAAACTAAACTTGAAAACAAAACATGACAGTTTTTGTAATAAATCAAAACTCCTATCAAGACCCTTTCATACCTGATAACTAACCACGAAATTTGTCTGATATACCTCCATCCAGAAGTAACAAAGTGTGCATGCATTTAAAGATGAAGTGCATGATGTGAAGTTCTGTGATGGAGATACGAACCCACCACGTAATCGAATTGTTAATGAAGTAAAATCAAATGTTGCGTATCGCTCTTTCTTACCAGCTGCTATGTGTTTGAATTTAAAATATGGATACAAATGTTTGTGTATGAGCGACAATCGAACCGCACACCTACCGTCCTTTATCATCCACAAATATATTCTAAGTATTAATTGCTTACTCACCAACAGTAAGATGTGTGCGTGTTTGACCAGAAATAACGACACCTATGTCAATTTTTGGTAACCCATGAACAGACATTAAAAATACACGTCAATTTCCACTGGCAGGCTGGTGTGCACGTGATAGGGCTTGAAATGAAATTATGAATATTTTTGTACTGGATCAGGATGCGGACCTACATACTTACCTTTCTGGGAGACCTAGAGAAGACTGCAGTCTTGGGAAAAGGAACGAAATAATTGAAATATACTGTTCCGAGAGATTCAGATCCTCGAAAGAGGAGATACGAATTCCAATCACAGTCCAGCACCAAATTTTTCAGAATCTCTAGTTCAATCAAGTACAAGTAACATAAGAGCCCTGTTCCTTTACATGGCTATCGATTCATCAATTAAAATAAAATTTTCTAATGTAAGTAAGTTTACTGGCAACAGTATTTCTGTTTACCATGACTTCCGCCTATGTCATTTCCCAACGTAAAGCAGCTCTGTACAGTTGGTAATGAAGGAACGTGATGTTTAATGCGGATTCTGGATTATAACGTCTTTCTCTTGAGTTTACCAGCAGTAAAGTAAATTTTTTTGTGCCCCTTAAAAGTAAATGCCTGAACACACGCATTTCATCTGTGATAGTTCGTTCCACCAGACCATTGTGGCCATATTTCCCAGAGGCAGGAGTATGCTGTAACGGATGATGTGCATACTTACAAACTAAGTCACGGTGGAAAAAATGCGAGTCTATTAAATGGTTAAGTAGAAGCAAGCTTCTGACGCGGAGATTATGTTATTCTCATGTCAGCAGGACGTAAAGACTCTTCTGGGCATCATAGCCTCGATGTGAAGACATTTTGAAATTTTCACAAATTCAGCAAATTTCTTAGTTCGAGAAAACCCACTGTGAAGTGTGAAGTTACCGGATAATTTGATTATTACCGTCATTATTACTATCATCATCTTCATACCGCTGCTTGAACACATGTGCTTGAAGATCATTTAATGCCTTTTGGTTATTATAGAAGTAGTTGCCCAAGAACAATTTCTTTCCCTGTCTACGGAATCCTTTTCACGTTAATATCAAACATCAGCAATCACTTGTAGATTACATTAAAACTAAAGTAACTGATGGAGACGTTACTTGATAACAAAAACGCGCTGCCTTTCTTCATTTACTTGAGCCCAGAAATGGCTGTCGAGTACTGCCAAACCAAAAGCCAAGGGATCTTACTGCCTTCCGATATGCGTCGCTGTCAGTTGTTCCATATGATTTGGTCGACGTGACCTGTTTCAAGTTGTGTATGACACAGAATGTTTTATAAAATCAATTGTTTTCCTTTGTAATAAACAGAAAGGTTTTCATTCTACGCTATCAAAATTCAAAATTTTCCCAATATTAGTTCAAATTTAATGTTCAAATGTGTGTGAAATCTTATGGGACTTAACTGCTGAGGTCATCAGTCCCTAAGCTTACACACTACTTAACCTAAATTATCCTAAGGACAAACACACACACCCATGCCCGAGGGAGGACTCGAACCTCCACCGGGACCAGCCGCAAAGTCCACGACTGCAGCGCCTTAGACCGCTCGGCTAATCCCGCGCGATTCAAAATTAATATTCGCTTTTATAATCTAGGATGTATTTCACAGTTGCAAAACCCACATCTGACTCATTGACCTTACATTTAGTAGCAGACCATAGATTCTAGCTCGGAGTGACACCAGTTTGAGTAACCTAATGTAGTGAAGACTGTTTGCCAGTGCTCTTTCTCACCGAAATACAGGCCATTCACTTATTGGGCTCCATAAGTGCACTGTAACAGTAATTTCTGTTTGTATGCAGTGCATACGGATTGTAGAATTTAGTGGCGCTCTCTCTTCCACTTCTGTATGCAATATGCATGACCTAAATAGGCCCGTTATCATTACAGGCCCTGGGCAGTGCAACATCATACTGACAACAGTAAAGTGTTTATACTGGCAACCTCACTGTTTGTTTTATAAAACGTCCCCTTTGAAAAATTTATACAAGACTGTGCTTAACCTGACAGACTGTGCTTAACCTGACAGACTGTGCTTAACCTGACACACAATATTTTTAGCGCAACGCAATCTGACTTCCAATAATCCCTACAAAAGAATGGCCCTGACTAACATTAACCTATACCTTTCACAAATCACTTACCTCACAAAAATCTTCGTTACTGGAACTACTGCAATACAGCGAGCGCCACTACTGCCAGCTAAATAACAGATTCAAACTACGGAAGGCACTAACTACTAGTAGGCATAGTTAGCAAATGAAAGATTTTAATAGAGAACAAACAATGTATTTACCTTAATATCATCAAAAGTAATAATATATGTAATTTCAAAACTCCGCCATTTCCTTCCACACATCCGCACACAGCACAGCCAGTGATTTTCGTACAGAGCGCTACGTAACGTTGCCAATAAGAAAACATAAACAGCCTGCTTACATAAAGAAAACATAAACAGCCTACTTACAGTTTTACCTGATTTGTTAATCGTTTAAATAACACATGACGTTCCAATGGGAGATATTTCGTCCCCCTTTTCCTTTTGTGATATTTCTCGTAAGCATTTTGCCTTCCAACCTGCGAAATGCGGCTGAGTACGGCCGGTAAACGATTCACAAACCACGATTTAGTACAGTTAAGACGTTTTCTTTAAACACTGTCATAGCTGAATGGAATTTAGTTTCTTCTTAAATCGTCTTATTCAGCAACATTCACAGATATCTCAAATAGGAGAAACCCTTTATCATGGTATGAAGGTTGTAAAACAAACTTCCCACAGTGTGTGCCTGTTGATCTTTTCATCTAATACCACTGCATAAGTATTTTGTCTTGAAGATATCACAAGTAGTGTTGCTGCAGCTGTGGAAATCATTGGTTGAAATCCACCAATGGGTGAAATGCACCAATGGGTGCAGTATTGCTAAATATTCAAAATTATTATCAATTTGAGTTCGTCCACAAACTGAGGTGTATCTATAATATTGAAGCTAGACTGTGTATCCTTGTCTTCCTTGTGTGAGCACTGAAAGGCGTTTACACACACGTATACAATACTATGAATACTTCGACCGCAATAGTTAACGTTGGTCACATAAACTAATTTTGTTTTTTTTTTTAATTCTCCTGGGTCTTCAGCGTGCAATATGTATTGTAGTTACAGCCTTAGACAAAAAAATGGACCGCCGAGTCCTTCACGTATGGTGAACAATACAGTCGTGCTCTGCTCAGAATTCTATGTCCAGCAATATGTTCGATCTGGCAACATTGTAGACTGCGTCACTTCCCGGAGGAAGGCTTGACTGCATTCAGAGTACATCACTCTTTACTGCGACTGTAGTCTTGAGGTAAAACTCTGGACTAGCTAGAAAGACGTCTGGCAACCGAAAGCACACGTTGACAAAATTTTTATCGCCCCTTTCCTCTCCGTGCTGAAGCTGTGAGTGTACTTCAAGCGAATCTATAATATATTTAGCTTTCTGTCAAATTAGTAATAACAGTTTGGTTCAACAATATTTTAGCGAGAGATTTTTTGGCCGACCATATGCCTCTGAGCACCGTATGCGTCTGAGTTCTCTGGAACTCGTTCGCTGCCTACCGGCAGCGACTGAGGCACCGCGCTACCTCTCCTCCTGCCGACAACGTCTGCTCCACTCCTCACTCTCGACGGTGTAAAATGCTTTAATGTTGTTGAGTGGTGACCCATAAAATCTGTCTATGATTTGTGTTTCTCACTCGATAGCGACGGAGGCACAAAACCGTTTTTATTTGTTGAGTATTTTATTACACTAGTATGCAATACATAAATGTGGCACAGAATTAATTTCATTGTTTCTGATCCAGTGCACTATAATTAAAGCGTCACATCCTGTTCTTTTTCCTTTCACAGGAGATTCTTCAAATAATTTATTTTTGTCATGGATTCATTTGTGTTAGTCAAGGCACAGAGTAAATGCAATGTAATATGTTCGGTTTATTTCTTAGATTCCCTATGGAAAATGGATGCGAAACATTGTGTCAATGCATTTCAGGACTTGCTCTATAGCTACTCAGGCAAACTGCTTGTTTTGAGGCCCATGCTTCAATTAATGGAGAAGTGAATGCTGTTCACAAGTGACATTAAAAATATTTAATTGGATTTAAGGTGAAATGATTGCCCATATTTGAAGCTACCTAGAGAAAAAGTGTAAGTTGCTAGAGCCACTGTTAGCAAATGTCTGCAGAGAGTTCATAATTGCTAATGTGGAAATTTAGCATAGAGACCCTATAGTAATCAAGAGGTTCACATCCTTCATACTTATCACCATGGCATGTGAGTCTTAAGTGAAGAACAATATTGAAATTCGTGTCATTGACGGTCTATTCGAATTTCTTCAGAGACGCTTGTATTGTGAAGCAGCCTGGCAGTCAGAAAAACGAGATCTATGACATTAACGCAACTTACTGAGTCGAGCTACCAAGAGGACTTAATGTGTAAAGGTTTTCTTCCGATTTCGTCACAGTATTTTTTTCTGGAGATTCGCAGCTCCGTAAAATAAATCAGAAAAAAAGCTCGCACACGCTGGCCCCTACCACGGTTAGAACTGACGGCTCATGGAGCCATTGCGACACGAGACACAGGCAATACCACAGGGTTACGGACATACTGCTGCCAGCACCCTACTCTCATCATAGTATTGGTCGCTCACCCTCATAACGCATCGTGAAAGGTAATAAAAGTTGTCACTTATGTGCAGAATAGCATTTCTTTAGCCAAAATTTGAATTGTCTTTCTCAGTGTCTTAGTTTACATGAGGATTGTATAGCATGAGTCACTAAAATGGAAATGGAATATCAAGTGAATTTAGCGAGTCAATTCAGTACCATACGCGGAAGTGATTGCACTGTCACATTGTTGCCAAATGTTTGTGACAGTGTTGCCAATTCTCAGCTGTGTTAGGAACAGCTCTATAGCAGTATGCGAGGAGAATCCCGTGCTCGTGTCGTAGGAGGATACGGAGAGGAGGCGCAGCGTTTGGTTAATATGCAGCGTTTTCTCCTACCAGTTGTGTCAAAAATTCAGGTGTATAATCTTCCATCACGATCCACAAAATATATACGAGTAAAACACTTACCTTGTTACTTTGTGACAAAAGATTATTTCAGCACAGTAAAAAGTCTTTGGAAATCAACTTTGCAGACCTGTCACGAAAAGTAAGATAACAAACTCTTTGAACCTCGAAATCGATTCCATCTATGTGCAATATTGTGATCACACAAGTAGAATTTCATGAACGGCACGTGAATGTAGAAAAATGTTGGTGCAAATGGAAGCTATAAGAAACGCAGTTAACTAATTATTCTGTGCCACGTAATAATCAATTCATTTGAAAATTCAGAAGAGAAGAAACTAAAAATTATGACCATTAAGACAGAAACTAAAGTTCAGATGCGGGCATTGTGCAGATCTGCGCTTTTTCATCTTCAGATCTATACAAATAATGTATACTAACCAGCATATTCATTGCTTTCGTAATGTTTCCCTCTTGTTTCATCTTCTAATGATGAACTGGATCCACACCCATGAGTCTGATTGTTTCCTTGTATCCTTCCATCTACTGTCTTTGTGTGTTATTGCTCAGCGTTCAAAAAGCTAAATATTATGCCTGCTCCCACGAGGTAATAGAACGAGGTCGTAAGAAGGCTAACGAATTATAATCAAAACACTCCGAGACACCAGTTTGTCTGCCGTCATGGTGTTAAGAAATAGTCGGGTATTATTTCCTGCATCACCGGCATGCCGTTGTCGTCTTCTCTTACTGAGATTTTCATATTACCCTGAACACAAGGCGCCGAGATAAATGCGTATATTCTCCGTGATGAAACATCGAAACATCCCACATTCCATTCATCCTGATCCATTCGTTACGTTCATCGGCAGCAATGAGTGATAGGAAAGCTGCTGTGAGGTGACGAATAACAATAAGAATGGTAGTAATAACAAATCAGTAATCAAGGATGTTTACTACATTACAGACAATTTTAACGATTAACAAAACAACCAAGAAAGGCTGTGTGTTTAATTGGCGCACTGCATAGGTGTTCTTACCACTTTGTTACTGAATTCTGTTCTGGTTATTTGCAGAGAGAAAAGAAAGAACCCTGTAGCCATACAAATTGCTAGTACAACGATATATTACCTATGAGCTATCCTTGCTTTACATCACGAGACGAACATGGCGTCACCGAGCTGATATTTGAAATACATTTCTGTTTTCTCTCTCTGTCTCTCTTTTCCTTTTTCTTTTTATTTTTTGAGGAAAGCATCTAGAACTGCGAGTAATAATCAAGTAGGCATATAATCTATTTACAATTATTTTCATCGGGATGCATAACGCAAAAAATATACCTTTTTAGTGTATTATTGTGGAATTCCACTTATTGACAGTCTATTCGTGAGCTTGCTCGCATTCAGTGGGGTGAAACCTATCACAGAAGCAAGCAAAACACAAATATTTCTTGCACCATGCGCAACACACAAATGAAATCTCGCTGCACTGACGCGTTGTCCGATACGTTGCTCGGAAAACATATCTGATTTATGTTGCTAAATACAGCTCTATCAGATATCAATTAGGACGCGTACCAAGTGTCTAATAGTATATCTTGAAATACACAGAAAAGGCACATAGAGATATTCGACTGAAACATAACCATGACAAAGAGTGTAACTGGGGTCGACAGCATCGTCGTCTACCACCTTGACAACTCGAATGGTGACAGTCATCGCAAGGTTACTTACGTTTACTGGTAACAAAACTACAGCAGGAAAACACAAAAATGTTAATAACCCGAAGATAATTTTGGAACCCATAGTAAAGTAAAGCAGTCATCAGTTGGAAGATTAGTTTGCTTTAATAGGCACAGTCTTGTTGGAGGTGGTATGCCGTTGATTTCCTCCGAACTTTGAGTTGACATACTTAGCCAATTAAAAGGGGAACCTACAGTTTAACGTAGCATTCGGACCACAGTGCAACTCGGCATTTTTCACGTCAACAAACACTGCCCGGGGGGAAATAAGGGTAAAATGGCACCAAAAAAGAAAGTGGGAATGACCAGGGATCGAACCCGAGACCTTTATATAAGTAGTCTTGCTCTTTACCACCAAGTAACTACTGGAACCTACTGTACTAATAAAATGTTTTAATTGGAGACGCTCTTTCGTAGTACAGCATTGAAAATACGATTGTCCGTCCTCAGCTTTGGCCTCGAGTTTTTCAAAAGCTAGGGATTGTCTAGCAGAAAGCTAGAACGTCCATTCAATATTTGATCAAAGTCAGTAGCGCACATGTCAGATCCTCTCCTTGTGATACTTATTTACAAATCGGAAGTTTGTGGAGTCTGTTTCCCACCGCTCCAAACAACGAGCGTTTTAAGTGACATACAGCAATGTATGCAATAACTCGAATACACGAATTGCCACAGTTTGCTTTAGTCTTCCGTCTTAAAACATGTCTGTAATGATAAATGGCCCGTTTAGGTCATGCACATTGCTTACAGAAGTGGAAGAGAGAGCACCACTAAATTCTACAATCCTTATGCATTCCATACACACAGAAATTACTGTTACCGTGTACTTATGGAGAACAATAAGTGAACTGCGTATTTTGCTGTGAGAAAGAGCACTGGCAAACAGTCTTCGCTACATTAGGTTACTAAAACTGGTGTCACTCTGAGCTAGAATCTTATGGTCCGCGACTAATTGTAAGGTCAATGAGTCGGATGCGGGTTTTGCAACTGAGAAATACTTAACTACATTACAGAAGCCAATATTAAATATGGACTAATATTGCGAAAATTTTGAACTTTGATAGCTTACAATGAAAATCTTTCTGTTTATTGCAAAAAAAACAATTGATTTTATAAAACATTCTCTGTCTCACACAACTTGAAACAGGTCACGTCGACCAAATCATATGGAACAACTGACAGCGACGCATATCGGAAGGCAGTAAGATCCCTTGGCTTTTGGTTTGGCAGTATTCGACAGCCAGTTCTAGACGCAAGTAAATGAAGAAAGGCAGCGCGTTTTTGTTATCAAGTAACGTCTCCATCAGTTACTTTAGTTTTAATGTAATCTACAAGTGATTGCTGATGTTTGATATTAACATGAAATGGATTCCGTATACAGGGAAAGAAACTGTTCTTGGACAACTACTCCTATAATAACCAAAAGGCATTAAATGATCTTCAAGCACATGTGTTCCAGCAGCGGTATGAAAAAGATGATAGTAATAATGACGGTAATAATCAAATTATCCGGTAACTTCACACTTCACAGTGGATTTTCTCGAACTAAGAAATTTGCAGAATCAGTGAAAATTTCAAAATGGCTTCACATCGAGGCTATGATGCCCAGAAGAGTCTTTACGTCCTGCTGACATGGGAATAACATAATCTCCGCGTCAGAAGCTTGCTTCTACTTAACCATTTAATAGACTCGCATTTTTTCCACCGTGACTAAGTTTGTAAGCTAAGCACATCATCTGTTACAGCATACTCCTGCCTCTGGGAAATGTGGCCACAATGGTCTGTTAGAACGAACTATCACAGATGCAATGCGTGGGTTCAGGCATTTACATTTAAGGGGCACAAAAAATTTACTTTACCTCTGGTAAACTCAAGAGAAAGACGTTATAATACAGAATCCGCATTAAACATCACGTTCCTTCATTACCAACTGTGCCTGCCGGGGTGGTCGAGTGGTTCTAAGCGCTACAGTCTGGAACCGCGCAACCGCTACGGTCGCAGGTTCGGATCCTGCCTTTCGCATGGGTATTTGTGATGTCTTTAGGTTAGTTAGGTTTAAGTAGTTCCAAGTTCTAGGTGACTGATGACCTAATAAGTTGAGTCCCATAGTGCTCAGAGCCATTTCAATTACCAACTGGGAGAGCCGGTTTACGTTGGGAGATGACATAGGCGGAAGTCATGGTAAACAGAAATACTGTCACCAGCGAACTTACGTTAGAAAATTTTATTTTATTTGGTGAATCGATAGCCATTTAAACGAACAGGGCTCATATTTTACTTGTACCTGAACTAGAGATTCTGAAAAATTTGGTGCTGGACGGTGATTCGAAATCGTATCCCCTCTTTCGAGGATCTGAATCTCTCGGAACAGTATATTTCAATCATTTCGTTCTTTTTCCCAAGACTGCAGTCTTCTCTAGTCTCCTAGAAAGGTAAGTATGTGGGCCCGAATCCTGATGCAGGAAAAAAATATTCATAATTTCATTTCAAGCCCTATCACGTGCACACCGGCCTGATAGTGAAAATTGTCGTGCATTTTTAATGTCTGTGCATGTGTTGCGAACAATTGAAATAGGTGTCATTATTTCTGGTCAAACACGCACACATCTTACTGTTGGTGAGTAAGCAATTGATACTTACGCTATATTTGTGGATGATAAAGGACGGTAGGTGTGCGGTTCGATTGTCGCTCAGACACAAACATTTGTATCCATATTTTAAATTCAAACACCTAGCAGCTGCTAAGATAAACCGATACGCAACATTTGGTTTTACTTAATTAACAATCCGATTACGTGGTATGTTCGTATCTCCATCACAGAACTTCACATCATGCACTTCATCTTTAAATGCATGCACACTTTGTTACTTCTGAATGGAGGTATATCAGACATATTTCGTGGTTAGTTAACAGGGACGAAAGGGTCTTGATAGGAGTTTTGATTTATTACAAAAACTGTCATGTTTTGTTTTCACGTTTAGTTTTGGTTACTGATATTGGCAAAAAAAGTTCGGTACTTCATGACTCATCATGGCTAGTCAGCAATATAATTATATTAGATTAGACTAATACTTGTTCCATAGATACTGAATACGATATTACATAATGATGTGAAATGTGTCATTTTAATGAAAGATTTCTTTACATACCATGATTCAATTTCTTTACAAAACTTTTTTCCTCTCTGTCTCATTCTTTTTTATTTTTATCTATCTCTCTCCCCCACTCTCTTCTCACTCTCTCCCACACACATACCCACACACATTGTATTTTTTCTTTTATTTGTTTGTGTTCTCGACTATCGGCGAGGCACGAAAACGTCTATGAATGAGTTTCTTTGTTTTGAGTACATTTACGAAAGAAATATAAAAACAACTATGAGAAATATTGCTTTATAATACTTAGTTTACAGTCAGTTCTGAGTATTATTCGTAACTACACTCCAGTCCCTAAATCTAGTTACAGAAACGCGAATCACACGCATTACGTATTCCAGGCCGTAGCAGCCGCGTCTTTGAGACGCCAGCTATGGTCACTTCCCAGCCCGCTGTAGGATCACTTCGGTTCGTCTTCTTCCTGCTGGTACTGTAACTGATATTTGGCAACAAGGCAACGTATGTTTGGCAACTCTGTGATCAATGAGTTACTTCCTGGCGTGCGCGGAATTAAGCCTGAAAGTTCACTTGGCTTTTCCTGCCTTTCATATTGAATGATCTGAGTTATTTTCGACTGAGGTGTAACAGAAGATTGTAAATTTATGGTTTTCAGCCCAGGAAAGTCGTTGCACGTGGAAATCGCAACTAATCTCGTCCTTTAAATAGCGGTTTACGACTTCTAGTCACTACTGGCCTCGTAAGAGGAAACGAAGACCCATACTTCTTCATGTCTCTGTGGTAATGCGCTGACATATGATAAAACGCCTCTAATGGTTCGCAGTTCCAGTCTCGTTGACCGATACGTTTTTACACCTTCTGTGAAAGAGCTACAAGCAGTCAGATCATACATCGATAAGGAAATCGCAAGAAAATACTTCCGGCTCATAGCGCAATTGTGGAAAACTTACAATGCTGCACAACAGGTAACACCTCTTTCCGCTGCTGACAAGAAAATTTTGGATTTCTAGAAATACATAACTTTATTTATGAAATGCCACATTTGTATACCTCTTCAGTATGACACAGCATACCAATTAAACACAGACACAAGTGAAATCTAAGTGAGTAGTATTTTACGAATTCGTGCCGATAAAGGCACGCTTGTGTACAGATACTCAGTTCTATTGAAACAGACTTTCGTCATAAGGTTATCGTGGGTACTTTTATTTCATTTCTTATAATACAGTGCACAATTTTAGTAAAGTTTCTTGTAGTGTTGTTAAAGCAATAGTAAACATGAGAGAGAAATTAATCATCAACCATACACGCGAATTCTCTGATGTTATCTATAACAGTCTGACAATTCACATGCAGTATATTGATTACATGCATGTAGAAAACTCGTTCTGAGTTAGAGCTGTCAAACAAGGTTTGAAGAAGAATAAAATGCCACTATCACACGACAGCTATTGTAGAAAATACTTTACTGACGTATATTGCCACGACGCGCTCTTCCCATACATAATACAAAAGTTCCGGGATGCACCTGCTACCTGGCCGTCTATTAAACTGAAAAAGCACAAATTGTCGCATAAGTTACCACTTTTTCAACATGAGATTGTTTTGGGTTGATAAGTGAAGGGAATTATGTTCAAAGTTCCATTAGATTGATAACTTCAGCAGCAAGCATAATTGCGTTTTAAAAAATGTAGCATTGAATTCACTCGAATTCGCGACGTCTTGCCTACGGTGCGCAACGCTTACTCTTACGCTACCAGCTTACACGTAGCTACAGCAGCTCCAGAAGTCGACAACGATTCCTCCAAAACTACCACATTCCTCAATGCTGTGACATAATGCATATTGCCAGGTCTAGGCTTCTGAGGGACTGACAGTTACAGCTTTTCTTTTGCACTGCACAAAGTTTTCAACAAACAGATAGCGCAATAGAGTAGCTCAAGTAGAAAGGAACACTTCCTATTTAAATTTCTGCCTCCTACACTGTTGGCAGTTCTGTGTAGGTGGCAGTTACGTGATTGTATTTCGAGGATTACAAAATAGAGTCAATTTTAAGCACTGGGTAGCCGGAGCAGCTAGTTCATTGTGATTTGGTCAACCAAGTAAATGAACGTACTGAAAATGCTGAAAACAACTACAGAGGGCCTGTGTGTCAGAAATCTCATCCAGTGTGGCGCAGCGGCATTACGATACACAAATGAGCCACAGAGAGCGTGATACGGTGGTCTGTTGGATTGATTATAATTTTATATATTTATGGTGTGGGTTCGATTTCAACTTCTGCCGATGATTTATGATAGGGAGAGACAGATTCTATTCTCTTCTGACTACCCCAAGTGAAGAAGGTATAATGGCATTGTGATGTGAAATTCACATTAAACATGATATTCCTTCTCTACCAAGTAGACGTTAGGTTGAACCACAATAAAGCTAGGAGTGGCGACATGGAGAAACTCTGTCACCAGTAACCTTCCCTATACTAGTTCTTTATTTCCAGTGACGAAACGTACGCTATCTATGGTCGCAGGATACTTATTCTAACTTTTGTTTGAGCTTCTGTAGGTCGGTAGTATTGGTTCTGAACTGGGAATGCAACTCAGACCGCCCATAACGCGGAATTTGATCCCTTCGTGACAATACAGCTCGACTACAGTTTGTTATTTGTTCAAAACTGCAGATTCCTGAACGTATCCACATATTGCACGTGAATGGGTTCGAATCCTGGCCCGGAACTAAAGTTTTCATTATGTATTATTTTCAGTTATAGCATGAGAACATCTATCTGCTGGTGGATCTTAATTTTGATTTGTAATGTATTTTTATCCGTTGTCAACACTAACGATATCTGAGGGTTTTGCCTCTTAGTGAGAGGCAGAGCTATTTGCGAGATCACTGTAAGCTCAAGGATGTTATTCAAGGCTGCTGGTGGAGAAAAGTACGGTAGCAGATGTCTGTAGGTGTGCAGTCAACAACGATGTGTGTTGGGCTCGATTGCCAGTCAGCGCTAAAATCTTCGTCATTTTATTTCTAGTTCGAACATGCTCACATGTCGCTGCTGGTGTAACAAACCCATATTTAACGTTCGTTTTCTCTAGAATGTAACAGCGATAGGTGCCGGGTTATAGTTCTTGGAAGGAACAAATTAATGTTTCTTCTCGTCATTTCAGTTACAGCTAGTTACTACCGAGAAAATACGATATGTCACAGTTGATTGTGTTTCGATATCAATCCGATTAGGTTCTGGGTTCGAATCCCTGTCCAACACAAAGCTTGACCTCACGGCATTTCAAGTAATTTACTGGTGAAGAAGCAATATTTAACATCTCTCGTAGTTCGTTAACAGGGACAATAGATGCTGTGTAGGAATTCCCGTCCATTAAAAATGTTTACGTTACGTAATTTAAAGTTGATATTTGCTAACTGATACTGTCTAAAATCGAGGTATATCAATCTCTGTATGCCTAGTCAGGAATGACTGTTAGTTTCCGTCAGTCACGAAATCTTTACTTAGTCTGCATGACCTGTGTTTGAATCCATATGCAGAACGAGACGGTTCGTCGTTTCATTTGAAGTTCATACATATTCTCAACTAGCTGCTCGTGAATAACTTAAATTTTTAATGTCATTTTGTGTTAAATAATAAGTACGGTATGTTACATTGAAGATAAAATCGTGAATACGACCAACTTACTACATGCATTACCTCTCTGACGTAGTAATGAGAGTGGTAACATTTCAGGTATGTCATTTATTGTACTAAATGTGTGCTTACTAGCCTTAAGGACAGTCCTGTCAGTGATAAGGTGTTTCCTGACATTTGTAGTATCGTGGTATCACTTTACGTCTTGAGTTATTGCGATACAGTGCAGTGTTTTCTAGTTTTGGCTTGTTGGAACCATTTTCAATAGTCAAACGACTGTACCTAGGAGCGATTAGAGGATCTGCTAGACAGCTGTGTTATGTGGTTTGCATGCGAATCAGGAGAAATGCAATTCAGGTCGTTCGGATACTTTTGAGCACGACTGTACACATTGGTAGTGTGATCTTATCACGTTACTGCGGTAGGAGAAACTAGACTGCAACCTAAGTAGTTGCAGAGGTCGAAGTTAAGGCGTTTGCAGTCGAAGTGCCTCAGCAGAACAGCCCACAAAAGAGTCAGCTGAAAAGTCTCGGGGAAGAGCTTATCCCAGGCTGCACCGCAAAATCCACATGGAAAATCACTTAACGCATGCTCCTCAGGGCTCTAAGCGGAGAATAGCCAAAACCTGCCGATTTGCAAATCCACTAGGTCGTTAGACGAGCTCCAAACGGGAAAAAATCTCCGCATTTTCTAATTCAAACGAAGTGTTAACAACTTGGTCACGAGATCTGAAAGTTACTAAAGCCTAGTATAACATCAAACCCAATAGATAAACTCGAATGACGTAATTAGAGGGAGATTATGATCTCCGAAATCATCTGTGTCCCAATTTGAATTTAAGATCTTGCATTAAGCCATTTAATGAGGGGAAAAGAAAAACGAATCTAATTACTGCATGCTTACTGGCCTGAAAGTACGCCTGACATGGCACGTCAAAGCTGTTCGGGATGTGGTCTGCTGGTAACTTATTCATTCTGGTCCTCCTGCAAACACTGTCGAGACTTTGTAGATGCACCTACAAACCACGTGGCGGTGTGTTCCAGCGCAGCATGTCCCGGCTGTCTTTCATTCCTTTCCACCACACGCTTTGATTGCAGCTGCTAATGGCTTCACTCTGTACTGGATCCTTATAGTCAAAGTGGATGTACCATTCTGTAATCCAAATAATTTGTATATTAGTGCCTCTTCAATCTGTGAAATAAAAGTCATTGCAATCACGTGACTTCTTCTTTATGCGTCAATTTCACAGACTGCAATTTACTTTCACGAAAGTTGATTCCCAGCGTGTTTCTTCCATTCAGTGTCATATCTTCAGAACGGACTTGGAACATGACTAACAAACACTGTTGTAACACTACGGAATAAAAAGGAATGGACATCTCTACACTGGCCAATCACGAAAGTTGGAAAGAAAAACGCAGGTGCAAGGAAGGCAAGTGCGAAGAAATCACGGGTGACGGTTGATCGACGAACCATGCACTACAAAAATGTCCAGGGAAATTCAGGAATACATAAAAATAAGCCACTTGGGAATAAAATAGGTAGAAACCGTAGGGAAACGAAGACGAAATGGCTGCATGAAAAATGCTATGAAATCGAAAAAGCATATATAAAAGTAAAAACAATCTTCAGCGAAATTAAAAGCAAGGAATGCAACATTAAGAGCGTGATGGTAATGCCACTGTTAAATACAGAGGAGAGAGCGGACAGATAGAAATAATTTGTTTGACTACGTGATAGAAGAAGAAACGGGAGTCGACAGGAAAGAGTTAGACGGTACAGTATTAGAATCAAAATTGAAAAGATCTTTGAAAGACTTAAGACCAAATAAGGCTGAAGGGACAGATAACATTCCATCAGAATTTCTAAAGTCGGTGGGGGAAGTGGAAACAGATCGACTGCTCATTTTCTCGTGCAGAATGTGTGAGACTGGAGATATAATACAATTCTCAAGAGAGCAAGATCAGGCAACTGCTAGAATTATCGCACAATCAGCGTAACAACTCATGCACTCCAAATTGATGACAAGAATAATATAGAGAAGAATGGAAAATAAGATTGAGGTTCTATTGGTTGCAGATCAGGTTGGCTATACGAAAGATAAAGGAACCAGGAAGGGAGTTCTGACGCTGTCATTGGTAATGGAAGCAAGACTGAAGAAAAATCAAAACACGTTCATTGGATTTGGCGACCTGAAAAAAATTGTGCAAGATGAGAAAAATAGGGGTAATATATAATATGTATAAGAAACAACAGAGAACAAAATCAAGATTGTGTGGCAAAGAACGAAGTGCACGGATTAAAAAAGGTGTAAAATAGGGATGTAGTCTTTCGCCACTATTGTTCAAGCTATACGTTGAAGAAGCAATGACAGAAATAAAAGAAAGATACTAGAGTGGAATTAAAACTCAAGATCAAAGAATATCACTGACAAGATTTGTTGATGACAATCATATTTATTCTTAGTGAAAGTGAAGAAGAATTACAGAATCCGTTGGTTGGAACGAACAATGTAATCAGTATAGAATATGAACTGAGAGTAAATCGAAGAAAGACGAATGTACTGAAAAGTAGCAGAAATGAGTACAGCAAGAAAGTTAGCACCAAAATTGGGGACCACGAAGTAGACGAAGTTAGGGAATTCTGCTACCTAGGCAACAAAAGAGCCTATGGTGGACGGAGCAAGGAGGACATAAAAATCAGGATAGCACTGCAGAAAGGGCATCCCTAACCAAAGGCTGTCTACTAGTATCAAACATTATCTTTAATTTGAGGAAAAAATTTCTGAGAATGTACATTTGGAGCACAAAATAGTATATTTGTGAAACATGGTCTGTGGGAAAACCGGAACAGAAAAGGGTCGAAGCATTTGAGATGCGATGCTAGACAAGAATCTCGAAAATTGGGTGGACTGATAACGTTGGTAGTGAGGAGATTCTGCTTAGAATCTGGCAGGAAAGGAATAGATGGAAAACATTGACAAGAAGATGGGACGGAATGCTAGAACGTTAGGTTTCGTCAGTGGCAACGTGTCCACGCATGTTTAGGAAAACGTTGTAGACAGAGACGGGCTTCTCATACATAGGTAACATTTCTAAATTTGGTCATTTTTTGGCTCAGAATTACCACATCACATTTCTAAAGGAATCGAGTGTATTTTGTTGACCAAGGTGTTCAAAGCATTGACCTGAATCACGCCGAACAACCTTAGGATGATATAGACCATATATTGCAAGCCAGGGTTAACCACTCTCGTGTCTGACAACAATTGTTAATTTTGCTTCTTCTACATAAGAACCAGATTGAGCTTTCAATGATTCAGAATTTAACGGTAAATCTTCGCTGAAAATTTAACACTTCAGGAAGAAAAATTATTTGTTGTATGTGCGCTTAGTTATACGAATGTCGTCTTTCGAAGTAAATGCTAAATGCGTTCGGACGCATTTAGTAATTTGGTGTGCATCAGAAGTTCTCTTTTTATGGATCCCTCTAAGACAGAAATGATAATGATGATGATATTTGGTTTGTGGGGCGCTCAACTGCGCGGTCATCAGAGCCCGTACCCTTTTTCAATCTGAAAACACACCAATCTCGCCAGTTTTCATGAATGATGATGGAATGATGAGGACAACACAGACACCCAGTCCCCGGGCAGAGAAAATCCCCAACCCGGCCAGGAACCTAACCTGGGAACCCGTGATCCAGAGGTAGCAACGCCACAAGCTGCGGACTATGGCAGAGAAATCAGAGTAAAAAAGTAATCAGCTAGTCAGCTAGTCAAACGTTTCCTTACATACACCGTTGGAATGGTGTTCTAGCAGAATAGAACTCTAACTCGAGGATGTCATTAATTCCGTCCTCGAGATACTGTTGTTTATTTCGGAAACTAAAGCCACGCACCAGTAACTGTGTAACAGAGTACAGTATTTTCAAACATTGAATGCCAATACTTGTAAAATGTGAGGGTGCTTGCCGCTGGTGCTCCGACGAGCTGTGCATCAAGTATGCAAATCTGGTTCATTGTTTTTCGCATAAATGATTGTGGGTTCACTGATATTTTATTTCAGTTACGCACACTGCCTATTTAGTTTCGGTAATCTGGCGTTTAGTTCAAGTTCGTTACTCATTGCACAGTATGAAATTTACGTCACATTATAGAATTTTTTTAATGGTGAATTATTTATGAGATAAAGAGCTCTCGGCATCGAAAAATTTCTCCCATATCTCCCATTGGAGTACCTGATGTGAATAACTTCCTTCATTAGGTTGTTGCAGCAGCTGAAACAAACTTACTTTACGTTAGGAACTTGTCAGTCTTTAAGACATTATTAACACTGTTTTTATGTCTTTCTTTTATAGGAGGGAATGGGGATGTTCTTTAGTCTTCTGACTGGTTTGACGTGGCCTCCCGATTAGCACTCTTTTGGAAATCTCTTCGTCTCAGAGTAGCAGATACACCCAACGTCAATTATTTGTTGTATTTATTTCAGTGTCCGTCTTTCATTGCAAGTTTTGCCGTCTACAACTTCGACTAGTGCCATGGATGTTCTTCCTTGAAGAGTTATCAAATTTACCGTCACCCAATCTTTTCTTTTGTTTCGTGTTTCCCTCACGGATCCATATTTTACCAGTCCATTCTATTTTCTGCTCCTTTTGTCACACTATATCTCAAAGTTTTCGATTCTCTTCTTTTTGCGCAATACATGATTCATAGATCACCTGTGATATAATGAGGCCTAATGCACATTAAGAACTCCCTGCTACCGATGAGTTTCGGTAATTTCGTTTGAAAGACGATAACATTATACAGAGCTGTTTCTACGAATATTACACGTTTCTAGCATAGCTTCTTTAATGTGGTCAGAATAATTTGAAGTTACTAAATGCGAAATTATATAAATCTAGTTTCCACCGAACTGTCTTCAATTCATGTAAAGAATATTTATTAGTCAATTAAATACCGTCTTTGCCAGCGATATTAATAAATAGATTCCTTTCCTACAAATGTAATCGTTGGTCTATCTAGCTTGGTGGTACAATAATCATACGCCGAAGACATTGTAGCCAACAACTAAATACCAGGCATGTTTAAATCCAAGTTACTGCCGCATGTCTGCGCATGCGCAACTCTGGCATGTTCTCTGCCAAGTTCTTTCCTTTATCTTTACGTATGAATGAGAGAAGCAGATGTCTTCAGTGACCCGCTACATTCAACACAAAATGGTGCTCACGGCAAAGTAGCGAGTGTTCAACTTTCGAGTATAATGCGAAGTACAATTCATGGGAAAACGTGTGCAGAACTATTTGTATAACAGCAAGTTTGGAAGACTGCAACGAATATTGGCAAAACGATGTCAACAGTGGTCATTTCCAGCATCTTCTGTGATGCTCGTTAGCAAGGGTCAATCCTCCGTCAGTCAGTTTAAATGTTTACGGGCAAATTTTATTTTGGCCGCCCTGAATATATGCCTGTGATATTGGATGTCCACACGTGCACGTTTCTAGTGCACAGATTAATTATACAGTAAACAGCATACATTGCTAAAAGATGTATGTCAGCACTTGCTGCTATGTACGAACTATAATAATAATCCAACAGCCACGAGAAACACGTAACATAATGTTCTGCCGAAATGTATTACACCCATCTACGTCACTTCGAGAACCTGCATCCTCACTTATATCCGATCGTTACCCCGTGTGCTAGGTGTAAGACGACAAACTTCTTGCAGTGGTCCTGTAACACCACAACTCTGTGGATGATCATACATTTTCTACGTACACTCCTGGAAATGGAAAAAAGAACACATTGACACCGGTGTGTCAGACCCACCATACTTGCTCCGGACACTGCGAGAGGGCTGTACAAGCAATGATCACACGCACGGCACAGCGGACACACCAGGAACCGCGGTGTTGGCCGTCGAATGGCGCTAGCTGCGCAGCATTTGTGCACCGCCGCCGTCAGTGTCAGCCAGTTTGCCGTGGCATACGGAGCTCCATCGCAGTCTTTAACACTGGTAGCATGCCGCGACAGCGTGGACGTGAACCGTATGTGCAGTTGACGGACTTTGAGCGAGGGCGTATAGTGGGCATGCGGGAGGCCGGGTGGACGTACCGCCGAATTGCTCAACACGTGGGGCGTGAGGTCTCCACAGTACATCGATGTTGTCGCCAGTGGTCGGCGGAAGGTGCACGTGCCCGTCGACCTGGGACCGGACCGCAGCGACGCACGGATGCACGCCAAGACCGTAGGATCCTACGCAGTGCCGTAGGGGACCGCACCGCCACTTCCCACCAAATTAGGGACACTGTTGCTCCTGGGGTATCGGCGAGGACCATTCGCAACCGTCTCCATGAAGCTGGGCTACGGTCCCGCACACCGTTAGGCCGTCTTCCGCTCACGCCCCAACATCATGCAGCCCGCCTCCAGTGGTGTCGCGACAGGCGTGAATGGAGGGACGAATGGAGACGTGTCGTCTTCAGCGATGAGAGTCGCTTCTGCCTTGGTGCCAATGATGGTCGTATGCGTGTTTGGCGCCGTGCAGGTGAGCGCCACAATCAGGACTGCATACGACCGAGGCACACAGGGCCAACACCCGGCATCATGGTGTGGGAAGCGATCTCCTACACTGGCCGTACACTACTGGTGATCGTCGAGGGGACACTGAATAGTGCACGGTACATCCAAACCGTCATCGAACCCATCGTTCTACCATTCCTAGACCGGCAAGGGAACTTGCTGTTCCAACAGGACAATGCACGTCCGCATGTATCCCGTGCCACCCAACGTGCTCTAGAAGGTGTAAGTCAACTACCCTGGCCAGCAAGATCTCCGGATATGTCCCCCATTGAGCATGTTTGGGACTGGATGAAGCGTCGTCTCACGCGGTCTGCACGTCCAGTACGAACGCTGGTCCAACTGAGGCGCCAGGTGGAAATGGCATGGCAAGCCATTCCACAGGACTACATCCAGCATCTCTACGATCGTCTCCATGGGAGAATAGCAGCCTGCATTGCTGCGAAAGGTGGATATACACTGTACTAGTGCCGACATTGTGCATGCTCTGTTGCCTGTGTCTATGTGCCTGTGGTTCTGTCAGTGTGATCATGTGATGTATCTGACCCCAGGAATGTGTCAATAAAGTTTCCCCTTCCTGGGACAATGAATTCACGGTGTTCTTATTTCAATTTCCAGGAGTGTATTTTTCAAAAAATTTGTTTTATTACTTCTGCTGAATTTTAATCTTGTAAATATGTTGTCAAGTTACAAATGCTATTTGTTGCTTAAGAAAGAGAGAATACGTATGGAATGTTAACATTTGTAAGTAGACGCGCTAGCCTAGTCAGGGAAAAGCTGTTGTCAAAGAGCGTAATAAATTGTAAATGCATTATCGCTGGGCGTGCGAGCGCGCCAAAAATGTAGCAGCTGGGAGTCACGAGGTGATGAATGGTGTCGTTGGTTGTGTGTATTCGCCGGTGTGGCTATGCAGAAGTGCGGAGACAAAAAGTCTGTTTCCGAAGTGCGGAGTAATGAAAACTGAAATTGATTTGTTTTGGAGGATGTTTAATATGGGCAAGCTTTGGGCACAGTCCAAATACAGCAAGAGTATTTCACATAACATCAAATGTACCGATACTGTGGGCCCTTGTTATTGGCTATGGCATGCAAGATCAACCTTTGCCTTATTTAGCGCTAAATGAAGCCACTCGACAAACGAACAGCATCATGAAGTGAAGTACGATATAGACTTTTTATAACTAGAAGTGTAATAGAGTGACCAGCTTAGTTGGAATTTTATAGCTTGAATAACATTGTTTTCGTGCGTATTGTTACGTAAATAATTTTCCTAAGTCATTGTCCAAGTAGTATCCATCCTGTCCCTTTGTATTAAAAGAGATAATCAGAAAATGGACTGAAAAAGGAGTGACTATAAATGTATTAGATAATCAAAACATAATTTTTCCAACTTTTGGACAATTACGTGATAACGAAATCTTTGGATGTTCTATAAATAATGTAAGAAACAGAATTATGCAAAAGCCAGTATTAATTCATTTGCTAAAAATAGAATAACTTTCGCAATAAAAACTGCTAGTAAAACAATTTTTAACTTGGACACTGAATTTCACTGTCAAAGCAGTTCTAATTTATAGCTTGTGGTATAATTTGTAACTTGAATTACACAGAAACATCAAAGTAACTGCTAGGTGAATGACAGTCCTTACCAATGAGTAAATTCAAGCAATCTTTCTGCTTGCTACAATTACAACAGACAATGTTACGGTGAGTAACGTAACAAAAAGTTTATGTCCACAGTCAGTAAATAATATTACTTTAATTGATCTTTGATAATTAATATGACATGTTGTATGTGTTTTCTATCTGATTATTTCAAAGTTATCCTGGCATGGGACGCCACAATGAAAGTTAACCAATGGTGCTGATTATATAAAATGATTGAGAGTGTAGTAAAATTTACTAATATCATTTATTTCTTTAAAGAAAAACAGACATAAATTATAGTTATTGATTGAATACAGTAAACAACTAACAGTTGGATTAAGAGAACAATGGACAAGAATCACGGGTGGCAGAAGTGAGTCAAGTACTCCGGCCCTAAAAATGTGGATAACGCAATCTGAATTGATCTGACACTAAACAGACTTTGATTGATAATCTACAGAAGTCTGTACGAGTGCAGATGAGTGCAAGTGGTGACTGAGATCTGTACGCCCTGACAAGGCCGGAGCAGCAGTATGTTCCCCTGTTTGCTTCGTGCAGCGAAGTAACTTGCTGCTGGCGAGATGTATGCGACGGAGACGAGGCATAAGGCAGCACCTGTGAAGCGATCGCGGCCACGAAAGAAATGCAAAATATCATGGTTTAACGATCAGGTAGACGGATCACAATTTACTCTCTACCAGAGCCCTGAAATCATGGTAGATTTCGGTGTGTGACACGCACGTTCGCTGGTCGTGTCAAGGACCAATCTGGCTCACTTTTATGACAGAGCGCTCAAGGGTACCGAACGTCAAGACTGGTAAACCAAAAACGAATAAGTGTGCCCTCAGCAAATGAGTAGTCCGGTATGTTTAATGTCACATTGTTGGTACAATAAGAACTTCAATACAGGATATCCAGTCTAACCACTTGAAAGTGAAGTCAGTCTCAGGACAGGTCCGAAGTACCAACCACACAAGCCAGAACTTCGACCAGAAGATCGCTTCCAGACCGAAGTCCAGAACCCGATCGTCTTGCACCTCTCCAGATAAAAAAATACCTTTTTTCCGCAAAATGCACGAACGACACCACCTTCACCCAATCCTGAGTCAATCACAAGGCTGTAGAGGCGCTAAATCTCCGCTCCTACACGATAGCACAAACTCATGTCGAACCAGCACAAGAGTTAAGAAACCTGTGTCTCTGGAAAAAACAGAATCCACCAATTACTGGCTTTTTTAGGTTTTTGTGGAGGGAGAAGATGTTTTTCTATGAAGCCTCTTCCCGCAGCAACAAGTGAACAGATACAATCTTAAAGATCTTTGTCTAAATCGCCTGTGCCTTTGAGCATGTTAGTCCTAGCTATGTGGTGTAATAAAGATTCTATCTGCAAACGTTTCTCAGACACTGGATTTTCTTATACAACCGAAGTGGCCGATGGAAGTGAGTCACAGGCCTATTTGCAGTATCAGTGAACACAAAAACTTGTGAACTTTTATTATGCATGGCTCTACACACGATGCCTGGTTTATGGCTACACTGTGTAGATGCACGCCTTCAGTTCGTCGCCCTCAGCACAGCCCTCGACTGGTGCCAATGCAGGTATAGCAGCATTGTCCTGCTGGAGACCTGTCTCGACTAGGGGCTGCTCTGTCTGTCCTGTATGGCTGTGGGGCTATCCGGCAAGATTTACTGAGTGATGGGCTCGCCGCCAATTGTTTTCAACTTCCAACATGCTGTTTCTAAGAACTAGGAACCATAAAAATACCTCATGCTTTTAGTGCCCTACCAGGCTCCATCAATGTCTGCTCAGGCTGTTAACTTTCTAGAGTCCCACTCAAGGTACATAAGGTTGTAACAAAGTCTTTAATAATTTTCTGTATATGAGAAATAGGTGAGAGAGTAACTTGTCTTCTCTCATATTATTTTGTTACTGTGATGTGTGGTGTGAAGTACTTGAAAGTGTGAGTTAGGTAGGGTTCTTACGTCATGACGCCATTAGCTATTGTTACGTAACATTGCTTATGAGTATAAAATTCAGTTCCAATTTAATTATCCTTGTTCTTATGAAGAACTGGCGACTGCTGGTTATTTCATTAATGACATACTTTGAAACCTTTTCTTCAAAATTTTCCACTAACTACTGTTAATTAAAAATTAGTTTACATAATTAAAATATATAAAGTTAATCGAACATTGTTTCTAATCATCATTGCTAAAATACTGAGCAGTGGCGATTCGGTTACAACTTCATCTATTTCTCTCGGTTTTTTATTATTCGTCGGAGTAGATGTTTCCCCACAGATTAGAAACTTTAGGTACACAGTCATATAGAAAAGTCTGCTTATGTGGAGAGGTAGGACGGTTATACATGGCTCCCAGTGACAGGACAGTGTATTAGAATTACGACTGTCCCGAGCCTTGCAAAACTGACAGTGATTAATTTCAATGAATAGTAGTGAGAGAATTTTTGTTACAATAATGCAGGCGGAACTGAGGTTACAACGCAAAAATACGAGTGTAGCTATGTTCGCCAATGTTTCGGATATTGAGGACAAACTAAACAATACTGGAGGAATGGAATGTGTAAATAGATGATTTACAAATGAATGATACAGGATATAAAAGTGATGTAAATGTAAAAGAGACGAAACTAAACAGGCAGTGGAAGAGGGTACTAATTTGCCAATATTTAGTATGAATGTTTTAATGCAAATTATTCAAAAAGTGAGTGAGCAAATAAGCGGTGAGATAAGCTCTGTGAAAAGCTAAATTATGAGTTCAGTAAGCAGTGAGATTAGCTGCGTGACGAAGACCGTAAGTAGTGAGGTACGTGCTGTAAAGGGGGATATAACTGCTGTGAGAGGTGAAATGGAAATTTCAAACGAAACTTTGAGAAAAGGAATAAGTGACTTGGATACTAAAGTTAGTAATGACAGGAAATATATGATAAAACTTTTTACAGGTGAAATGAAAAGAATCAAAGACAACATGCAACAACAACTGGGCGACTTTGTAGTTGAAATATGCGGACATATAGAAAATCAACCGAAACATGATACCGGTGTGAGAACGGACGACATCAATGAATATGTCAATAAAAACGTAAATCGCGAAATAGCAACAGTCCGTTCTGACTTTACGGATTCGGTAGATTCTTTGAACGAATTGTAAGTGTTTAGGTCAAAGTTCAGGCGTTGAAAACATATGTTAATGATAAGTTTTCTGACATAAAAGACAAAGATATGGGTGAGATAAATGAGCGTATTGACAATCTGGAGAATGAAACTTCCTGCGCACACTCCGCTGCAGAGTGAAAATCTCATTCTGGAATCTGGAGAATGCAAGAAATCTAACCGCCTCGTGCGTTGTAGGAGGGACATACCAGAGGCAATTATGCAGTGAAATTGATAAATTTGATCTGAAAGGTGGTAATAATCCTGTCTTGTTCATTGATAAACGTAAGTCGTTAATTCTGAAAGAATTGCCAGAAGACGTTCGCATCAGGATCGCCAGGACATGACTGAGTGTTGACGCAGATAGTTGGGAAGTTCGCACCCTGAGCTGCTGCGAAACGCTTGACGAATTCTTAAAACGATTTGAAGACGAATACTGGTCAACCAGTAAACAGGAGGAAGTAATTACGGAATTTATGTATGCTCCTCACAAGGGAACATCCCCATCGCACCCCCCTCAGATTTAGTCATAAGTTGGCACAGTGGATAGGCCTTGAAAAACTGAACACAGATCGATCGAGAAAACAGGAAGATGTCGAGTGGAACTATGAAAAAATAAGCAAAATATACAAACTGGGTCGTCCATGCGTAAGATAGGCAATATTAAGGGCACTGTAAGGTGAGGAGCTCCGTGGTCCCGTGGTTAGCGTGAGCAGCTGCGGAACAAGAGGTCCTTGGATCTAATGTTCCCTCGACCGAAAATTTTAACATTTTATTTTCAGTTTATGTGAAAAACTCTTATGTTTTCATCACTTTTTTTGGAGTGATTATTACATCCACAAGAAAACCTAAATCGGGCAAGGTAGAAGAAACTTTTCACCCATTCGCCAAGTGTACTAGTTAGGTGGGTTGACAACATATTCCTGTCATGTGACGCACATGCTGTCACCAGTGTCGTATACAAAATATCAGACGTGTTTTCCTGTGGAGGAATCGGTTGACCTATGACCTTGTGATCAAATGTTTTCGGTTCCCATTGGAGGGGCACGTCCTTTCGTCAACTAATCACACGGTTTTGCGGTGCGGTCGCAAAACACAGACACTAAACTTATTACAGTGAACAGAGACGTCAATGAACGAACGGACAGATCATAACTTTGCGAAAATAAAAGAAAGCAAAATTTTCAGTGGAGGGCAGATTTGAACCAAGGACCTCTCGTTCCACAGCTGTTCACAGTAACCACGGGACCACGGCGCTCCTCGCCTCAT
Source organism: Schistocerca cancellata (assembly GCF_023864275.1). NCBI lineage: Eukaryota > Metazoa > Arthropoda > Insecta > Orthoptera > Acrididae > Schistocerca > Schistocerca cancellata. The sequence continues at coordinate 275,163,977 of NC_064632.1, read as the reverse complement.
ATTGCCCTTAATATTGCCTATCTTACGCATGGACGACCCAGTTTGTATATTTTGCTTATTTTTTCATAGTTCCACACAACTTCTTCCTGTTTTCTCGATTGATCTGTGTTCAGTTTTTCAAGGCCTATCCATTGTGCCAACTTATAACTAAATCTGAGGGGGGTGCGATGGGGATGTTCCCTTGTCAGTACCGTGCCAGCAAAAACTCAAATATGAAAAGTTATTGCGAGGTTACGTGTAAAAAAGATCGAGCATGTAAAAGGAGACATAACCTAAAAGAGTATGTTGGGCATACTTCACGGCAAATTGCCACATAGTATCCGCGGCTACAAAATAGGTGACTGTAGCAAAACAACGTTTTTCGAAAAAGGTAGGAGATCTATACGTGTTCTACCGTGACGACGAAAATCGCCAGTACAGCCACGACAACAGCAGCTATAATCAGAACGGAAATAGTAACTATTGCGACAGACTAGGTCAAAATAATCTAATTCAGAGTCAGAACGTAAACTTAAATAGTGATTAGGGTGTGAGATCGACACTTGTAGATAGAGGAAGACGCAATGGAAGAGGTTTTGGCCTTGGTAGGGGAGATTATAATTGTAACCACCATGGCATGATAGAGTGGGAAATGGGGGTCCGCAACAATAGCGGGTCGTACTGCTGCGGATCGCTTTTTGTGAGACCCCACCGGCTCCAGGGGCAGTATTGCTGCCGCAACAATGACGACGCAAAGGGAAGCAAAACGAGTAACTAACTTAAACAATGTCAAGTGAACGCTGGAAAAAGCGAAAATAAAAAAAAGATGCAGAAATGTCGCGACTCGGACGCTGGTCGAATCAGATATATTAGCAAGCGAAACCACGAATGTTGGAGTGGCTACTCGTGCGAGTACAGACAGTACCGCTGCACCGAGTTCAGCGCATCTTCCGGTAACGAATAAGCAAGTTGTCTCGGTAAATGAAGTTGAAATAAGTAAGGGTAGGGACTGTCTGACGCAACTAAGTAATATGTACGATGGTTCTGAGGACTGGGAGAAAGAAAGTAACGTATATTTTTCGGAAAGTAATGAGGAAGTGATGAGCAATGGAGATGAGTATTTTGTTTATGAGACGAAAGGGGCAAGTGATTTGAAAGACGTGTCACGTAAAGTAGACAATGTTGATGAGATATATGAATATAATAAAGAATGTGGGGAACTTGAGGTGCGTAATAATAATGTGTTTGTTGATGTCATTCCCGAACTCGACGAAGTCAGCGGATTGGAAAAGACAGCCGGAAACTGTATTGTGGGACAAGTGTATGTTTGTTCTGATAACTGGGTGAGATTAGTGAGCGAAACGGAAGATTCCGATATGTACCAAGTTACGGCAGAAGTATTGTGTTCAGATGAAGTAAGCCAGCTTGACGATGCAACAGATACCGCAGAAATAGAACATGTTTTAGTAGTAGAAGGTAGAAACAACCACTGAATAAAATGGTTGAGCCGAGTGGTATACTGTGGAATGATTTGGAAGTGGAACAGGATTGATTATGGGAAGTTGGAGGTGATGTGAACAGATAATGATCGCGGTAAATTTTCATGGTGTGGAAACTCAGATATTAATCGATAGTGGTTGTCAGATTAGTATGTGTTCCCAGTCGTTCTATGAGCATATTACAAATGAACTTGAAATAGTCGAGATGTCAGTTGACGGCGTGAAGATAGTAGGTGCTACTGGTAGTTGCAGTAAACCACTAAAATCTCAGGTGTTGTTACAAATAGTATTAAAAATGTGTTGTTTAAACACGATTTCTTAATGGTTCCTCAGCTAAGTACTGAAATAATTGCAGATATGGATTGGATGACTAAACATAAAGTAATTATTGACTATGATGTGAAGGAAATGATTTGTTCAGTAGGAAACGAGAAGATAAATGTGTATTTTGATGAAGTAGTGGAAACTGGTGAAAGGAGTGAAGTTAATTTACGAATACTTAAGTTACCTATGTGTGCAGGTCTTGGTGAAGGAGCTGAGCGTTATCATGTTCGAATCTTGAATAAATTGTACCCATCTGATGACGGAGTGAAAAACAATAGAAAAGGTTTTGGGAATATCAGTAGAACAGAAAAGGGACTTTAATTACACGGTCATATCGAAAAGCCTAATTAGCCAGAGAGGTAGGAGGATTATAGTTTACCTGTCACGGTTCCAGACGTTGCCTTGTATGCCATGCTCATCACATTTCAATCCTACTAATGAGCGAGATAGAGCGGTGATAATACGATGAACTCCTATTGCTAGTATCAGCCGCACGTAGTTGACGTCAGCAAGTGTATGGGCCTGAAGATGACGTTGTCACATTGTTGAAACTAGTTGCCAAAATAAAATCGACACCTTAAATACAGCTGCAGGAATTTCCTCATTTTTAATATAAATTTATACCAGCTAACGTTCCACGGTCCTCCATTTCAACTATGGATGTACGAAGATCCTAATATGGAAGTTGGCGGATCAAACCCTCCACCAGCCAATCAGATGTGGGTTTCTTGTGAATCTCGCTTCATCTACCGCAAATCTAATTTTTAAAAATTGGCATTCAGTCTCACATACCAAATCGCTCAATAGAAACAAGAGTATGGTTCCTTTTGAAAAGGTCCCGTTCGACTTCATTTGACACGCCGACTGCTCTTGCTGGACACACCCCTTCCCACATCACCGTGTTCCAGGTTGGCAACCACTCCTGAAACACGTTGGGCGGTACCAGTGCAACGGCTGTTCAACTGCCAACGAACTCGCTGTCTGCGATAGCGGAGACCAACCACGTTTCTCCATTGTATTCAACCGCGTAACCTCATAACGCAGTCATATCACAGAGTCCTATCTCACAGTTGCGACTGACGGTTCTTCAGTCACTGTGGGTTAATTACGACATAATCCTGAAATACGCACTAACAGTGGCAGTCTTGTTACTGTAACCAGCACAGTCAGATACTATTCTGGCATTTGGACTTAGCGTCAGGCGGAGATTGTGTTACAGGCAGTAGTGTGTGTTTGTTTCCAGAGTTCTTATTTAGGTATTTGTGAGTTATGAAAAATTAGAGTCATCTAGACTTGCATTCCACTAGAACAACTACTAGGAATCATTGTAGCATTCAGCTAAACTTTACTATTACATAACTTGTAGTTATATGTTTTCCAAGTCCTGAGTTGTTTGCATTCCACTCCATATTTAACTGGGAAAATGATTCGGCTTATTGCACTGTTTCGGAGATGTGAGATACTGTATAATAAATGGAAGCACCAGTTTGCTTCTGTTCTACAGTATTAGTCTTGTTGTGTTAACCTGTTTTCGGCTTACAAAGCCATCTTCAGACATTTACTGAGTATTGTCACCAAAGAAGTTACGGTGTTTGTAAACAACATTGGAAGAGAAGTTACACATCTAGATTGAAGCAGAAACATACAGAAGCAACATTTTTGACAGTGTGGCGGCAATGCAATGAAAAAGTAAAAATTGAATAGCAATACTGGAGTAGACAGGAAAAGAATGAACACAAAATAGGAACAGCACGTCTACATAACAGTTCCTGTTAATAAACAAAACTAATAAAATAAAATCAGTACTTGGCAAGACTACTTCAGGAGGTGCAAAACATGGAGAGTTATACAGAAACCAACTGAAACAACCATCAATGTAACTACAGAATACATAAGGAACTTGAGCAATGTCAATAAGATAAACAGAACTACATAAATGAAAATGGAGGAGTTTGAAGAAACATACAATAAATGCAATCTCTGAGTGTGTAGTGGTACTGCATTTCAAAAGGTAAAAAGGCTGAACAGTACACAAATACAATAGGAGCAAACAGGAGACTCATTATTGAAATCTGTGGCTTTGTAACAGTTTGTATTAAATAAATGAACCAAGTAAAATCTAAACAATATTTGATCAGACAACTACAAGAGGTATTAAACATGGACAGTAATACAAGTACCAGTTAAAAGAAAGCCTTAGAAATTGAAACTGCAATCTATAAGGAATCCATAGACAACTTCAGTTAAATAAAAGAACTTAACGAAAACAGATACTGTTCAGTGTCCGTCGGCTTTGGGTGAACGCTACGTGAAAACCCGATGGTACTCTGCGACATAGAGTTCCCCGGAAGCCGACGCATTCTGATCGGTACGCGCATGTTATGGGTTGTCATCCACCATACCAATGGAGTGGTGTCCTTAGGACCCTGGAACGCAGAGCATATGATATTTCTAATCCGGGCAGCTTAACCCAGGAACTTGTGCATGTGACGGCTGTTTTTAAGCACAATGGATTCTCTGAGAAGCAGATTCGTCGATCTATGGGGTTTGGACCATAACCGCAGGTTCATGAACAGGAACATAGATCGGTGGCCTTCATTCCTCATGCTGAGGACACATCGTTTAAGATTGGAAGAATTGCAAAGAGTTCTGACGTTAAGAGCGTATTCCGTCCACCTTCCAAGATTAGAGCACTACTCGGTTTTGTGAAAGATGATTTGGGGCTTAGGAAGCCTGATACATACAAAATTTGGTGTCAATGTGGGGAGGCTTACATGGGCCTTTCGATTCGCACAGTTCATGACAGGTGCGTGGAACATCGCCGTCATACGAGACTACAACAGCCGGAAAAATCGGCGGTAGTAGAACATTACTGAAGCGAGGGACACGGTATGAAATCTGACGAAAGTGTAATAGTTGCCAATACTTCCAGTTTTTTACATTGTTTATAAAGAGACAATTGAAATTAGGTTGGCCGATAATTTGATTAATAGAGACATTGGGTTTCCTCTTAGCAAGCCGTAGAATCGTGTACAATCCCGCATCAGAACAGAGCGTTCTTTCGTGCGATCAGACCGAGTGTCTGAGTGGGATATATTGTTGCCGCAGGTGTTGTACAAAGGGCGGCGCCATCTGCCCAGTCTTGGAGGGCAGCAACCGTGATGCACGGCGCATGCGCCGTGTACGGTAGCCTTGACATCATTTCTTCTGAAGAAGGCGAACAGTTGGGTCTTCACGAAAATATTGAATAAAGTTGATTTTAGTAGCTGCAGCAAACCTGAAGAGACTTATGTGACAACTATCCTGAACTGGGGACCCCATTGCCAATCCTTCTCGTTGTAGGTAGAATTCTTTGTTGAATTCAAAGGAATTATGGCCAATAGTGAGGTGCAGGAATATGGTATTTTTCTACTATCTTGACTGTTTCTTTGAGAGTTTGTCTGTTTTCTAAATCAGATGAGATCAACATAGCTATGGCTGGGATATATAAATCTTTTATGAAATTTTTTAGTTCTGTGTTTTTACTGGTCTTTCATATTGTGTTTTACTCGGCTGTGTGAGAGTGTTCAGCATATGGTTGACGAGGGCACTTCTCTGTAGTTCACCATTGGCCTCAGAGGAGTATTTTCTTCTTGAAACTTTGGTTGGTTCCAGAGTTTTGGCGAATTAGGTTTCACACCTGTCATGTGAGCGTTTTGTCTGTCATTTAGTCTGCGTTCAATTGCCTTGAGGGCATTTTTCATTTTCGTGTGGAACCTTTTTTTCGCTCTGACTGTAGTTGTGTGATTTTGTTTTGTGAAATGAATTCTTGTGTTTTGCATTTTGTGTTTCTTCGTGAGGCTGTGCTCAATAACAGTTCTCTGAATTGACGTGTCGATAAGTCTGAGAATGTTTTATACAACAATGGCATCACGAACGAGTTCTTTCTCAGTAACAAAACCATTTGACTCTCTGTAATTACTACTGACTAAGAGCTAATAAAGTTAATACAGGCAGTACTTCAGACACTAATAATAATAGTAATAATAATAATAACAGTAATAATAATAATAATAATAATAATAAACCCCGTGGAGGCCCGGGAAAAGAATAGGCCGCCGGTATGTTCTGCCAGTCGTAAAAGGCGACGAAAAGAACAAACCACTAATAGGGCTAACCCCCCTTTTAGTGTGATTACTTGGTTCAGGACAGAACTAAAGAAGCCTCGGACAAGTGTCGTCATGGTCGGGGACGACGCTTGAACCCTATGCCCGCCCACAATGGTAACGACACTGCTAGCCAACTGGAAAATGATTTAAATCCAAATAGAGGTGTTTTGCAGGATATGCTTCCTGCAACCACCCTAGAAGGAAAACAAAGACAGAGGATGAGATGGTTAGATGAAGTTAATCGACACCTCATGTTCTGTTATTACCAAGCAAGAAACCTAGGAACCAACACAACTGGATACAGATCACAAGTATACACAACATTTATTACCAGATACCCGGAATTAAAATTTTTAACAGAACAACGACTAGCTGATCGGATCTGTGTGATAATAAAAAATAACAGGATACCCCAGTCAGAATTAGAAAACATCAAACAACAAGTACAACAAATACTGGAACAAAATAATGTGCAATCAGTAGAAGAACAAAATACAGTAATGGACTCAAACATCCCAGAGCAAACAAACAAAGACCAACACGTATCAATTAAACAATCAGAGGAAAATGAAATCTTAAGACAGCCACCAGAACAAGCACAAATAGAACACGAAGTGACACACATGTTAGATATAGAAGATAAATTTCAGCTGACATATATAGAATACAAAGACACAAATACAGACATTAGACCATTCTTGCATAGACCGCCAAATAACCCACAAGTCGAAACAACAATAAAGACTATCAACACAATCATACACAACAAAATAAATGAAAACACAACTATGGAAGAGTTACAACTACTGGTTTATATAGGAGCACTCACTACACTAAATATACACACCAGGCAGAGATCAGAACAAACCAACACACATAAGAAACCCACAAAACCAGCATGGCAACACAGGCTACAGATCAGAATAGAAAAACTGAGAAAAGACATCGGACAGCTAACACAATTTATAAGAAATGAAATATCAGACAAAAAACGAAAAAGGTTAGGTAAAATCTCACAACAAGAAGCAATAGAGAAATTAGATGAAAAAAAGCAGAAATTGCAAGCATTGGCCAAACGACTTAGAAGATACAAAAAAAGTGAAAATAGAAGGAAACAAAACCAAACATTCAACACAAACCAAAAGAGATTTTACCAGACAATAGATAACACACACATTAAAATAGACAATCCACCAAACATAACAGACATGGAACACTTCTGGAGCAACATATGGTCAAACCCGGTACAACATAACAGGCATGCATGGTGGATACAAGCAGAAACAGACACATACAAGATGATACAACAAATGCCTGAAGTGATAATTTTGCAACATGAAGTCACCCGAGCAATTAATTCTACACACAATGGGAAAGCCCCTGGAAATGATAAAATAGCAAATTACTGGCTAAAGAAGTTCACCTCAACGCATTCACATCTAACTAAATTATTTAACAGTTACATTGCAGACCCATACACAGTACCTGATACGCTTACACAAGGAATAACTTATCTGAAACCTAAAGATCAAGCAGACACAGCAAACCCAGTTAAATATCGCCCCATAACATGCCTACCAACAATATACAAAATATTAACTTCAGTCACCACACAGAAATTAATGACACATACAACACAGAACAAAATTATAAATGAAGAACAAAAAGGCTGCTGCAAAGGAGCACGAGGATGTAAAGAGCAACTGATAATAGATACAGAGGTGACATATCAAGCTAAAACTAAACAATGGTCCCTACACTACGCATACATTGATTACCAAAAAGCCTTTGATAGTGTACCCCACTCATGGTTACTACAGATATTGGATATATACAAAGTAGATCCTAAATTGATACAGTTTCTAAACATAGTAATGAAAAACTGGAAAACCACACTTAATATCCAAACAAATTCAGATAACATCACATCACAGCCAATACAGATTAAGCGTGGAATATACCTAGGAGACTCATTAAGTCCTTTCTGGTTCTGTCTTGCTCTGAACCCACTATCCAACATGCTAAATAATACAAATTATGGATACAATATTACTGGAACATACCCACACAAAATCACACATTTGCTATACATGGATGATCTAAAACTACTGGCAGCAACAAATCAACAACTCAACCAATTACTAAAGATAACAGAAGTATTCAGCAATGATATAAATATGGCTTTTGGAACAGACAAATGTAAGAAAAATAGCATAGTCAAGGGAAAACACACTAAACAAGAAGATTACATATTGGATAACCACAGCGACTGCATAGAAGCGATGGAAAAAACAGATACCTATAAATATCTAGGATACAGACAAAAAATAGGAATAGATAATACAAATATTAAAGAAGAACTAAAAGAAAAATATAGACGAAGACTAACAAAAATACTGAAAACAGAATTGACAGCAAGAAACAAGACAAAAGCTATAAATACTTATGCTATACCAGTATTGACCTACTCATTTGGAGTAGTGAAATGGAGTGACACAGACCTAGAAGCACTCAATACACTTACACGATCACAATGCCACAAATATAGAATACATCACATACATTCAGCAACAGAAAGATTCACATTAAGCAGAAAGGAAGGTGGAAGGGGATTTATAGATATAAAAAACCTACATTATGGACAGGTAGACAATTTAAGAAAATTCTTTCTAGAACGAGCAGAAACTAGCAAAATACACAAAGCAATCACTCATATAAATACATCAGCTACACCATTGCAATTTCATAACCACTTCTACAACCCTTTAGATCACATAACATCAACAGATACAAAGAAAGTAAATTGGAAAAAGAAAACACTACATGGCAAGCACCCATATCATCTAACACAGCCACACATAGATCAAGACGCATCCAACACATGGCTAAGAAAAGGCAATATATACAGTGAGTCGGAAGGATTTATGATTGCAATACAGGATCAAACAATAAACACCAGATATTACAGCAAGCATATTATTAAAGATCCCAATACCACAACAGATAAATGCAGACTTTGCAAACAACAAATAGAAACAGTAGATCACATCACAAGCGGATGTACAATACTAGCAAATACAGAATACCCCAGAAGACATGACAATGTAGCAAAAATAATACATCAACAACTTGCCATAAAACATAAACTAATAAAACAACACGTTCCCACATACAAGTAGACACCACAAAATGTACTGGAGAATGATGAATACAAATTATACTGGAACAGAACGATTATAACAGATAAAACAACACCACATAACAAACCTGACATCATACTCACCAATAAAAAGAAGAAATTAACACAACTAATTGAAATATCCATACCCAACACAACAAATATACAGAAGAAAACAGGAGAAAAAATTGAAAAATACATCCAACTGGCTGAGGAAGTCAAGGACATGTGGCATCAGGATAAAGTCAACATTATACCAATTATATTATCAACTACAGGAGTCATACCTCACAATATCCACCAGTACATCAATGCAATACAGCTACATCCAAACATAGATATACAACTACAAAAATCTGTAATTATTGATACATGTTCAATGACCCGAAAGTTCCTAAATGCAATATAACATATACCATACAGTTACAAGGAAGTCACGCTTGACCGAGGTCCGCGTCACGTTCCATTTTTAACCAGACTTAAGTCTGAGGAAAAAAAAGATAATAATAATGGCTGTGGCAGATGTAAACGAATTTATGTGGAAGAGGAATTTAAGGAGATTGCACTAGCTATTATCACCTGGAAATGTTGGAATGAAGGATGAAGGTGCGTAACGAGTGTTTACACGGCCAGTGGTAGACATTATTGTTGTTTCAATAAATATGTCTTTCAGTGTCTTTTGAAACGGCATGATGACGAGGAATGGAGAAATACAGCACAATTTCTGCTGTATAACGTGCCCCCTGATGACGTCATCGACACATGCACACGACAACAGAGGAGAACTATGCACCCTGTATAACAAAGACACAGTTACCCTTTATTTTGCACAAGTATTTTTGCAATCTCGCATCTTCTGAACAAAAAGGCCCAGGTGGTACCCATTCACTAGTACTCAAAAGACTAGCATCAAAGATCACCTCATACTTAAACAACATTACTGAACGGCGCCCTACGAATGAGCAGCGTACCTGCAACTCGGAAAATCTCAAAATCAGTTATAATCAAAAACTTTGAAAACAAAGATCGTTCAGATGCAAAATATCCAAAAACATTTTGTTCAGTACGTCTAAAAACGTTATGGCAATTGTTCAGGAGACGCTACTGTGTAAACTTCCACTCGCTCAGGGAGCCTTCAGCGACTGAGCTCAGACCCATAAAATCTATGAACTGAGCCATCAGCCAAGCACTGCAAATTGTCAGAAACACTACAAACAAATACGCCATGACAGTAGAGATAAACAATGCAGGGACGTTTGACAATTTCCGGTGGCGTGCCATCTTTGCCAGGTTAAGTCAACTGGAGTTACCACAGTCTCTGTACGATAGTCACCTGGACTACGGCGGGAACAGAGCAGGAGAATGGCAGACGGGCAATCGCAAAGGAATCAAATGAGCGATTTGTGGCCCCGTCTTCTGTGACTTAACTATTGAACCTCTGCCGTGCTTACTATGTGGGGATAGTAGAACATATGGAGTTGTGTATGCAAATGATGTACTAGTCGTGATATCAGCAAATAACAGAGAACACCTGTAATAGGAAGTCATTCGTCCGTCTGTTTAACTCTGATGTCTGGGAGGGGAGCAAACAAAGAGGTCATCGAATTAGAGAAGGATGGGTAGGCAGTCGCCCTATCAATTGAACCGTCCCGGCATTTGCCGGAAGCGATTTAGGGATATAGTGGGAAACGTGAATAAGGATGGCCGGAAGAGGGTTTCAGCCGTCGTGCTCCTGAATGCGAGTCCAGTGTGCTAACCACTGCACTACTTCTTTCGGTAAGAGGCAGTCAGTGGAACACTAAGTGCTATCACGCAATAGTGTAGCAATAATCTACGTCTACATCTTCATGAATACTCTGCAAATCACATTTAACTGTCTGGCAGAGGTTTCATCGAACGACCTTCACAATTCTCGTTCATTCCAATCTCGTATAGCGCACGGAAAGAACGAACACCTATATCATTAGGTACGAGCTCTGATTTCCCTTATTTTATCGTGGTGATCGTTTCTACAAATGTAGGTCGGTGTCAACAAAATATGTTCGCATTCGAAGAAGAAAGTTGCTGATTGGAATTTCGTGAGAAGATTCCGTCGTAACCAAAAAAAGCCTTTCTTTTAATGATGTCCAGCCCAAATCGTGTACCATTTCAGTGACACTATGTCCCATATTTCACGATAATACAAAACGTGCTGCCCTTCTTTGAACTTTTTCGATATACACTGTCAGTCCTATCTGGTAAGGATTCCACACCGCACAGCAGTATTCTAAAAGAGGACGGACAAGCATAGTGTAGGCAGTCTCCTTAGTAGATCTGTTACATTTTCTAAGTGTCCTGCCAATAAAACGCAGTCTTTGGTTAGCCTTCCCCACAACACTTTCCATGTGTTCCCTCCAATTTAAGTTCAAAAATGGCTCTGAGTACTATGGGACTCAACTGCTGTGGTCATAAGTCCCCTAGAACTTAGAACTACTTAAACCTTACTAACCTAAGGACATCACACACATCCATGCCCGAGGCAGGATTCGAACCTGCGACCGTAGCGGTCGTGCGGTTCCAGACTGTAGCGCCTTTAACCGCGCGGCCACTCCGGCCGGCCAATTTAAGTTGTTCGTAATTGTAATTCCTAGCTACTTAGTTCAATTTACGGCATTTAGATTTGACTGGTTTACCGTCTAACCGAAGCTTAACGG